>NC_063169.1:23517038-23827038 GCF_023159225.1 Perognathus longimembris pacificus | reverse complement strand
CCTTTCCTGATCCTCCTTCAAGGTCACCTTTTTACATTTCCTGTCCCTTCATTCTGTGTTTTGTAATTCATTCTTTCATTTTCTCTATGAGTACTTATAGCCACTCCTCTTGTTACAATAATCAATATATATTAGACCATTCACAGCTTTCTTTCTCAGGACAACTTCAACACCCAGAAATCTGCTTGCTATCTTGGCCAGTAAGAACCTCCAGTTCTTTAAATCTACCACAAAACTGGGCTAATAAAATATGTGGCATTACGTATTCTGGTTTTGTGAAATTTTATTATCACCAATTCTGCTACCAAACTTAAGGATCTTGAATTTAATTTTGCTTAATTTTTTGATATAGATACCATATTTCACATCCAAAACTTCTTTCTCCATATCATTTCTCTTTCAGATTGCTACAGACTCCATAATTGTTGTTTTCTTTTTTACCAATATTTCTTCCTTGCTTGTCTCTGCTGTGCCATTTATTTCTGCATACACCTCAACTAGAATGATTTGTTTAATATCTTGTGGATTATACTGATAGTATTAAATTTTTCAACTAGAATTTGATTTTCTTTGTTCTAGCTTCACAGGTAGACCAATAACTGGTTAGTATATATTTTAGATCATAAACCTGAAATTCTATTCTCCACTCTTTGTTCCATTCTGATGAAAGATGTTTCCCCATCTGTGCAATGTCCTCTTTTTAGAGTTCGCGCCACCTAAATATCACTCACTAGAATGTATATGCAATAGAATAAAATAATCATCCTTGAACAGTTTTGTATTTCTTACATTCATAATGTTTTTGTTTAACTTGTAACACAGTTAAATATCTATGTATTTATATGTCTATCATTTATCTATAAATGAGGCCCTTGTGCTTTCTAGACAATAACTCTACCCTTGAGTCATACTCCCAGCAATTATCTTTGCTGTAGTAATTTGCAGGTGAAGTCTTCATACTTTTGGCCATGGGACAGAAACATGAAACCATACTTGGCTTACTGATTGAGCTGGTGCCTTGTTAAACTATGGGCATCAAAACACAAGCCTCCAAATCACTATCATCATTACATAATCACATTAAGCCTTCTCCTAACGTGAATATCAATTTAATACATTTAAAGTATATGTATAATGATAGAAATTTGGGGAGATTCATTTTGTTTTAATCTCAGAGCAAACATATTCTAATAGTGTTCTCACTGGGAATTCAGTGACTGCTTTAACATAATTATAAAAAAGAAAGAAATGGGTTAATGGCCATACAACTCCCTTGATAGTTGGATGCTGTTAATTCAAAAGTAGGAAGGCAGGTATAAACGGTAATGAGGGAGGTGAGCCTCCATGCAATTTAGTCAAACTGTTTAACGCAAAAGCTGGTAGGAATATGGAAAGAGACTACCAGAGGGAGCAATAGAAGGAAAAGTTGTAAATCAGCCTATGAAAAAGGAAAGAGAAAAACAGAAAACCCTTTTAGAGGAAATGAGAATCACATAGTTCCATCATTTGATAGATTAGAGCAATCAAAGTGATGGGAATTGCCAAATGCAGTCGTTTGATGGATTGGAGGAATCACAATAAAGACATAAAGGTAAATTTGTATTTCTCATGAGGGCAGTCAGTGTGGATTATTAGCTACTCCCATGGCTGTTAAATATTATGTTGACTTTAATTTTTCCCTAGGTGCCTGAGAATGTGTCTTTTCTTATTGTAGAAAGAGCAAAGTAACTTTTAGTCCTTTTTCTTTTTTTTCTCACTGCCAGGAAGTCAAAATTGTATTACTCTCTAGGAGCAAATAGCCATTTTCAGAGTTAGTACTTGCTACAGCAGCAATAAGAATTTCAGCACTCACAGGTAGTGAATTGAACAACCCGTGAGAAACCAGTAGTGAATTCATCAGCAAAAAAATTCCTTCCAATACAATCCTTTCTTTCTGTTCTCATTTAATATGACCATATCTACCATGAACTTATTTTATTTGGTTATAATCCATAGAACATATTAAAATTTAATATAGTCTAACACTTGAATAATCAGTGATTTTCCAGATTAATTAGATTCCTGAAAGTTTTAGGCTTGTATTTAGGATTGCCATTAAGAAAAACAACCTTTAATGCCAGTCATGTCATTTTAAAATAATTATTTTTATTAAGCACTTGTATGGAGTTTTCTATTCTATAAATCAGATTAAGACAATATATTGGAAATTAGCTGTAGAGTTTGGGGGGAGGGGCTGGGGAGATCAATGTGACCCTTTCTTGAAGGTTGTTTCTTATATTACATATAAGATGAATTAATTAACATTATAACAAAGTATTTTATTAATTACAGTTGCACTCTAAAGTATTTTAAACTAGTGAAACTTCTATTAATGTAATATATAGAGACTGCATTGAAAACAGTCCAATAGGAAGGTCTGGTTCTACAGCTGTGAAAATGATAGCAATCAGAATTTAGGAAGTTTTACAGACTTGATGACTTTTGCACTGGAGGAAGATTTTATAAGATAATATTTAGCATAAAAGCAGTTCTTTCTTTTTCCTCGCCAAAAGATGAAGTATACTATAAAAATATTAATAGCATAGGACTGAAGAGACACCAGGAAGTTAAATAATAAGAGTGCAGCCTACTTTAGGTATAGGGTTGTGATATGATTAATTATACAAAGTTGTGCAGAATTTCTGATCATTGAGAGAGAAAAATCAGTTCTAGGTCACATTCTGTTAACCAAGGAGAACAAAATTGGAAAATATAATTGGCTATTGAATAGAGTAGATGCCAATCATATTCCACGTGGCAAAAATGTTTCTTTTTTTCATTCTTTTTAAAATTCATCGATTTCCTTATTGTCAAAGTTACGTACAGAGGGGTTACAGTTTCATACGTAAGCAGTGTGTACCTTACTTATCTAACTTTTTTCCTCCTCCCTCATTTTCCCCCCACCTTCCGCCCTACCCATTTCCCCCCCCATGAGTTGTAGAGTTGGTTTATAGCATATAGTTTTGTAAGTATTGCTGTTGCATCGGTTTGTCTTTTAATCCTTTGTCTCTCAATTTTGATATTCCTTTTCCCTTCCTTAGTTCAAATACACATATATACAATATCCAGGGGACCAAAGTAAGTTACAGTGACATCAGGGGTAAAAGCAGGGAGAGAAAGACAAAAGAAAAGGGCATAATTTCACACTGGTATGTTGAAAATAACAACGATAAATAACTTTTTTCCATAACTTGGAGTTCATTTCACTTAGCATCATCTTATGTGTTCATGTGGTAGCTGTTGAGCTATTGTGTTCTTCTAGGATTATCCTAGAATTTTACTAATTATTCACAATAAGGGAAACCATAGAGTCTATGTTTCTTTGGGTCTAGCTCTTGGTTTTTATCAAGTCCTTCCATTTCCCTACGAATGGGGAAATGTCATTGTTTCTGATAGAGGCATAGAATTCCATTGTGTATATGTATCACATTTTCTTGATTTTTATTTAATTTTTATTTTACTTTGGTTTCAGTCTTCCTTTTTCTTTCAATTCTCTGCATTGTTTTGTACCTTCCTTCTTAGTCAAAAGTTTATTTAACCAGGAAAGGGAAAGGAAGCACAAAAACAGCAGATCATAGGACAAACTAAAACAAGAATGATACTCACTTAACAACACATTGGATATCAACCTTATAACTTTGAGGGGAGGGGAAGAAGGAGGGGAAAATGGAAGAAAATGAAAAATAGTGTAACATGGACTAAAAACAAATGTAATCATTCCCTTATGTAACTCTAAGCCCCCTGATCATTACCTATATAATAAAGACAAAAATCCATTAAAAAGAAAAGAAAAGAAAATTTGGAAACTTGAGAAAAAAATGTACAATCGCAAAAAAACTCTATGCATTTGGTAAGTAATGGCAAGAATTCTACAAAGATCTATTGGAAAGAAAGAAACAGTCTGATTATAGTAAAGTCAATGTTGATAGCTAAACTGAGACTATGAATACTTAGGTCAACTAAGTAGTAGTAAGCACTAGCATTTTTGAGCATTAGAGTCAATTTATGTATTATGTTCTTATACAAGTATGCTTAATGTTTATTTATTCACAAATCTCCTTTCTTACCATTGGTTCCACAAGCTGTACTTTGTCCTTCATTAAAAATTTTTAACTGCCTAAGTAAAACAATTGTATTGATTTGGATAGATATCCAAGTTAGTCTGTAGTGCAAATATAATGAATTTTTTCACTCTGTGTTGGGTACCGTGACTATGTAACTTACACCTAGCAAAATACAGTTCTCTTTCTAAAGTGCTTATTTTTACAAGGAAAACAAAAGTAGCCGTTTTAATTTTTTTTTAATTTTGGAAGGTTTGATCTATATTTCTAACTTGTGCATCTGAACCTACTTTTCATAATGGGAATTGTGTGAATTATATTATATGTGACAAAGTTTGTATAATGTCAGAATAGAAACAAACAATAAGAATTAAATATTCCCAAATGAATATTTTCATTTCCATGCTCAGAAGTAATTCTACTGATATATTTGTGTACAGCTTTCAAGCTTTCATCATTCTTTAAAAAAAATTCATTTCCAATTTTCAGACTAGATAATATAAGGTTAACTGGCCTAAAGCCACACAAGTAGACTTCTCTAACTAGTAGAAGTGAGAAAGAGAAACATTGAGTAAATAAAAAAAGTTCTTATTAAGCAATGATTCAACAGTGCCTGCTTTATAACTGCTTTAGAAAAACTCCAAAAGTATATTATATCATATGTAATATTCTGATACATGGCCGTTACCTTTCTTTTATTTTTTCCAGCTGTTGGGCTTGAACTCAGGGCCTGGGCACTGTCCCTGAACTTCTTTTTATCAAGGCTAGTACTCTACCACTGGAGCCACAGAACCACTTCCAGCTTTTTCTTTTTATGTGGTAATGAGGAATCAAACCCAGGGCTTCAGTATACTAGGCAAACACTCTATCACTAAGCCACATTCCGAGCCCAGACATGGCCTTTATACTTAATAGGTTTTGCATATGCACAAAATGAGTCTATTTTTCATAGTAATTGCATGAATTTTCACATTAAGTGCTCACCAGATTTAATTGCATACCTAAAAATTAATAAGCATGTGATATATTAACATATCTCACTGCTATTTTAAAAAACTGGTGAATATCTGTGAACAAATATCTTTGAATATGTGAGATAAGTCATTTTAAGTTAAATTTTTGGGAGATGGTTTCCTGTGTAAAAATGTTAACTGATCTCCTAACAGATTCAATGTATCAGAAATAGTTTTCACATTTTTAACCAACACCAGATCATAATCATTTGCAATATTCGGAAAAAAAGCAAGTATAATAAATACTTTTTCATTTTACTTGTGATTTAAAAAAATATTTAATGTTGGCAATCTATTCCTGTCCTTCTTGACTATTACAGTTCCTCTCTTAAGTTAAAAAGATATACAGATAGATAGATGGATAGATAGATAGATAGATAGATAGACAAACAGACAAATAGACAGATCTATATCTATCTATAGGTAGATATACACACATTTTTTCATTGCTGTTGGTGGTGCTGGAGTTTGAAGTTAGGGCCTTATGTTTACTTAGGCAAGTGTTCTCTTGCTGACTAAACCCTTCTGTCTACTTCTACACTGATTATTTTTTATATAGAATCTTACTTTCTACCAGGTACGTATCTGGACTATAGTCATCCTATGTTTTTCAATTCCTACCATAGGTAGAATTAGAGCAAAATAGTACTACATACATCATGTTCTATAGAGATAGAGTCTTACAGACGCTTCTGCCTGAGATTGGCATGGACTCTGGCCTTTCCCAATATCAGACTGATAAGTAGCTGAAATGACAGTTTTGAGTTGCAACATGTTTTCCTACTTTATCTTAATTAAACTAGTGTTTCCTTATTAGTTGGAGGAAGTCTATATTATATTAACTAGGCTTTTGTCAATTGTACACTCCTCCACACACAATACTAATATTTTCACATCTAGCCTATCCCACAGTTTTGCTAATGGAACTTATGCTTATTCACGATGTTCTTAGATTGTTAATTTTTTCCACACATTCTTTTAGATTTACGCATGTTTTCTTATTTTTCTGAGACAGGATAAAAATACATAATAAAGGTGGTAAAAAGATTTATAGATATAAAATAATTTATCCCATGAATTTTTAGAGGTAATTTACACGTAGAACTCATCATATGAGTGAAAAGAATAATAAAGAGACATCACATAGTATGTTCAGGAAAAATATGAGCCATTCTCTGAGCTAGAGCTGAACATGTGAGTGGGGCAGTGCGAACACTGAGATGGAGAAAGAGCGCCAGGTAATAAAGAACAGTACACTTCAGTCAAGGAGAAACCATATGTGGTGATGTGGAATGTACAGCGTGCATTTTATTAAATGATTCTGACTATTGTCAGCAGGATGAAATTGAGAAATTATTCTGAAGATAAATTTATGATTTCAGGACTACTGAATGATCACCCAAAATTAATGTGCTACAAACAGGGTGAGGGGAGAAGAAAGTGGAAAGGAGGGGATGGAGAGAAGTTGTTTTCTACCCATATAAAAAAAGGTGTTGAGTTTAAAACAATTTTTTGTACTTTTCTTTCTCTCTATTTTACCTAAAATAGTAATTCTTTTTTGCCCTGGTTTAATCTTTTTTTATTAATTAAATTTTGTTGACAAGGTGTTGTGCAAAAGGGGTAGAGTTACATAATAAGTCAGTACATCTTGTGATATCTTACACCCTCATTTTTCTTAAATTGTCTTAGTTTACTGATTTTATTTAATACAAATATTACATGAGTATTAATTGGCTCTTTATTGTAAGACACCATAGAACATAGAGACCATACAACTACTGAAGGGAAGAACTTAGAAGAAAAGAAGTCTTCCTTTATCTAATACTAAGTTCACCCCAGTGCTGACAACCTTGAATGAAAAGTCTCTTCTCATTCATTCCATGTTCCATATTTCTTTCCACGTTTGATATTGTTTCAAGTGGGAGAATCCCAATTGTGTTCTCCTTGGCAGTCTTACTGTTTTACTCCTGCCAGAAACCCTGGGTTATATAAATATACCAAGACTATCATATTGCTATGGATACGTTCAGGCCTACTAAAGAAAGAAAGACATCTATGTCCAACTGTAAACCACAGAAAGTTCAAATCACTGTTGGTTTTGCCCTTCCTTCTGTTTTTTCTCCTTCCTTCCTTCTTTCCTTCCTTCCTTCTCTCCTTTCATATAATTTTTATATATCTGAGAATAATTATCATTCTATATAAATCAATTTTGGAATATTTTCTATGATAGTGTTTGGAATATTAATGCTACCTCTGCTTATAATATTTTGTATAATGCAATATTTGCAGATAATTTATAAATAAAACAAATACTTTTATAACTATTTCTCTTTAATCTTGGGTATAAGAAAAATCAGAAATTTCTGAGTATGTTGTACATTTTCTGCTACTTTTATGCAATCTTTAATATGAAAGTGGTGTGATGCTACAGTAGTTAAAATTTGACAGATTGGAAACACTTTTCAGGAAATCAAGAGAATTTCTCAGGGAAAACAACTGACCTGATACTTTAACCTGTATCTTTTTTTTTTTTTTTTTTTTTTTTTTTTTTGGCCAGTCCTGGGCCTTGGACTCAGGGCCTGAGCACTGTCCCTGGCTTCTTCCCGCTCAAGGCTAGCGCTCTGCCACTTGAGCCACAGCGCCGCTTCTGGCCGTTTTCTGTATATGTGGTGCTGGGGAATCGAACCTAGGGCCTCGTGTATCCGAGGCAGGCACTCTTGCCACTAGGCTATATCCCCAGCCCATTTAACCTGTATCTTAACTTTTAAATAAATTAGTCGTATTAGTCAATGATTTTCATCTGCCTAATATTTAAAAATCTTTACCATTCTAAAATAATACTACATACTACTAGAAATAGAGATTGGAAAAAAATGTTGATTTGATAAACTAAATCTTGTATTCATAGATAAACACTTTTAAACTTTGTTTGGTTTTGTTTTTTCCATGCCTGGGGATTGAACTCAGGGCCTGGGCACTGTCCCTGGCTTCTTTGCGCTCAAGGCTGGCAGTCTAACTCTTAAGCAACAGTGACACTTCTGACTTTTTCTATATATGTGGTGCTGAGGAATCGAACCCAGGGCTTCATGTATATGAGGCAAGCACTCTACCCTTAGGCCATATTCCTAGCTGCGAACACTTTCAACCTTTCAAACAATATTTCTGCTCTTATATTAGCATTGAGATTTTTGAGAATTTAAATATTTTAGCATCTTTTTCAAGTTTGACCAAATGGAACTTCATTTTTTCACTCTCTTGTCATTTTTCTCCAGGGTGATAAAAGTTAAAGTCCATAAGCTTTATTAACAAATTAAGTGATCAATAGCATTTTAGTATATAACAAAATATTTAAGAGTTATGATTTAACTTTGTATGTGAAAAGAATGAATTAACGAGGGCACATTTACTTTATGTTTAATGATTATTCATATATTCTAATTGTAAAACAAGTACAAGTATATTATTCAATGGTCCTTTTTACTGGTGTATATGACTAAGTTAACATTTGGGAAGGAAATATTATTACAGGTTCAGTATGTCTTCGGTTCAGAGAATAAAGTTATTTTCCTTAGTTTCATTTTATGACTCTTAGCACTAAGTCTATGTGACTGCCTACCCACACCACTGACAGTTCCCCTGTTGATTCTTTTCTGCTATGTTGGCAGTCTGTGTCAGACACGAGTTTGATTGGTAGAACATCCGTTTTCACCTTGTCATGAGGTTCTCTGCTTTAATCAGTCTTTGAATTAAATGAATTTTATAGCACCTGGAAATAAATAACATCATGTTGCAGTTTCATCTTAAAATAGATCACACCTAAGCTATAAACCAGAAGGCTGCTTTAAAGTGTATCATCTTCTGTTTTGATTGATAAAATTTGTCTAAATTTCTGAATTTGCATGAAATATGCATATACATTCTTTAATTAAGCCAATGGTTTTTTCATTAATTTTAGCTGTGTCTGAATGACATTAATAGACCCTTGCAATATCTTGTAGAGATTTAGTTTTACTTACATGAAATATTTTTCCATATTAATGGGATTAGATTGATAATACATTTTGCTTTTGAAGGATCAAAACAATTTGTACACTGCATAGACCTTCCAGATTTCTTAATGCTTATTTTTTCCTTGACATATTTTTTAAATGAATCTCTAATGAAAATCTTACAAGAAATGAATCGAGTAAGGGAGAAATTAAAACTATAATTAATTTTAATACTAACTACCATTCATCTTTTAAATGCTGTCACTGGTCCCTTGTTTTAAATTTTTTTCCTAACCCACTTATTTCACATATTTAAATGCTCACATCATGTAGTATTTGGTAAGTGATAAATGTTGAAAAATGATATGAATACAAAGAGTAATGGAAAATAAACTAAACACACACACACACACACACACACACACACACACACACACACACATACACACACAGAAGTGGAGGCTTGAACCCAGAGCCAGGGACAGGTATAGAGTTTCTAGAACTTTTCTACCTAAACTGCCTTTGAACCATCATCCTCACATCTCAATGTCTGGAGTATCTATGGTTACTAGCAGGAACCATCAGTTCCCAGTTTAATAATCTTGTGGTCAATATGGAATGCATTTAAAAGAAAAAACAATAAATGACATGAGCAAGAGGATACCATCTCCTTAACCATAAAGATAGCTGATTTCTTTGTTGAAAATGATTTTAGCATTCTTCTTAGAAATTTAGCTAAGAAAAAGGTGAGGCTATTGATAGAAACCTGGATTCCATAAAATGGAATTATAACTGACCTTGGCAAAGCAACATAAGTGATCTGGAAAGAATGTTACCTCACTAACAAGGGGAGATTTAGAATATAAAAAGAGGAATGAAAGCAGAAAAGGAGTTAATACCCAACAGTGTTTTGGAACAGATAGCAAAATACCTCCACACCAAGGTTGGCTAAAGGGAGATATAGAGTCATGACAAAACTCTTGGTTTTTAATATAAAAATGTTAGCACTTGAATAAGCAGACAATGTGAAGATGTGGTGAAGATGTTATAATCTCGGTAAAGCAGGGGAAGCATTATGAGCTAGAGAAAAGTCCTTTAGCCTGTGATATGGAGTAGAAGTCAGCAGTGGGAGTGAGTTTTACTTTGATATTGGAAGGGATGTTTCTTACCATTTTAGAGCATGAATGCCTAAGTCATTTATTTTCACCTAGCTAAATCAGCAGACAGGAACAGCTGAAGAAATAGAATAAAAAAGGTAAAGCTCTCTACTGGCTAGATGAGAACTCCCTAAAATAAATATTGTTTTCATTCTTCAAGAAGAGATTAATTATGTCACTTCTGAACTATGCAACCAGGGCTTAAAAAGTGTAAAATCCCTAAGTATTTTATGGTTTAAGCTTATGACCTCTTCACACTTCCAATGAACACTTTATATTTTCTTTTCACTTAGCCCAAACGTTATCAAATCAAAGTGGAAAAATGAGTTATTCACTGACACATGAAATGGAAAGAAATGTCCCTTAATTTTTGAAATACTGTTACGTTCCTAATACATGTGTTATAAAATGTTATTTCTTGATGCCCTTTGCCCAACCCCGTCATTGAATTTAATAAAGCTTTCTTTAAGATAAATGACCTTTTTTTTTAAAATTATTTTTTCTCCCTAGCAAAACATACTGATCTCTGTCAGAGTAATTATGGTTTCTGAGATTAATAAAATATCACCATATTTGGTTTACATCTTTAGGTCTAAAACTTTTCTTTATCCATATTATGTTTTGTAAAATGGTGACTGTATTGCTCCCACTTAATTTTTAATGCTGACAATAATATATACATTTTCAATAGTAAGTAAATTCATAAGAAAATAATGGTTGCACTAAAAGATATGTCTTTGTAAAGCTTAAACCCTAAAATACATAAGTAAGGAGTTTGCATAGATCAAAGTTAATTTTAGAAGACTGAAAGTAAAAATTGAAATATACATAAATGAAATAAAAAAATAAATAAATGACATTTAAAAAATGAAACAAACATGTAAAATACTGGCATAATTTGAAATCAAGAAATAATAATGATAGCACCAATAATAGTAATAATATCAATAAACTATAAGACATGTTTTTGGTTTCATAGATAGTTTATTATTACACTATAAGCTGAGACTTTGGATTGTGAAATTTTCAAAGCCAACTTTGGTCAGCCATGAGATCTGTCAACTAGTAATATTTATGAAACATTGTAGAAAACAGGGATCAAAGTATTTTTATAACTAAACTTTTTGTGAAAATAATACTATTCTTTTTTCCTCCTATTCTTTACTACTTGTGTCTCTGTTGATGATCTCGGTTGACTCTATAAGAAAGTATTAAAAACCATGCTCCAGTGGTGTGATCACTCAGCATAATTTATAATTAAAATGTAATATATATTATAACATATAGTTATAATATCTGTCTGTACGAATTATATTGTTGGTAATTTATAATACTATAAAGCTGTATAATAATGCTAATATTTATTGAATACTGTGACAAGAATTATCTTAAATGTTCTATACTTATTAACTTACTCATTTCTTGAAACCTAATCCTGAGTTGAATGTGAAGAAACACACTCACATACACACAAAGAAAGACACAGTAAATAACTTACCAAATGCCCACAGCTAGTAAATATAGAGAAAAAGCAGAACCAATTAGGTTATGGGATCTATAGACTTAAAGTTTGTTCTGTGTTGTGATATTTTGTTATTCTTGACATATTATTGTTTTCTATTTTACTAAAATAACTACTTGAAATTAAATGATAAGTTGACTGCAAATAACAAAATTGAACATAACTATTAACAACTAAATACCATAAACTGAGTAAAACTATTAACTGTCAACACAGTGAAAATATGTTCTTATCCCAAGGAATTTTAATGTTAAAAAGTAGGAAACTGTCAATAGTAAAGCTTTCTGAGGACAACATTTGATAAATCAAGATAGTGGATCAAGAAAATGTTGTAAGTATATACAATGGAATTCTATGCCTCTATCAGAAAGAATGACATTGTCCCATTCATAAAGAAATGGAAAGACTTGGAAAAAATCATACTAAGTGAAGTGATCCAGACACAAGAAACATAAACTCTATGGTTTCCCTTATTGGGAATAATTAGTACACATTTAGAATAAACCTAACAGAAGATTGCAGTGGCTCACAGATATGTACATATGAACATATAAGATAATGCTAAGGAAATTGAACTCCAAGTTATTGAAACAAGTGGTATATCATTGTTGTTATTTTCAACATGCCATGTGAAATTATGCCCTTTCTCTTTTGTCTTTCTTCCCCATGAATTTATCCTTGATATCACTGTAGTTAATTTTGGTACCCTGGTTAATGTGTATCTAGGGAAGGGTCTAGGGAAGGGGAATATCAAAATGGACAGACAAAGGATAAAGTACAAACTGATGCAACAGCAATACTTACAAAACAATACGCGGTAAACCAACTGTACAACTAATGGGGGGAGGAAAATGGGGAGGGGGTAAGGGGGGGATGAGGGAGGAAGTAACAAATTGGATAAGAAATGTACTCACTGTCTTTGGTATGAAACTAACTTCTCTGTACATCACCTTGACAATAAAGAAATACATTAAAAAATACACAGCTTTCTCTTAAAAATGTTCTAAAGTCTCTAAGAATAATTCCCATTGTTATAATACTATAATACTGAGATGAAATAAGATATTAATTAACATATTTTTAGATTATTTCTGGAAATAAAATTTTGTAAGTGCAAGTTCCAGATCCAGCTCTGATTTAGCAAGCTTAATAGATTTAGATGAATAACTTAAACTATTGGAGCCTGAACATCATAATACTTTTCTTCAATATTATGAGGTTTGATTGTAAAGAGAAGAAAAATATGAAAAATTGCAAGAAGGAAGAAAATCCCCAATAAAGCTTAGAAACCGAGGATTACCTTGCTTGATCTTGTTTATCAGAAAAGTGTAAAGGAGTTGAAACTTTTCATTCTATATAGCTTATTTGATTGACTCTCTTATTGATCTGTGTCATCAATCATTCAAATACATCTATCAAAATCAAGTGATGCCTTCTCTTTATGGAGAATTCATTTAGAAGAAAGAAAAGACATTTTAAAATTCTTTATAGTAATAGTTAAACAACAATCTGTAGGTGTAATTTAAGCTATGGAGTTCCTGCCTAAGATGTTATCATTGAATGATACCATTATAACTTTTGATAATATTAGGAGGGAGAAACATATTTACTTTAACATGAGATGTATTAAGAAAATAGAATACTGTTTATTGAGGTAGAAAATAAGATTAGTGATTCAATTAATTTTAAAATTCTTGATGTGCCAGATAGTTGGCCACGGAAAAGAAAACCTCCATATTTGAGGCTGGAAATCTAGATTGAGGCCCCTTCACAGGTGTCCTGGCCTTATAGTCCAGAATATATATATATATATATATATATATATATATATATATATATCACATATATAGAGAGATACATAATACACATACAGTGTGTAAATATATTTGGCACTGTTTTTCATAATTTAATACAGGTATTTCTATTTACCTAGCTTGCTTTTAATTTTGTTTGGCAAATCCTGCAAACCTAATGAGATGAGTTTCAGAAAGAAGGGAAATAAAGACTTCCTAGCATATGTGGACATTGTTCTGATTGCATGTGACCCCAGACATACCACAAGCATTGTGATGTATTATATTCTGAAAGTGCTTTCTACAATATACATGAATGCTGATGAAAAATATACTCTCAAAAGTAAGAAAGAACAGAGTATGGGACTCAACAGACTGAAATAGGAAAGGATGGAGAGTGTTTCGGGAAGTGATGAGAATGAACTGCGTAATGATAGGAGGGGAGCCAGGAGCATGGTCACATGAAGGAAGTAGTGAGAAAAAACAATTCTTAATGAAATAAGGGGACATATCAGAGCATTTCCTAAATAGAGAGCTAAATGTTCATGAAGGTGTAATGAAAGACCAAAGGAGGGATGTGTGAAGCCAGGGAGAAAGTGAGGCAGTGGGTCGATGGCTATTTTTCAGGAAGATTATTAAATAATTTAATATTAACAGTTAAAAATTGTTCTCAAATACATACATACAGAAGCCCACACAATATTTATCTAAGGGGTACATACTCAATCTCTCAAAGTACTGAACCTTTTTCAAGGGTTAAGCTTTATTGTGTGTTTAGTATTATTTATAAGTTGGCCAGTGAAATTCTCACTAGTTATTTAAAAAATAGATTAATACCTTTATGAAATGTTAAGGCTAGTGAATATTTTAACAGTTTTTTATTGCTATGTAAGCTTTTGATGTATGTATAACTTTAGGAAAATTAACTATTGATTTCAAACTAGAGTAATAGTCAACAGGAAGTAAGTTAATGGACTTAGTTTTACAATCACTAATTGAGTAAATTTATTTGGACATAAGAGAAAACAGATTTTTACTTATTACCTAGAAACTAAAGAGTATAGCCATAGCCTTTTGCCTTGGAGAATGATTAATGAGGTCTGTCTTCCATGGTATTAAGAATTGAGTGAAAGCTTAACTACCAGAGAACATATACATCACTCCAAAAAGAAGCTGCACTGTGTACAATTCCCTTGGAGATAAAAGAGAATTTTAAGAAAAATAAGCATTGAGAAGTTAGTATCTGGTTGTCTGGTAGGTAATCAAGTGCAAATTGAATCACTGTAAATTGAAAACTAGAAAAAATTATAGATTTTTTTTTAGTGTTAGGCATAAAGTTAGTGTATTAACAGCTAAGAGAGTCTAATTTGTATATACAACTGAAAAAAATGTCAGTTCAAGAAAAACAAATCCACCAGGAATTACTTTAAAGATACTTTTTAAATAAAGAGCGCTATTATTTACAAAGTTCTGCATTGTTTTTATACTAAAAAGCAAGAGCTAGAAAATAGAGACAAATAAACATACAGTATATAGTTCAGTATTTTAATTTTCCCATGTTATAATATCTAGTAGATCTTTCATATGAACTATTTTTGTTGTTTCTACTTTGGTGTCATTCCTGGGGCTTGAACTCAGAGCCTGGGTCCCTGAGTTTTTTGTTTTGCTCATGGTAGAGCTCTCACTTGAGGCACAGCTCCACTTCTGGCTTTCTTAGTAGTTAATTGGAGATAACAATTTCATTGACTGACATGCCTTGGCTTGAACCTCAATCCTCACATTTTATTCTCCTGAGTCACTAGGATTACAGAAGTGAGCCAACACCACCCATTTTTTTTTAGGTCATATGGATGTATTTTTAGCCTAAGTGGAATACTTATTTTTTTAAGTAAAATTGGCACATATGACTCTTAGCGAAACAAATTTACTATATACTTGGCCAGGATATTTTTTATGCACTAAACAGAGTAGCCTCTATTTTGAATGACTGATTTTTAGTGATTTTCCCACCACATATAAAAGCAATAAACTGATTTAACTGCAATTTTCATGAATTGGTTCTGTGGAAACATTCTAGCTTAAAAAAAAAATACAGTTCTAGCTTTTAAAAAGAAATCTCTGTTGTCTATATATACCATAAAGTCAGGACTCTGCACCTATTCCTGATACACTCTGAGGCATACTTCAACAGGAAGGTGACTTTTCCATCCACCTTTCAATACTCTTGTCCTTCACAAGTCTTTCCTCTTTAAAAATAAATAACAATTAGAAATAACAAAGTGATCAAAACATCGCATGCACGTCAAATAAATCACCTAATGCTATGGAATTTAAACCAAAGGGAGACATTGATTCATAAACTGTAACCAGACTATTGATTTTTCACTGACTCACTCATCTGAGTTCCTAGGAGTGAAGGCATTACTTCACATTTGCAACTACGGGGAAATTCACATGCCAGCTTGTTAGCTCTGCTTAAGGGAAAACCACAACTATGACCTGAAATTGGAAAGCCCACCATTGCACAGCTGCTTTTCTGCCTAGGATTATCAATTAATTAGTCTTTTTTGGACCATTACACAATTTGTGGTTTTATCTGTTATGGTTAGGTCAACTTGAGAAATACATAGGACTAACATGGGAGTATCCTTAGTAACAGTTGTTAAATTGTCTGTTTAGTTACTTGAAAATATATGTTTGTTGTCGAGAAAAAGGACAACAAAAAATTTAAATTTACAAGATGAGAAAGGATTTTTTTTAATGATCTGAAAGAGATACTTTGTTTACATATGAAGCTTGAGTTCAGGATATGTTCCTAAATGTTGAGGCCCTCCAGTCTGTCCCCTTCCCTCATCCCTCTCTTCCCCTTTGCTCTCCTCTCCAATTCTTTTTTTCTGAGACAGGACCACAAGTGCCCAGGCCTGACAAGAGCAAATGTGCCCAGTCAGACCTTGAACTCTTTATCCTTCTGTCTCAGCTTTCCAAGTTCTGGGATTGCCAAAATATGCCCACAGTGGCTGTTGCACCCCAGTCTTGTTGGAGAGCTTAGTTTTGCTGCTGTGCAGATGCCAGCTCAGAAGGCATATTGACTCATGCACAAAATGATGAACAGGTTCCATTAGTAATTTGTTCTGGATGTAGATTCTGCCTTGGCTCAAGTTCTTTCCCACCATGGAGCACATTACTATGTATAAGACTGGGAATTTTCCTAATTATAAATCTCTTCATTTAACTGTATCCTTTTATTCATATATAAACTGGAACACAGAAGGTGATTAATTTCAGCTTCTAATAATCACCCAAAATATTTTACAATATGTAAAGTAGACATATTTTACATATTTTCACATATTTCACTTACTTTTAGATCAGTGTAAAAGATTTTACACATATTATCAAGAATCTGTATTTTGTGTTTACATCCTTCGATAAGATGGAAGTACCACAAAGATTCAAAAGTTCTATCCTGGGATAGGAATATGGCTTAGTGGCAAAAGTTCTTGCCTTGTAAACATGAGGCCCTGGGTTCGACTCCCCAGCACCACATCTATAGAAAATGGCCAGAAGTGGTGCTGTGGCTCAAGTGGTAGAGTACTAGCCTTGAACAAAAAGAAGCCAGGGACAGTGCTCAGGCCCTGAGTCCAAGGCCCAGGAGTGGCCAAAAAAAAAAAAAAAAGTTCTGTCCAGGGAAATTATTTTGGTTAAGGCAGACATCAGGCTCTCAGTGTGTGAAACAAGCAAAAGGAATGGGCTGAACAAGGAGAAAACTGTGGAATAGCACTATTTTTGTTTGCATGAGATGTGAAATGTTGAGTGTTTGACATGAGAAATGCTCTCACTGGATTCACCATCAGATAAAATCTCTATTCATACCAGACATGTGATAGCTCATATTCAAGAATGGCTTGTTTCAGTGTTTGTCGGAAAAATGTTGTAAATCCAAATTTATTTCCAGCATTTTACAAATCACAAGTTCTCTCAGCTTGTCTGATTCCAGAATGTGACTCTAGCCACAACACTATCCTTCTGGTCAGAACAGCCTCTTTGGATCCTTGATGTGTACATTTATATTGCTGCTATTGCCTTAGTTTTTCCTTTATTGAACAAAAAATTATTTTACCTCCTATTAATCTGAGTACATTGAAATGCTATTATACTTCCTCTGGTACTTGGTGATTATTTTAATTAAAATGATTCTAATGCCATAAAATAATTTCAATAAGATATTTAAAAAGAGGCCTATTGTCTCTTCAAATAATTCCATTTTTACTTCCACTTTCTCCAGTCATTTCTCCACAGTCATAAATATTATATATCAGAGAGACATAAACTTACATACGTTTTGAATCTCATCCTCAAGTAGGCTTTTAATGGGACTTTTCAATAATTTATTTCTTCTGTGGTCTATTTATATTAATATAAATGTATGTTAAGATATATATGTATATTGCATTCATTAGGTATATTTATATACATCTTATGTACCTCTACCTCTACATCTGATACAATTATAATGTATATATGTATACATTCATATAGATGAGTTTACAGATATTGTAATATATATTTAATAGTTGATTCACATTTGTTTCACTTTTAATGTATAAATGAATAGATTAATATTCCCTGCTCAAAGCATATACTCACATATTTTTGTTCACAGTGGAGCATCAACTCAGTACCTTGTACTTGTTCTGCTTGCTTACTGACTGTCATACTTCCACTCCAACCATGCCTCCCACATAAATTTTTGTTATTTATTTTGGAGATGGAATCTCATGGCCTTTTCTTTCTAGATAGTGTTGAACCATCATACTAGAGATTTCCCTTTAATATTAGCTCTTCAAAGGTCGACATCTACAATAATTCAAATTTTGTTTTTTGTATTAATAATATTTTTGAAATTTTATAAGAGTTAGATTTTATATGTTAAGAATTGTGAATTTTTTTCTGAATTTTATATTAGTAAAAATATGACTTTTTTTTTTTTTTTTTTTTTTTTTTTTGGCCAGTCCTGGGGCTTGGACTCAGGGCCTGAGCACTGTCCCTGGCTTCTTCTTGCTCAAGGCTAGCACTCTGCCACTTGAGCCACAGCGCCCCTTCTGGCCATTTTCTGTATATGTGGTGCTGGGGAATTGAACCCAGGGCCTCATGTATAAGAGGCAAGCACTCTTGCCACTAGGCCATATCCCCAGCACCAAGCATATTATTCGCTGCGTTGGCCGGGAATCGAACCCGGGTCAACTGCTTGGAAGGCAGCTATGCTCACCACTATACCACCAATGCGCCTAAAATATGACTTTTAAAAGAAAGCCCTTTTTCCTTTTATATGTCAAAAAAGGGTTTTGCCAAATTCTATTCCATTGATGCCAGATACAATTTCAATGACTATATGTTAATTTTTATATCTAATTTCTCTGAAATCTTAATTACTTTTAACTATATTATTCACAAATCCAAAGGATTGATTTTGTGTGTGCATATATATATATGATTATGTGATATATGTGTGTTTTCATACCTCCACATATTTGACTTATCCTCCTGTTTGTATGATGTGACTCTTGATCCCATATTTTACTCTCTCCCTTGTTAACAATAGCTTCATTGAATCTGATATTATAAATTCACTTTAAATGAAAACAGATTACATATTCTGACAGATTTGACTGGTTAGGTCAACATGTGTTTATTCAGAATGAATTAAAAATAGCTTATAAGGCATTGTAAGAACAGTGATCTCTACAGCATCCATTAATAAACCACCTGCTTTGTTATGGAATCAGGGTCAGTCCAAATTTACTCTTCTTTTCAACCACTTGTCAGGAAGCCGAAACTAAAATTGTAATTTTCTAGCAATGAATCTATGGCCATAGTTTAAAGCTTGTTCATTTATCCTTCCTTTTCTCTATATAATGTGAAATATATATTTTTATTAGCATACATTACTTATACAACTTGCACTTGTATTTTGAAATTTATACATATAGACACATTGTTTTTCAATCAATCTTCCTGTATTACTCTCTCACATCCAATTTCTCCTTAAAATAATTCCAACAAGCTTTATTGCTTTATTTTTGTACATGTAAAGAAACTACTCTAACCATATTCATCCTCATTTACTTTCTTCCTAGCCTTCTTTCCTATGCTATACTCCAATAACCCTGTTTTGTATTTTTTAATCTATCAATAACACTAATTACACTAAACACGCTAATGTTATTTCACATATGTATATATTTTTTTATCACAATGAATCTCTTTATTTTTATCTATTTCTCCTTCTTAAAGTCTCTATTGACCAACAACTTTTGCCAAGATTCCTTAAGCTGTCTTCATAAGAAGTTGTACTTTATTAAGAAATTATTTACACTCAACAACTCACTTTTCTTTTTTTCTTTTCCCCTTCTTCATAGACCAATAGTTAGAATCGTGTAAGCCATTTACATTTTGAGCAAATGTTCTAATGATCTTTAAAAAAAAACTTTGTTAAGGCTTATATATGCTAATTAACATAATGATGTTCTAATATGTTCTTTCTGAACATTAAGAAGAAATCCAGAAAACTTTCTATCATTTTTACATTATCTTTCTTTTTTTCCCCAGTCTAGAGGCTTAAACTCAGTGCCTGGGTGCTGGCCCTGAGCCAATTTGTTCTCAACGTTGGCACTCTACCACTTGAGCAACAGCACCACTTCCAACTTTTTCTGAGTAGTTTGTTGGAGATAAATGTCTCATGGACTTTTCTGTGGAGGCTGACTTTCACCTGTGATACCTCAGAACTCAGCCTCTTGAGTAGCTAAGACTATATGTTCCTAGCAATTATTACATTTTCTAAATGGAACTATTATTCACTGTTAAAGATGTACATTTTTATATGAACACATATAAGTATATAGATACACACGTGTGTGTTTGTGTGTGTGTATAGCTATCTATATTCAGTTTTGGCACAAATGTTTAAAATCAATTACTCGCTCATGAATGTACAGATACATACATACAGTAGGTTACTATGAATCAAGACTTAAGTAAATAGTAAAAAGCCAGGCCCTGGTTGTTTACTTCTCTATTCCTAGCAACTCAGGAAGCTGAGACTCCGTGAGACTCTTATATGCAATTATTCAGCAAAACTCCAGAACTTGAGATTTCACTCACGTGACATCACCAGCTATGAGCAAGTAACCTCAACAAATACTCAAGGTCCTAATTTGAAGTGGAAATACTTGCCCTAGGAAAGAAAAGAAAAGGAAGGAGAAAGAGGAGGGGAGGGGGGGAGGGGAGGGGAGGGGAGAGACGTTTTACTTGTGATATGGGAATTTGTCATCAATGCGGGCCAGTTTATTTGTAAAACATATGTATGCAAGGATTAAATAAGTATTTGTAAATTGTCTTTCACTTTTTTTTCTAAATTGAATATCCTGACCTCTCTCTAATGGGACCACGATGAAAGCCATTCCACACATCCAAATTCTGTGCATTCCAATTTGAGATTAATCTTCATTACTTCTGAAAATCCATTCATCATTATTCATTTTTCTTCTTCAAAGCCTGAAATATACTCCTATGTTACAACTTATCACAAAAAAAGCTAATGATACAGCAATAAAAATATACACAGTTATATACATATGGTCTTATACACCCATTTATATATACATACAGTACACATGTATATTTATATACCAATACATAAATGTATACCTATATGTCTAGTCATATATTCATGTGAATTTGTATTTGTACATATGTATTTGTGTGATATGTGTGTAGATAGATAACATAACATAACATAACATAACATAACATAACATAACATAACATAACATAACATAACATAACATAACGTAACGTAACGTAACGTAACATGGGGCTGGGGATATGGCCTAGTGGCAAGAGTGTTTGCCTTGTATACATGAGGCCCTGGGTTCAATTCCCCAGCACCACATATACAGAAAACAGCCAGAAGTGGCGCTGTGGCTCATGGCAGAGTGCTAGCCTTGAGCAAAAAGAAGCCAGGGACAGGGCTCAGGCCCTGAGTCCCAGCCCCAGGACTGGCCAAAAAAAAAAAAGATAAGATAACATAACATAACAGATTGGCAGTACTTGGGGCTTGTTTGCTCCAGTCTGATTCTGGACCACTTGAGCTATAACTTCACTTCAAGCTATTTGGTAGTTAACTGGAAGTAAGACTCTCACAGATTTGTCTGTCTTGGCTGGCTTGCATTCATCCAGCGCTCCATCATATATCTATTTTTAGAAATAATTTACATTGTTTGCTTTAAATTCAGTTAAATTCATTTTATTTATGTGAACACATAAATACAATTGTTTATTTTGTATTTTTCCTTCTTTAAGAATAAGTTTTCCCCAGTAGAAATCTAAGATTCATCCCCTTAGAATATTTAATGAGTTGACTGTTTTCTAGGTTTTGCAACTACCATCTCTGTCCAATGAGTTCTTTGCTGTTGTCATTGCTGTGTTCATTCTCCTCTCTTATAAAAATAATTTCTAATACAGTTAAAATGTCTACTTTTTCCATTATATTAAATAATGGCATATGCAATGTCATCTCTCTTAAAATTAATCTGGTAGTAGTAGTTTTTAATTTACTGCATCTTTAAATGAAGATAAGACTTGCTCTACTGAGTGATTTCACTCTTTTCTTCAAGCGAAGCCAAAACTTACACTGAATTATTTCAGTTCAACAGGATCTCCTCAAGTTAGTGAAATTCTTCATTATTTTTGGTATCATGACTTTGTATAATACTGATGCTTTTTATGGCTTTGATTTTGGGCGACTATCGGGAAACATTGTATTTGTAATGCTACGATAGTCAAAGATATAAGAAACCAAATTAAGAAAACAGTGAATTAAAAAGAAAATTAGAGCTGTAGTCTTGGTAAAGAAATTAAGTAAAAGGAAAATACAGCTCACAAAATTATCTTTCTAAAAAAGGATGTGATTGGGTTCTTAAACTGATTGAAAAAAAAGTGCATTGATTCCTCATTGCCTAGAGTAGCTCTGTCTGTCTGTCTCTTTGTTTATCTACGGATAATTATTTTCAGATTTAATTTTTGCCTTATTAGTAAAAAAAAAAAAAAAAAGAAAAAGGACCGTGTGTGTGTGTGTGTGTTTTTTCTTATATATAATGTCACAACTTGTTTTTGCAATTAAAGCAAAATGGAAACACAGGATCATTTTCTTACCTGTTACCTATCCCTTCTTTTGTAGTATACTAGTTGGACCTATGGACCACTAAAATTTGAACTACTGTCTAGATATTAGTACTATTTCTTCTTATGTCAGCTCTGTTACTGTATTTCTACATATCTATAGATGTAGTCATATGGTCTTCTGGTTTCCTGCAGGCTGAGTGAAACATTCTCAAACAGCCACAACTTTGTGAATGACTTCCCATTTCCCTCACATGCTTAATGGAGGTATTCTTTATCATTCTGAAATGAACCTGTTAAATTGAATGGAGAAGCTATAAAATAGGCAGAGTCCTAACAAAATGGCTCAGAAATCTCACCACTGAAACCCCTGGAAACAAAATCATTAACAACTTTCACTCGTTTCGTTATTAAGGCCTTAACTTTGCCCTTATAAGTGAATTAACTTTCACCCATACACTTATACCAAAGATAGTCCTGTTCTAACATCATAGAAATGTAGCAAAGTCTACCAGGATCGAATTTCTCTACTGCAGATTGCTTATATATCTTAGAGGAAATGTTAATGAAATTATTAACAACCGAAAGGGACATTTATTACATATAATTTCTCATACAATTTAAATTATCTTTAGAAAATCAAGACTAATTACAATTAAAATAGAACCAGATTACAATTAAAATAGACCCAAATTACAATTATGAAAGTTCCTAAAAACATTATTCTTGCCATTATGATTTTGCTATTATATTTAAGTAGTTATACAAAGGAGTTGTCATTTAACAAGGCAGTTTATAAATACAATATATCTTGATCAATGCCATCTATTTTAATATTCTCACCCATCTGTACTTACCCATCCCTGCCTTCACCTTCTTAATTTTGTAGGATATATATGAGATTTTTTTTGTAAAATTTTTATTGTTAAGTTGAAATTCAGAGGGATTACGGTTAGGTGATTCAGATAATGAGCATATGTCCTTTTGAATGGTGTCATCTCTCCCTCATTTTCTCCTATATTCCTCCCCCCTAAAGTTGTATTGTTAATTTCCAACATCGTTTCCAACATCATGTCTGTAGTTATTTTCAGCACTATGGCTGCTGAATTGGTTCACCCTTTGTCCCACCATTGCTGGGCTTCTCCTTGCCTTCCCAAATCAAATAAACATAAATTTAAGAAATTGACAAACAATGACAAAAAGAAGTTTGCCAAAGAAAAAAGGAAAGGAAAAAAGGGAACTACAAAGGATATAATATAAAACCTCTTACTTTCATTTCTTGGAGTTCATTTGGATAAGCATCATTTTTTTATGATCTTATGCATATAACTATTGAGCCCTTGTGATCTTCTCCTAAGAATATCCTCCTTTGTTATCTCTGTGTGAACAATCTCTGTGTTTATATCAATGTGTAATTAACCATGTCCCAGTGTAACTATTTGTGTTTTATTGTCCACTGTGTTTAATCGTAGGTAGGTTTATAGGCACATTCTAGTTATTACAAAAGAGAGAAGACATGCAGCCTATGTTTCTTTGGGCCTGGCTTACATTGCTTAGTATAATTTTTCTTAAGGCTTTACAGTTCCTTACATATGGGGCAGTGCCATTCTTTCTGATATAAGCATAGAATTCCATTCTGTATATATACCATATTTTCTTGGGCCATTCATCTCTTAAGAGGCATCTAAGTTGATTCCATATCTTGGTAATGATAAACAATGTTGAAATGTATCTGGTTGTGTTGGTGGCTTTAGTGTAGCCTGGTTTATGGTGAACTGGACAGATTCCCAGGAGTGGGATTTTTGGGTTATAGGAAAGCTGTATGTTTCATATTTTGAAGAAAATGCACGTTTCTTTCCATAATGCTTGAACAAGTTTACATTTTCACAAACCGTGTAGTAGAGTTTCCTTTTGGCCACATCCCCACCAGCATCTATTATTGTTAGTTTACTGGAGAATAGCCTTACTAACGGGAAGAGATGTAATCTCAATGGTTTGATTGCATTTCTTTTATGGCCAGAGATGACAAACATATCTTAATCTATCTGTTGGTCAATTTTATTTCTTCTTCTGCGAAGGCACTCTTTAAGCCTTTGACCCATTTATTAATTAGATTTTGTTTCTTTGGGTATTTGTTTGGGGGAGGTTTACCTATGTGGGCCCAGAGTATATTTCAGATATGAGGCCCTTTTCCAATCCATATCTAGTAAAGATCTTCTGCCATTCTGTGGGCATTCTATTTCTCTTGATAGCTGTGTCCTTTATCATGCAGAAACTCTTCAGTTTGATGCAACCCCATTTGTATAGTTTTCTTTGATTTGTTGTGTTTCAGGATCTTTAGTTAGAAAGTTTTGACTTGTGCCAAGGAACCTTAGTATTTCCCCTGTCCCTTTCTTTAACATTTACACGGTATCTGGTCTTCTGTTGAGGTCTTTAATCCATTTGGAATTGATTCTGGTGCAGTGTGATATATAAGGAACTAACTTACCTTTTCTGTATGTGTATAGCCAATTCTTCCAGCACCATTTGTTCAAGAAGCTGTCTTTCTCCATGTTGTGTTTTTGGCTACCTTATAAAATAGAGACCTAATTTGGTATACATCTGTGAGTTCATTTTTGGGTCTTCTATTCCATTCCATTGGTCCTCAGGGCTATTATTTTGCCAGTATCAAGCTGTTTTTGTTACTATAGCTTTGTAATAAAGTTTGATGGTTGGTATTGATATTCCTCCAGCACTGAAGAACACAATCCTTTGTACCTGGTTGATTTCTGTACACTGGGGAATAAACACTCTTCTATCATTTAGTTTTGAAACCCACCAAACACTCACAAGGCATTGTATTGAGAGAACCACCATTGCTTAGTAAACAGAATAAATCATATTATGAATTGTTGAAACATATTGTAGTATATGGTAGTTTCTAAAAATCTTAAAATGTTCATGCTTAAATCAAATAATATAGACTGTAGAGGTCAGCATAATGTTTGTCCAAAAGGTTAGATGTCAAATACTTCCAGCTTTGTGTATTGTATGATTGCTGTCCAATGATTCAGTTCTGCTGTTGGTAACAAAAAGGCAACCATAGATTGTAGGTAAATAGACATATGGGTATTCTATATGTGTGTGTGTGTGTGTGTGTGTGTGTGTGTGTGTGTGTGTGTGCTTGAACCTAGTGCCTGGGTGCTGTCTCTGAGCATTTTTTGCTCAAGTTTTTTGCTCTTCTTGTTGAGGTATAGCACCTTTTCTGATTTTTTTATGATTAATTGAAAATAAGAGTCTCATGGACTTTCATGCACAATTTATAAGGTTCAAGAAGCAAAAACCATACATCTCAAAGAATTATCTACTTTTTGATGGCTTCTTAGATGAGGTGCTACACAAATGGCTTTCAGGTAAAAAAAATATATATTCAGACAATTTACAGGACTAGAAATCTGTTTTCTGAAACTTCTAGTAGTTTGCATATTTATATTCTGTATCTTTATTTGGTATATGCATATAGCAAGAAAAAGGGTACAGAAATCAAAACAAAAGGGAATAAGTCAAAGGAAGGAAGGAAGGAAGGAAGGAAGGAAGGAAGGAAGGAAGGAAGGAAGGAAGGAAGGAAGGAGTCAAGCAAGGAAGGAAGAGAGAGAAAGAAAAAAGGATGGAAGGAATGAGGGAAGGAAAATAGAACTTGAATAAGTGTAAAAAAACCTCGTTTCTAGTTCTTTAAGTGCATTTTGATAAGTATCATTTATATGTTCATATGCAGATTGTTATTGGGCCCTTGTGAACCTTTCCTAAGAAAATTCTCCTTTTTCTCGCTGTATGTTTATAATGTTGTTTAATTAATCATGTCCAGGTTTAATTATTTGTCTTTCACTATTCATTGGGTTTACTTGTTGATACATAGGCACATTCTTATTATTACAAATTGTCGGGGGGTTTTAGCCTCCCATGCTCTCCTGTCCTGCAGGAGAGACGGTAAAGCACGCCCCGCCTGGATGGGCCAGGAAGAGGATAAGAGGGCTGACAGACCACCACCCAGCCCTCCTCTCAACGGAGGACACACAGACAGTCCAGGAGCCAGTCAGCACTAAGACTCATTTAATGGCAGCAATGAGCTGTTCTTTTAAAGGAGTCGGAGAGCGGTGGAAGGGGAGGAGTACGTGCACCTATGTAGGGGCTGGGATTTGATGCCTGAGCTGTCAATCAGGGTGGAGCTCCGAGGGACGTCCCTAAGGGGTGGCCTACATCTACATCATGGCCCACAGGACCGCCTTCTGGTTCACTGCCAGGCGCCATCTTGGCTACACGTGGTCCCAAGGCTGGGAAGTGGGCCAGCTAGAACCGCCTCTTCATGATGCAAGGCATCCAGGTGGGCATGCCCCACAACAAATTAGGGAAACCCTGCAGCCTATGTTTCTTTGGGTCTGGTTTTCTTCACTTAGTAGGATGTGGGAAGTCTAGAAGGGAAAAACTGAGACGGAATGGGTGAGGGGTTGACAAGATTCCAAAAAAATGTACTCATTACCTAACTTATGTAACTGTACATAATATCCGCAACAAATTTTTTTAAAAGCACAAAAGTCATTTATTTGTTCTGTTCTATATTTACTTCACTTGGGTTGTGATTGCTGCCTTTTATATTGTATCATAATCATGAACATATTTAAATTTAAATTCAAAATTTTAGTGCTTCCTTATTAAACTTCACTGTTATTAACTCTCTCAAATTTCAAACTTAATAATTGTTATTGAGCCAAAAGGAAAAAGAAAATGAACTAGTTGAAATGTAGGGTTGAGTTTGCATTAAAACTTCAAATTTACTGAAATGCTTTGAGAACTCTTTCCATGAAAGTTGATTTTCTTGTCTAATCTTGCCATTGAGATTGGGATTGTAAACATTCAGTGAAAGCTTCTAAATAAAGGTCAAGATGACAGATGGAGTAATTGCTTCCAATTTCATTTCAGAATCCCTTATCACTAATAATAATAAACAAAGAAGTGCCAGTCTTCAAGTAGCCCAAACCAGAAGATTCCATTGTGAACAGCTGAATACTTTATCTCTTGTTTTATAAATATTTTTGAGCCATGGTTGGTTTTTTGCTTATGGATTCTTATTTATTTATTTATTTATTTATTTTTTTGGCCAGTCCTGTGCCTTGGACTCAGGGCCTGAGTACTATCCCTACCTTCTTTTTGCTCAAGTCTAGCTAGCACTCTGTCACTTGAGCCACATTACCACTTCTTGCTGCTTTCTATATATGTGGTGCTGGGGAATCAAACCTAGGGCTTTATGATGACGAGGCAAGTACTCTTGCCACTAGGCCATATTCCCAGCCCTGCTTATGGACTTTTGATAGTTTTCCTTGTCTTCATTTTTCATCTGAGAGAAATCTCCTATTTTATTTATTCAAATCTTGTACCTTATTGATTCATTGGATTGGCAATTCTATACATATAAATATTTAAAATTTCAATGTTGATTATTCTTAGTGCTTTAATTTTCTAAAGGTAATGCTATTTAGCATTTTATTGGAGAAGCAATCACACATACACTGGTTTAAGTTGTTGTTTTTATGTGTGTATCTATCCCTTTGTTAGGAATAGAGATTAGGGTTATTAGTCGTGGAAAGTGTGCTATGTTTATTCAATAAAGAAAGTAATGAACTGCCCACTAAGATTTTATGTCAAGTGTAAAGAAGAACACAGTCAATGTAAAAGCAAAGAAAAATCACAGTAACATCTCACTTCATTTTATAAATAAGGTGTTCCATAGTGGTTTTACTGTTTAGATTTTTATTTAATATCTTTCTTCAAACTTGATATAAAAGTCAATATTAAAATAATAAATACAAATTTTATTGCATTTACAACACTCACAAAAAAGCAAACAAACCAAAAAATCCCTATAAACAAAAAGAAGAAAACCCCTAAAATAATATACCCCCAAAATAAATTACACAATTATATTTTATTTCTTTGAAAAGTGAAGCAAATGCAAAATTTATTTCAAATAACTTATGTAGCCACATCCTAAGTGTCATTTTCTATAGGGACATAAAGTGTACTTATTAATAATACCGCATGAATCAGTAATTGGAACTAGTTTAAGGAAATCCTCAGTATGGTTGTTACTGCACATAGAATACTGTAAATAGACTTCTAATTGCATAGCATGCACTCAGGTTAATTGTGCTTTAAGCACTGCTTAAGTCCTTCCAGGATGAAGTTGACACTGCAGTAAAGATTGTATGTTTCAAGGTTTAGTATTAGTTGATATTCCCAGTCTATTCAAAGGACTCAGTGTGGGTTAATTAAATGTTCCTTTGCTTTTTATGATTCATTGTCAATCAGCAAGAATTTTTCAATTTTATCTTCTTAATGTACTTATAAATTTTTAATCCCAAGACATGAGCATTTAAGATAAAAAAAATGTAGAAGTAGTACACAAGAGATAGTACTTTTCCTTTTAAAAAACAGTGAGATGTTGGAAATAGAAGTCTGATTTTAAAAAGCATTTAGAAAAAAATTATTGTTGGATCTGAGGTTGTAAATGGATGTGGGAGAAAGAAAGAGAATGAAGGTGACTAGTAACACAATATATTGTGTTGATGTCTGGAATTCTGAGATCTATTCACTTCCCATGGTGGCAGCTGGGCTTTTTGCATTTCCTTGGCCTTTGACAGTTTCCTTTGCCATTGAGGTAGGTGTGAGCACCAACAGATCTATGGACAGGACAACACATGGTGAGACACTCCCTAGCTCCTGTGCAGCCAGACACCAATGTGCTGTCATTAACTTCTGATATGGCAGGGATTCCTTTCATATCCCTTTCTTATAACCAATGCTGTTTCCTGGGTACCATTGTTCATTAGCTTTACGCCAACTGGGTCAATGTTCCTTCCACTGTCACTAAGCTTAGGGCACTCTGTTTTTGTATTTAGCTTCAGAATTTTTGCATTGTCTTTATATCACTTTTTCAATTATCATTTTTCTTAAAATATATTTTAGATATTTTTCAATAGGTTTCCATATTTAATGTTCATAGTCTAGTGTTTAACATATTTTTCTAAAATCTGCATGGCTAATTCAATAATGTTCCTTTGATATTGTCTTAGGAAATAGTTTTCACACACACACACAAAAACACACAAACATACCACATCTATTTGTGGTATGATTGTGTGTATGCATTGTAATAAATTTATTATGTGTGAAATCTACTGTATATAAAGGGATACATATATTTGAAAGCCTATGCAAGAATTTTTTTTTTTTTTGTGGGGCTGGAACTGGGGAGATGGGGAAAGAGAATTTGGAGGGAAAAACATGGTATTTTACAATGGAATTCTATGCCCCTATCAGAAAGAATGACATTGCCCCATTCGTCAGAAAATGGAAAGACTTGGAAAAAACCCATACTAAGTGAAGTGAGCAAGACCAAAGAAACAAGACTCTATGGTTTCCCTCATTGGGAATAATTAGTACACGTCTACAATAATCCTAGCAGAACATCACAGTAGCTTAATAGCTATGCTCATAGGAACACATAAGATGATGCTAAGCGAAATGAACTTCAAGTTTTGGAAACAAGCAGTATATCATTGCTGTTGTTATTTTCAACATGCCATGTGATGCATGCCCTTTTTTTTTCTTTTTCTTTTGTATTTTTCCCATGGTTTCACCCCTGATATCACTGTAACTGATTTTAGTACCTTGGATATTGTGTACATGTGGAGCAAAGGAAGGGAAAGGGAATACCAAACTCTAGAGACAAAGGATAAAAAGACAAACCAATGCAACAGGAATACTTATAAAACTATATGCTGTAAACCAACAGTACAACTCATGGGAAGGAGAGGGAAATAGGGAGGGAAGATCGAGGGAAAAATGAAGGAGGATGTAACAATTTGGATAAAGATGTACTCACTGCCTTATGTATGAAACTCTAACCCCTCTGTACTTCATTTTGACAATAAAGAAATTTTTAAAAACATGGTATTTTTGACTTTGCACATTAGAATGATTAATATGTGATTGACTATTCTGTTAATTTAAAATAAATAAAAAGTAAACATTTTAAGGTATACAATAAAGCACCAGAGCCCAAACCAAATAAATAAAAATGAATTATTTATTGAATTAATACTTATATACTGTAATAGGGAGGCCAGATCTGCCCAGTGCCATCATTAACTGTGGAGGGACTTCAGGTTGATTCCAGCTCAGATTAGAGCAGAAGCCAACTCCATCTCCACTAAGCCCTCCCCCACCCTATTCAGGGAAGCTCCCCTTTACTATGTAGATTGACTACCTCAGGCCTGGGAGCTTCAAGGGAACCAGTGTCCTCTTTATTATGATAAATTATGTAGATTAACCACCTGAGGCCTGGGAGCTTCAAGGGAACCGGCTATGAGTAGGCATATCCGCCTGCATCATGTGAGCCCTGCCAAATCCATGTGTCAATTCTAACTAGAATGATAGGTTAGTTCAAATAAATATTATGAGACAGACTGTAACTCTATTGGCCACCTGCGTGCGGCCTAGCATGCTCTGTAAGTTTTGTATCTTCATTGGTCACCTGCATGTGACAAGTTTGTCTGTGATGTTTGCCTTATAACCAGGCTGGAAGGACACACGGACACACGGTCCCAGCTCCCGAGTCTGGGCCCTGATCCTGCACACGTGGTCGGCAGTTTCGGCTCCCGAGTCCGGGCTGCGACCAAGGCCGGTTGGTTCACTTTTTGTTCACTTTTTACTTCCCCAATAAAACTGTCTTTTTGTCACCTTGTAGCTGGAGACTGTGTGGTGGACTCTTGGGGGAACCAGGAATACCCTCCCTTGGGGGGGGGACCCTGTTTCATTGTAGCGAACCCCCACTCTACTTCATATACAAATCACTTATTTTGTGGATTAACTTAAATCAAACATTATTTGTTTTTCTGTCATATTGTTTAAGGTTACCTAAAAATATTTTTGAGTGATTTAGTATGCAAAACAGGTTTAATTATAACAAGTGATTTTATAATGGCATTTTTCATCTTACTGTTGTTATAAAAACCCAAATACAACTTTCTCTAAAGAAATTAAGCAGTCATTTTTAAACTCACCTATAGCATTTCAAACTCAGTGTTATCTCACAATGCAAATAAAGAAAGAAAGAAACAAAAACATTAGACATGTATCTTCTCTCCTCTTTGTCATTTTACTGATTTTAGGTAGCTCTTTCCTCTTTTAATGTCTTGGCAAAGATTATTTCTCTTATCTCTACATTGCTAATTGTTTGAATATCTGTGAACCTTACACGAAAATATCTTTTCTTTATAGTTGTAGTCAAATTTTCAGGAACTGAGTATGTATCTATCCCTGATCCATGGTGTACATTCAGAAATACTGTATAATCTGCTTGAAAAAGAATTTTCTGTAAGGACTGGAGGTTGGGGAGAAACAGTCAAGAACAGATCAGGAAAACAAAATAGCACCAACTAGTAGCTATTATCTAATTTCCATCAAATACAACTACTCATCTTAATTAAGAAATACGTAAATATTTTCCTTCTATTATTACCTCCTTACATTTTTCAGACTTCTATGTTCAAAATTAAAGCAATGAGAATTTGACTTTTGCCAAGTCTGTGTATAGTAGTTGATGCCAAGTTAATAGATTTCTATGTTATCTAATAACTTGTTAGAAACAAATGGAAGTTCAACAAAGAAGAGATAACTACTGTGAAGTTTGAAAGTGAGTATTATAATGATACTGAATAGTATGAGAAGTGAAGTGTTATGATCCCATAAGATGATGCTAAGTGAAATGAACTCCATTTTATGAAAATGATTGTTATATCAGAGTTGAAACTACTTTCAACATCCCATGTGTATCTGTAGTTTCTACTATTGATGATGTTCCTGTATCACCTTCTTGTGATTGTATCTACACTATCTCTGTAATCTTATCTGAGTGTACGGGAAACAGTGTGTACTGGTATTAGAATTAGGAAATTCAAAGGGAATACCAAAATTGAGAGACAAAGGGTAAAATACGAGAAACAACAACAAAAGCAATACTTGCAAAACTGTTTGGTGTAAGTGAACTGAACACCTCAGGGGGGGACAGGGGGAGGGGGAGGGGGGTATGAGGGACAAGGTAACGAACTACAAGAAATGTAACCAATGCCTAATGTGTGAAACTGTAACCTTTCTGTACATCAGTTTTATAATAAAAACTTAAAAAAAATTACTATATATAGGTGCAGAAAAGTAAAATTTAAAAAAAAAAAAAGAAAGAAAAGTGAAGTGTTAAGGATGTTCATATACAAAACAGTATTGTTCCCAGTGGCTTAATCCTGTAATTCTAACTAGTCAGGATGCTGACATCCAAGAATGTATGTTTGAAGCCAAGCCAATGCAGGAATGTCTTAGATATTCTTAGATCCAATTTACCTACAAGAATAGAAAAAGGGGACTCTGGCTCAAGAGGTAGAGTACTAGTCCTGAGTGAAAGTTACAAGGAACAATATCCAGTCTCTGAGTTCAAGTTCCAAACAAGGAAGTATGAAAGCATGCACACACACACATAAATACACATACACATTAAGCATGAATGCAAATGAGTAGAGAGATTTCAAGCTGGGCTTTTTCCTAGGAATGGAGATAATAAATCTAAGATTTGATTAATTAAACATAGATGAATTACTTTTCCTTCCTCCCTGAAAGATTTAACTACAAGTGGATTAAAATGCTATGAAATTGAGTGAATTACCAAAACACTCTTCAGAGAAATAAAACTGCTTTCATTTTAAAAACCAAAGGCAATATGTTCATATACGTAACAAGCACAGTAGCACAGGCCACATCTTATGTCCAGGTGCCAGTGGCTCATGACTATATTCCTAGCTACTCAGAAGTCTGAGATTTGAGAATCACAGTTTAAAGCCATCCTGGGGAGGAAAGTCTGTGAGCCTCTTATCTCTAATTATACACAATAAACTGAGAGTGATGCTGTGACTTAATGTGGTAGAGCACTACCCTTGAGCAAAAGAGCTCAGGGCCATTGCCCACCCCCTGAATTCAAGCCCCATGATAGGGGAAAAAAAATCTCAATAGCTTTGTACATGTGAACACATAAGGTGTTGCTAAATGAAATGAACTCCAAGTTATGGAAACAAGTGGCTTATCGTTATTTTCAACATACCATGTAAAATGATGCCTTTTTTCTTCTGTCTTTCTTCCCCATGTTTTTATCCCTGATGTCACTGTAACTTATTTTGGTACCCTGGCTATGGTATATACATTTATTGGATCTAGTAGGGAAGCGAAGGGGAAGATCAAAATGGTGAGACAAAGGGTAAAATGCAACAGCAATACTTACAAAACTATATGCTATAAACCAACTGTGCAATTCATAGGGAGAGGAGGAGGGGAGAAGGTGGGAGAAAAATGAGGGAGGAGGTAACAAGTTGGATACAAAATGTACTCACTGCTTTACGTATGAAACTATAACCCCTCTGTGCATTACTTTGAATATTAAGAAACAAAAAACGAAAAAAACAAACATGAGCATCTATACCTCTAATAACAGATACTGTTCTTCTAAGTAGCAATAACAGTTTTTACAGGATAATAGTTGTTTTTAAGTTTATCAGTCTATCCAGAACTTTGCTTCAACATTTTTGTGGCTTATGGCCACAAAAGATATTTTCAGCATGGTAATTCTGTTTATCTCCAGTCACATTGGTCAAACCTTACTGTATACAAATAATGATGAGGAGGATGGTGATGAGAATTGAGAGACTAGAGAGAGATGGAGAAACAGAGAGCTAGAGAACAAGAGGGAAAGAGAGTGACAGAGACAGAGACAGAGAGACAGACAGAAACAGCACAAGAGAGACAGACACAGAGAGACAGAGTGAAAAGGAGATGAGAGGGGGAGGAGAGAGATCAACAGAGAGAAAGGGGAAGAAGGAAGGGAAAGAGGAGAAGAGAGAATACTGATGCCAAGAAAAACAGAAAGGAGCATTGAAGAGATTCCTTAAATCAAAGGGTATTTTCCTAAACCTTACCTTTTGAAAACAATTATCTTACAATTTCTTTTTATGGTTTGATTTAAAAAGTATGCCAGAGTAGTTTACAAAATATACTATATCACACAATTGATATGATGTGTTTCTGTCATTTGTCAGTAGTGATTTTGATAACGTAGAGCTGACTGTGTCAGATTTGGCTCTACGCGGATTGAGAACTCACTATCTCCAATATGACAAGTTGACATTTTGGAAAATAGCAGAATCAGGAAGGTCACTCTGTGACCTTTTTCCATGATTCACCTCTGAAGCAGGGCACAAGACCTTAATGTGAGGAGTGTTGACCCCATCCAAGGAGGAAGGAAGCCTCCTTATCTCCAAAGATGCAGGGACCAGAATGTGAACAAACAGGTTTTGCTAATTTCCCCCATGTCTGTTACCATTGATCTCACCCTTCCATCCTCCAGTCTTACTTCTTCACAACTAGCCACTTCATCACATACCAAAACGAAGGAGTTAATCTGCTTCTTTGCTTCTTCTTTATTTATATCCTCTCTTCTCCTCACAGCATCTATGGGTTTCCTTAAGGACTTAGGTATTTCTAAATAAGTCTTAGAAAAGAACATAAGAAATGAAGAATATCATTTCCCCTACTGTACAGTCTAAATTAATCTAAAATGATCACTTCTGGCTTAAGTGTATGCGTCTGTTGTCGTAGGTTTTATTTTACCGTTACAGACGCAATGAGATTCCAAAACCTTTATTTTGCTACTATATTTTTTATATTGTTCTTGTTAGCAATACTGGCATGTGAACTCGGGGCACTGTGTCTACTCTACCACTTGAGTCTTGAGTCTCATGCCTAGCCCTAGTCTTTTGCTATAGCTTCCTTCCCCCGGACCCCGCCCCCAGATAGGGGGACACCAGGCCTGAGTTCAACTCTCTTATGAGTGCTTTCTGAGTAGGTAGTATTATAGACATGACTCTCCATGTCTAGCGTTTTTATTGAGAAGAAATTTCTACTACATTTTGATTGGGATTTGTTTTCAAATGTGATCCTCCAAATTTCTGCCCCTCAGTAGCTGGAGTTACACTTTTTAAAAATCAATTTATTGATTTATTGTCAAAATGATGTACAGAGGGTTTACACTTTCATTGTAAGGCAGTGAGTACATTTTTTTATCCAACTTGTTACCTCCTCCCTCATTTTTCTCGCTCCTGTCCCCTCCCCATTCCCCTTCCCCCTCCTCATGAGGTGTAGAGTTGGTTTACAGCATATAGTTTTGTAAGTATTACTGTTGCATTGGTTTATCTTTTATCCTTTTCTGTCCATTTTTGATGTATCCCTTCCCTTCTCTAATTCCAATAAACGTTTATGTAATACCCAGGGTACCAAAATCAGTTACAATGACGTCAGGGGTAACCAGTACAACTATGTTCATTGCAGTACAATTTGTCATCACTAAAATTTGGAACCTACTTAGACACCCGTCAGTAGATGAATGGATCAAGAAAATGTGGTACATATGCACAGTGAAATTCTGTGCCTCTATCAGGAAGAACGGCTTTGCCCCATTGGTAAGGAAATTAAAGGACTTGGAAAAAATTGTACTAAATGAAGTGGAATTACATTTCTGAGCCACTATAGCTGGACCGAGTTTGTGAGTTTGGGGAGAAAATTATACATCTAATTTCTTTGTGAAACCCTCTCTTAAATACTCCCTCAGTGTTTACTAAGAAAGGTATCAGTATAACCCACAAATAAAAATACCATCAATTAATATATTAAATACTTTATAAAATACAAAATTTCCATATTGTAAGGAACTGCCTTTCCATTAGAGAAAATCATTTTTTTTTTTTTTTTTTTTTTTTTTTTTTTTTTTTTTTTGCCAGTCCTGGGCCTTGGACTCAGGGCCTGAGCACGGTCCCTGGCTTCTTCCCGCTCAAGGCTAGCACTCTGCCACTTGAGCCACAGCGCCGCTTCTGGCCGTTTTCTGTATATGTGGTGCTGGGGAATCGAACCTAGGGCCTCGTGTATCCGAGGCAGGCACTCTTGCCACTAGGCTATATCCCCAGCCCGAGAAAATCATATTTCAACCATGGATAATTTTATTCAAATCATGGGTTTGTGATACAATAGGAAAGAAGTGTTCTCTGGGCTTTCAGTTTAATTCCCTTAAATAACTTAGATAACATTTTAAGAATTCAACATTAATATTATTGTACTTTAACTGTTTCAAAAAAGAAAGCACATTTAAATTAGAGAATGTTCTTTAATGAAGTGATATTTTTACTACTGTAAAGAAACATGTGTGTGTCTGTGTGTGCGTGTATAGTTTTAAGGGGTCCTTATAAGTGAAAGTAACCAGAGCTAGGAAATCTTACAGAATTAATGAGGAAAGTTCACAGTAAGTAATGTTGAGGGATGATTCCATACTAGGGTTAGACAATGGGTTTTGAAGTGAAGATCATTTTGTAGGAAGCTTAATGATTGTGTACATTGTTTGGGATCACCCTTACTATTTTGAGTGTCTGTTTTCATATACTGGCCCATAATATACCATAGCACTGACATGTGTCTTCTCATATCCTTCTCTTTGGCTGCCCCATGACCTGTCCATGGTTTTGTAAAGATCCAAGAAGGCCTTTGTAGAAAAAAAAAATGCCCTCACATCTGCTATAAAATAAAGAGTTATTTTATTTAGCAGTTATTAAATAATTTAAACCCAGAGTCAACACCATTATGGGATCTTTATCTACTGCCCCATTAGAAGGAAATGATGTAATTATATGTTCAGAGTATTAAGTATGCTTTCTAATTTTGATATATGCATTTATTCATAGACTCTAAAGGAGGAATATAAAGTGGTTTTTATAAACCATTCATAGGTGATATCAATCTTCTGATAAGCAACAATGTAACTCAGATATTTTAATCTCAAAAAGAGAACATTATTTAAGTTATAAAATTTTTATCATTTCTACACTATAAATTAATACATTTCCATTGATATATGCATTAACTTCATTAATATTGATGAAAATTTCCAAAAAATTGGCATAAATCTTAACAACTAAAACTAGTGTTAGTTTGGCCAAAATGAAGGAATTCTATAATAAATATGTCCTCATTGTTTAACTTAACTCAGTTCTGATTAATAATTATATAAAATAAGCTTTACTCAGCTATTATAAAAATCAAAGTCAGGGAAATTGAAGAAACATGCAATTAACAGAAGCAAAAATAATCACAAACATATTGAATATTAGTATGAGTTTACTTATAGATTAGTATGATGATGGATAATGATTAAGTTTGTTCATAGAAAAATATGCTATTAGTATTTCAGAATTAATAATTTTAAGTTGTGGATGAATGATTTTGTATATCTGAGACTAAGCAAAAGTTTTACTCAGGAGAATGAATTTTTTACTATGCTCTTTTGGGTCTGTGACTTTCAAAAGACTGTGTGCTATACTGCAAAGATAGATGGCTCAACTTTCTTTGGTCCTGGAACAAAATAAATGAGTGTAATAACATTTACCCTTATTATCAAATAATTTCCAAATCATGAAGTCAATAAAAGCGAAATAGTCTGTCAAGGGAAAACACCAATAAAAATAATATTTTACCTTTTTGACATTTTCAGACAATTTTAATCTCAGATATATGAGATGAGATTACTTCTCAAATTAGAAAACTCAAGAATATATGTTTACTGATAGCAGTTAGATTTCCACATCAAGAAAAATTGTATGTTGCCATTTCATGCCTGTTTGTCCCAGATTTTACTTAAGTTTCTTTATACCCAGTAGGATCCACATTCATAAAATAATAAAAGAAAGAAAGGAGGTTGGTCACTGGTGGCTCATATCTATAATCCTCACTACTCAGGAGGCTGAGATCTGAGGATCAGAGTTTGAAGCCAGCTCAGGTAGGAAAGTCCATAAAAGTCTACAACAAAGTATTCAGAAAAAGCTGAAAGTGATGCTGTGGCTTAGGTGGGACTGCTAGTCATGAGCAAAAGAAGCTCAGGGACAGTGCCCAGGCTGGGAGTTTGAGCCCCAAGATGGACACCAACAGTATAAAAAAGATTAAAGGTTTTGGTGACTACCCAGAGAGCTCAAATTTTCCCCTGAAGATGTTGAAAAAGGCCATGACTGAAGTTTTCAACACATTTTTAATACACTGCCAGTTTTCAGTTTCAAGACTTAATAAACACATGACAAAAGAAGAGTTCTATGACTTGGAAACCACTCCTTTGCTAAACTACTACCATGGCCTTTGCTCCTCTGCTGCCCTTTCTTTCCCTTACAGGTTCTACTGTCAACAGCTTTTACTGTTAGTTAACTAGAATTTTGATTTCATTGGAACTCTGTTTTTTTCATTTCACTCATGTCATATTTACTGGATTTGTGTCCCATTTGGCAACCAGTGTTGAGGAAAGTTGTATGAAGTGAGTCTAATTTTTGCCCATGTTTAATCAACTTTCAACTTTCTGTCATCTCTTTTTTATTCCTAACTGTATTTTATATCACTTACATCACTCACCCAACTTCTTTTCAATCTCTTGTAGCTCAGTTAAAAATCCATGATTAGGCTCAATGGCTTCTACTATTCTATGTCTCATAGCTTTATTGTCATCTTCAGCATTTTATTCCTGATTGACCTTCAGTCCCCATTTCCTCCAAATCCATTCCCTCAGTCATTATTGATCACTCACTCTATTTCTTAATTATTCCCATTTATTAGGAAAATTTACCAACATATTTACTCATTTTGCTTTTACATAGGAGTGTTTTGTGGCTAAAGTGCTAGCACAGTGTACATCTTTATTGAAGTTCACCTTGAGATTCCATTTTGGAATCTGATACTGGATGCCCTCAGAGCACATCATTGATCCTATCCTGCAATTTACTTAGTGTCAGAAAGCTGAGATTATATTCAACTCAGCTGAATAAGACTCAAACCACCAAGTACTGTGTTTCACTCAGTCCTCAGATATTAAGGTGAGATGACTGGTCAAGTGTAATTTATAAAGTAGGATACATACTAATTTTCTACACATGTCTAATACTAAAAGCATATGTTATTTTCATGCTGATCAAAAACATTTCCAGGCACTTACCTTAATTGAATAACTTTAAGGTACTGGTAAAGATACCAAGGAGAATAAAAGCTCACATTTTAAATAACTTTTAAGTAAAGAGGATGAATTTTATTCCCATTCCAGTATAATTATAATACATATTTTCCTGTTTTGGGTGCTAAAGTTCAAATGACGTTTTCTTACAAAACATGATCTGCTTTTTTATTTCCTTCTTTTATTCATTCATTTAAAAATAATCCCATTGGGTGTATAATACACTAGACACTGAGCCATTGTCTATGATATCAAATGTTTTAAAATCTATTGCTATGACTAATACTCATAGCTTATTTTGTGTGGATTCATACATAGATAACTGAATTATCATTATGCTGCATGATAGGACTTACTGTTCTCAATTTGGTATCTGATTTTTAAGAAATCTTCTATTTATTGCCCCACTGCCACTGATTCTTTTCATTAGTCTCTGTAAAATAATTTTCTTCTAGGCACTGTGGAGGAAAACCTTACCCAATTACAAGATGTGTACAGAGCTACTGTTACCAAAGGGCAAATCAAAGATCCACCTTTCACATTTCTCTGGTATAAGGTTTGACACTGCCTTACACTTGAAACTGTAACTCCATTGCATCACTTTGACAATAAAGAAATACATATATATATACACATATATGTATATATATACACACATACACACACACATATATAGATATATACATATATATGTACTTGCTTCAAGTCACCATGATGAATCAAGAAAATGTAGCACCTTTATGAGTGACTTGCTTGGTGCCAAAGCAATAATCCTAAAGTAATGTTACACAGATATGCTAATATATAATAGAAATCCTTTTTTCTAGAATCAATAAAATTCTAACCCTTTTCTGAACTGAAACTCTGAGAACCAAACTCAATAATTATTTAAAAATTGCATTAATTGACCTTTTGTGTTTGACATATGAACTCTGAGCTTTAAGTAGTTCAATATATTTGTGTTTAGCATATACCATCTAAACTAGATAAAAATCTATAGGCCTTTTCTTTTGTCTGATAATTCTGTTGCTGTTATAGTGAATGCAATGCGTTTGTAAGGTCAGTTACTTATATTGACCTAATAAATGCATAATTAGTTCTCTTTATAAAAGTGTGCAATATTTCAACTTATGTGTATATTAACTCACCTATCCTTAACTTTAGAATTAGAATAAATTTCTATTCAGAAGGAAGTTCTGAATTTCATTGGTGAATATATTAACCATTTAATTTAGACCCAGATTGATACATTTGTCCATCAGTCAAAAACAGAAAAATTTGCCTGCAGCAGTTTTCATCTAATCTGTTTCGTTTATACACAGAGAAAAATGATTAAGGTAGTTTTTTTTTTTCCTTTCCAATGGGAAAGCAGTTTGAAAACTTTCCCCACAATAATCAGAAATTCAAATCTGCCAGATTGAACATTTGCTCTTTAGTTTCTGGAGGCTATGTAATACGGACATATGTGTTAACTATCTCATTTCTCAGTGCATGGCTTCCTCCATTCCATCAAGTATTTTAAGAAGTTTGAATTGCTCCCAGGATTACTCAACTGAAGTACTTAAAGAAAAACATTACTAATAGGATTTTAATATATACTATAGAAAGGAAAATTAATTTTACCTGAGGTCTCAAATACAAATGAGAGCCCTATTGAAAAAATGAATAGTTTCTGAATAACTTAATTGAATGAAGGTGCAAGTAATAATGAGACATGTGCATGCCAAAACTGACAGTTTATCTGAATAGTTAAAATTTAACGTGTATGCTTTCTCCAAGTCATTGATACACAAAGGTTAAGTTCTTGCTTGCACATTTATGTATTTCCTCACTCTTGAGAAAATGATAAAATGACCCATCATCATCTTAGAGTTTAAATGAAGAATTATAGGGTTACTTACAAAAATGTGACACATGACTAATCAGAGAAGATTAGAAATCACAGTGCTTTTTTGTCACTCATCTCTGACACAAGAATTCTTAAAAAAAAATTTCCCGAATGACCTTCTCTCTACATTGAATAATTAAATTCTACTTTACAATCAATTCAAAAACATTCTTTAGAATAATGTCTGGCAAAAATTTTGTAGTATGATGAAACATTTTGTTCTATTACTTTTATGTATAAACAATCCAAATCTGGCCAAAATAAATATGTGGACTCTGGCAGCTGGCATCAAACCTGACAAATGTAGTCAATTTTTAATATTTTTAGCGCAGGTTGCTTTACATGATCTGGGACACATGTTTGATATTATCTGGGAAAACAGAAATAATGGACCAATGGCTTGAACTCTACTTTGTATTGAAAAGGAGTTTGGCTTCATAAACTACTGCTAAGAAGAATATTTTACTCAAAACATAACAGCTAAGGTTCCATAATTAATGTAAATAAATGAGAAGGAAGTGAGAAGTCTTGATGACTGCCATGAGGAAAAACATTAACGTTAAACAGTACAGGGACTGTGGATCTGAGCTGACTTTAGTAACTGGCTGGGAATGCAGACATTTGATCCCATACATACTATTACCAGAGTTTGCACTGACTGATCAATGCACACTTCTAAAATGTATTTGCATCTGGGGAATTAGTTTCCCAATGACACTTCTGAAGCCCCTGACTTTCTGGAAAGGAATTTGGAATCTTAGAGCAAACTTTAAGCAGTTTCATTTGTTTAAAAAAGGAGAAAAAAATATATATATATATTTCATTAATATACATACTCAGTGATTTTTCTAAGAGTTTCTGTGATGCTGGATTATACATCCATTTACTCGCATGTTGACCTCATAGGTCCCAGGATTAGCATGACTATAATCTTCTACAGGGTAGATGTTTCTCAGTAGTGGGATGCTGGATAGACCCTCAGAACAAACTACACAAAGGGTTGAAAAACAAAGATAAATGAGTGAAAATCTATTAACTTCTTTTGGGGTTTTATATATGTGTCATTATGTACAAGAAAGAATTCCCAAAATAAAGTTATTAGAATATCCCTATAAAGTAGTTTTTATATTGTTTATACATTGAAGTTTAACAAACAGTACTGGAGATTAACTTTATGACTCACTTTATGTGAAAAATCAACAAAGAAATGGACTAGAATTAGGTTTATTGATCACATGTGTTCATACACACAGTACAATCATGCACAAATCAGTCACTGCTATCAGTTCAGCTTCAGATAGAATCCTTCTAAATGTAACATTAATTTTACTGATAGAATCTGACATGTTTGCTATGGAATTAAACTGTTAATATCAGTTCAATCTATGCTCACATCCATAAATGAAAGGGGGTAAGAAGGCAGAAAAAATAAATATTGTTGAAAATATTATGAAAATGGATATTTGCGCTTTTTCCAAAATTATACACCTTTTGTAATTGCAATAAAAGTAGCATATCACAATGAAGAGATTTTATTTTTCCTCCTTCCCTTCCCTTCCCTTGCCTTCCCTTGCCTTCCCTTGCCTTCCCTTCCCCTCCCTTCCTCCCTGCTCCCCTCTCCTCCCTTCCCCTCCCTTCCTCCTTCTGAGGAAGTACAATGGCTAGATGAGGTGGTAGCCCTGTCATCCTCAGTAACACAGGGAATTGCAAGCAGAAGGCTGGCAGTTAAGGGTGCTCTGAGCCCATAGGATCCTACCTCAACACGGAAAGGGACTGGCAACATTCTGGTTAAATAAGCAGAACAGCTTGAGTTTATTCCCCAGTACTACCAAAACTGACTGCCAGCAGAAAGGAACAAGCTCTCCAGTTTTGGAGATTTATTTATATTATGCTTTCCAAGCTTAAAGAATCTATTTCTGGACAACAGAATTATGAAAATTTATTGTGTTAATTGCTTAATCCCATATCTATAGAACAAATGTGCATTCTTAAGGAAATGATCCCTAAGAGGTAATTGAGGTAAATTAGTGCCAATGGCCATTAAAAATAATTAATTTATTGTCAAAGTAATGTACAGATTCATACATAAGGCAGGGAGTACATTTCTTATCAAAACTGTTACTTCCTCCCTCATTTTTCTCCTCCCTTCCCCCTTCCCAATTTCCTCCCCACCATCCCCGTGAGTTGTACAGTTGGTTTACAGCATATTGTCTTGTAAGTATTGCCATTGCATTGGTTTGCCTTTTACCCTTTGTTGCTCCTTTCCTTAGTTCCCTAGTTCTGATAAGCATATATGTAATACCCAGGGGACCAAAATCAGATACAGTGACATTAGAGCTAAAACCATGGTGAAGAAAGACAAAAGGAAAAGGCATAAATTCACATGGTATGTTGAAAATTACAACAACAAAGATAAATCACTTATTTCTATAACTTGGAGTTCATTTTGCTTAGCATCATCTTCTATTGTTCATATGGGCTAGCTATTGAGCTATTGTGATCTTCTAGTAGGAATATGCTAGACCTGTACTGATTATTACCCATGAGGGAAACCAGAGCCTATGATTCTTTGAGTTTGGCTCACTTCACTTATGATTTTTTCCAAGTCTTTACATTTTCTTACAAATAGGGTAATATCATTACTTCAATGGCCATCTTTAATGTCTCTTTGAAGGTAGTAGTATTCAATCTAGATTTATACCAACCTTAGACTTTCCCACATCAACTTACTATGCATAGGTGATGACAAATGTTTATACTTTTTGTGCTTAGGTTGTGTCAGAATGAAGGAAATTGTCTTCAGAAGGTCGAGTTAGTAAAACACCAATTACTAAAGCTAACGTGGAGAATTAGAGCAGAATATAGTACGGTATCTGCTTTTACAAATTAGGTACATGTGTTTTTAAGAATTTGGAATTATTTCTAGTCCTTAAATCTAGAAATAATCCTCCAGCACAAACATCATGTGTGGGGCAACTGCAGGGCACCAGCCTATCAATATGATCACATTCTGGAAAAAGAAATGCTCTCACAAGAACACAGTTAGCACTTGTAGGTCTCAGGACTATTGCATCAAAGCTCAGGTGCAAGGGAAGTAAGAAGATGCTAGGGAAGTAATAAGATACCAGGCATCTCACAAGGACAACACACATCAGTTTTTTTTATTAAAAATAAAATATTTTCACTGGGGTTGAATTCCTAGCATAACAACAATGACCTCCTAATTCCTTGCAGCTAAAGCTGTACTTCTTTTTACTTTTCAGACCCAATAACTTAATATAATTATAATGCTATTTAGGTATTTTAAAAGACCAATTAGTTAATATTATATAGTTAAATAACTGAGAAAAATACACTTTATCTCGTGTTACAAATTATCATTTTAGAAAGATAAGATCTGCTTTAAGCAGCCAATTATATTGCCTATCCCAAAGCAATTTACATCTTGTGATACTATTCCTTAAGCTGAGAGCCAAGAGACTTGGTTTGCAGGAAAACAACTCTCCTGGTCCACACAATGTAAATCTAAGAGAGGAAGGAGTAACACAATTGGAATTTCTTTGTGTTTTCTGCCATTTACCTCTTCTGCAAACAGCAGGTGCTGTGATACGAACAATAATCATTGAGGCCTCCGTAGGCTTCCTAGCCATCATCAAAAGCAGTCACAAAAAGAACGACTCTGCTATTCTCAGTTTGTTCATTCCCCAGTTTCGATGTTTGTACCAACTGATTAAGATCCATTTAAATCAATCTAATAAGTGCTTTTTCAATTATTGTTTTTGTCTAAAGAGAAAAGTTGCCTATTAAAACATATATCTTTACCAGGTGGCATAATAGAGAGAATATTGATTTTAAAACTTCCTTTTTTTTCTTTTAAATTTTTTGGTCAGTTGTGGGACTTTGAATTCACAGCCTGGGTGTTTGTTGTTCCTGAGCTTTTTGCTCAAGGCTAGCATTCTACCCCTTTGAGTTATTGTGTCACTTACTGGGTTTTTTTGGGTGTTAATAGGAGATAAGAGTCTTATGGACTTTTTTTTACCTGGGCTGGTTTGAACTGTGATCTTAGCCTCCTTTAGCTACTCAGCTAGAATTATAGGTATGGACCACTGACACCTGGCCAAACTTCCTTTCTTATTCATGAAGAAAAATAGAATCATTAATAAGCATACAGATAATTAATAAACATACAACTGATTAAAAAAAGCTAACTAAAATGTATTAAGTATAAGTAATTTAGAGTACATATGTAGACTTGTTTCAATTTCTTTAAAGAGAAAATAATGACAGTATTATAAATTTCTCATTTCAAACAATACATAGATTTTAGTTTTCATAACATAGAATTATATGCATACTGTCTCACGAATGCTTTCTCTACCAACCTATCAAAACAACTTTTTTTATATAAAGTCTACTTTACAACATTTTTCTAAATTTGTTGATAATCTATTTTCTCCAATTTAATCCCAATTGTTTTATTCATCTAAGCCAGAATGTGGGTCATTTTCATGTTCCCTCTTTCCTCAATTTCTGCACATCCTGTTGTTCAATGGTTCTCATCAAATCAGTTTTCCAGGTGACTCAGACCCACCACTTCTCTACATTATTACATACACTGAATTAATTACAACATCATCTTTCCAACCTAGACTAACTTAGTAAATTTTCTCCCTTTACATTTTTACTTTATCCATTCAAAGTAGCTAGAAGCATTAGTCTACATGAATTTTGTTTGTTTTTTGCTAGTCCTGGGCCTTGGACTCAGGGCCTGAGTACTGTCCCTACCTTCTTTTTGCTCAAGGCTAGCACTCTGCCACTTGAGCCATAGCACCACTTCGTCAGTTTTCTGTATATGTGGTGCTGGGGAATTGAACCCAGGGCTTCATGTATACAAGGCAAGCACTCTTGCCACTAGGCCATATCCCCAGCCCCCTACATGAAAATTTTATCATGCCATACCTGTAACTGAAATTATTAAGTACTTCCTCATTACCTGTAAAGAGCCATTTCAGAGCCAAAGCCTGGCAATATATATTTCTAATTTTCATGTTTATATCTCAATATGTTAACTATGTTATTTTTCATAAGTGCAAAAGCCAGTCCCGCTCAAGAATCTTAGATGATACAACTAGGTACCTTGGGCTAGGAATATGGCCTAGTGGCAAGAGTGCTTGCCTCACATACATGAGGCCCTGGGTTCGATTCCTCAGCACCACATATGTAGAAAAGGCCAGAAGTGGCGCTGTGGCTCAAGTGGCAGAGTGCTAGCCTTGAGCAAAAAGAAGCCAGGGACAGTGCTCAGGCCCTGAGTCTAAGCCCCAGGACTGGCAAAACAAAAACAAAAACCAACAAACAAAAAACAGCAACTAGGTACCTTGACTTCAAGGCTCTTTTATCCTTTTCCATTAGTTAAAAAAATTCCCTAAGCCAAGGAAACACTGTGAAAAAGTATTTTGGGTCCCCAGGAATAACTGTGATTCATGTCAATTTTCTAACATAATTACAAATGTCTTCCCAATTCATCCTCCGTCAGATAATTATTTAGATAAAAATCTTCCATGAATCACTTAGGAACAAGTACTTGTTCTTAGACCATTGTGAATTTCTCTGGATGGAGGATTACTTATGGTAATATAACAGCATGTGTCTATATGTAAAATATATTTACAGTAATATTTTCAGTCTGGTATATCTGATGAGTATTTTTAGATACAACTCCAAAAACCCCTAAGTTTGTTTGCATTCATGCAATGTAACAATTCTAAAGGGAAAGCAGTCTCATAATATATATTTCCATATGAACAAATAGAGGCCAAACAATTTTATATAGCTGGGCCAAAAACATACACTCAGTAAATAGCAACAAGTAGCACTGCATGGAAAAACCACACAATGAAATTAAAGTCTTCACTTCTATGCTGTGCAATATGTACAATCATTTCTTTATCTTTAAGTTCCTTACTTAGTATCTAAGAAATGCATGATAAATGTCTTTGTAAGAAAATTATTTTTTACAAATTAATCTTTGTAAACAATTGATTTTTAAATAATGAAGAACTCTTTAAAAATTTTTTCCAGTTCAATAAATTTCCATGGTTTTGCGTTACTTATGGCATTGCAATAATATTCCATATCCATTTTTTTCATTTTAGAAAATACCCAGGAACTGATATGATTATTTTCATCTTTCTGCCCCAACATAAAAGAATACAATAGAGTTCATGGTCTCCCTCATAGGGAATAATTAGCACAGGTTTAGGCTAGTCACAGCAGACAATCACAAGAGCCCAATAGCTATGCCCTTATGAACACAGAGATGATGCTAAGTGAAATGAAGTCCATGTTATGGAAACAACTGTTATTTCGTTGTAATTACTTTCAACATGCCATGTGAAACCATAGCTTCTATTGTTGATGATACTCTTGTATCCCCTTCCTGTGGTTGTACCTTCACTATCACAGTATCTTATCTGAGTACATTGGAAACTGTATACTGGTATTAGAACTAGGGAAGTGAAAGGGAATACCAAAATCAAGAGATACAGGATAAAAGGACAAACGACTACAAAAGCAATACTTGCAAAAAATGTTTGGTGTAAACCAACTGAACAACTCATGAGGGCAGAGGGAAAGGGGAAGGGGGAGGGGGAGGGGGAAGGAGGGAGGAGGTATCAAAGATGACAAGAAATGCATCCGATGCCTAACATATGAAATTGTAACCTCCCTGTACATCACTTTGACAATTAATAAGAAAAAAAAGAATACCATTGTATTTATTCTAATTATAGAAATAGCTTATTATATCAATTCAACCAGTTACAATGATTACTTTTCTGCTCTTTGTACAGTTGTTTTGTTTGTTATTAGCACATATTAATTGTACAGATTTGTCATGGCATTTTCATAAATACAAACTTTTCCACCATCCTTCGTCTTCTCTTACATTACCAACGTCACTTCTTTCCTTGACATTGCCTCTTCAATTTTCATGTTGCCTGCTTTTCATTTTCTTAGATTCCACACTTAAGAGAAAACATGAGACACTTAAGATTGACTTACATTACTTAAGAAGCTGATTTCTTACATGTTTTTCTGTAAATTGCATGACTTCATTCTTTGTTGCTGAATAATATTCAGCTGTTTTGTTGAAATACTATAATTGGTCCATTCATTCATTCATGGTTGCATAATCTATAGCTTTGCTATGGTAAATTATTTTCACTTACTAATCTACTCGATTTAGAGAAAGACTTAGATTAGAGGTCGTATCAGTGCTATTTTGAATAAGCATTGCTCATAGTTCTCTAAAGGCTAGACAGAATCCTGCCTGGTGCTGCTGGGAGATGGTCGGAACTTTAGGAGATGGGAACTTGTGAGAAGTTAGTAAATCATTAGGAAAGTTTCCTCGAAATAGTTGGGTGACCTGGCTGTATATTTTGGTGGCCTGGCTCTCTCCTTTCCTTTTTGTTTCCTGGTACACGATACCAGTGGCTTGTTCTACTGCATTCTTAAAATTATAGATTAAAACCTCTAAAACTGCGCTAACTAAACCTATTTGTATAACCTAGCTGACTAAGGTATCTTGTTATAATGTTGGAGAACAAATACTTACAGTTTTGGAACTCTTAAAATAATTTTTAAAAATAGATGAAGAAAGCATGTTTTTTTAACGACCCCATTGAGATGGCATCACTAAAGGAGAATCATTTCCCCTAGTGTGTTAATTGGTACTGTATCACTAAAACAAGTACAAAAGAGAATCAAATCATAAGAAAAGGATATTTTTTTTTTGGAACAAAACTTGGAGGGGGCGGGACTCTGTTATTGAGAGCTTGTTTGGAGGTTCTGGCTGGGAAGTATGGTATTCACACACCCTGACCAATAACAACAGGTCCTCCTGTACAGGGACGCCTAGGGAGCTGGGCTGCAAGATGGGGACACCCACCTAGGCAGTCAGATCAGCTGAGCACTGGCGATCAATGAGGTGACAGATGTTGCAGCCAGGTTGCCCTCACATCTGAGGGGCTGCTGTTCTTGATTGAACAGCACGGTGTGATTGAGTCACTGAGAAAACTTACCTCATGGCCCGGACTCAACTGTGAGAAAGAAGAAATGGCATGAGGTACAATCTCCTGCGGACTATTCCTAATAACTTCATGTCACTACACCCCTCCCCAGACCACACCTCTTAAACTCTCCAAAATAAAGGACCATACTGAGGAACAAGCCTTCAGCTCTTGGTAGAACATTCCAGATTCAACTATAGCAGTGAGTATTTGACTTCCTGTGTAGGAAACGAAATCCACTTTAAGGGTTGGCAGTTCTCAAACTCTTAAGCATAGAAACAGGTCAATTCCTTAATTTTAAATGCAAGTAGATTTGAACATTCAGTTTTCAGAGCGAAACAAAATTTGTGGAGGTTGTATAATTAAATATAGCTTTTGAAAATTGTTGTTGCTTTTGTCAGGTACTGGTAGTTCACTTCTGTAATCCTACTCAGTCATGAGGCTGAGATCTGAGGATCATAGTTCAAAGCCAACCTGGGCAAGAAAGTCCATTATACTCTTATATTCAATGAATCACTAAAAAAGTCCTAGCTAGTGTCATGGTAGAGTGCTACCCTTGAGAAAAAGGAGCACAGGAATGGTACCTAAGCCCATAGTTCAAGCCCCAGAGAGAGCCCCAGAAAGAAAATTAATAATAATAAAAATTATAATAATAATGAAAGTAAAAAGTAAATGTCGTTTTAAGTAATAGAAGATGCAAACGAGTAATTTGAAGAAAAAATACACAAGTAATTCCATCCTTACAGTATAGTTTTGATTACCCTTGTGTCTAAATCTACTGAATTTTTCCTCATGTGTTTATATTTACATCCATGAACAGATCAATATAAGCATGTATAATGCATGTATGTATGTATGTGTGTGCATGCAAAGATTTCTTGGATCTTAAAAAAATAGATTGTCATGCCATAAGCAATTAGGCAGATAGGCCTTTAAGCCAATTAAAAACATATATTTTTATGAGGAAAACATAAAGCAAATTACTTCTTGGATAATTGTTTTTCTTTTTTTTTTTTTTTTGCCAGTCCTGGGGCTTGGACTCAGGGCCTGAGCACTGTCCCTGGCTTCTTTTTGCTCAAGGCTAGCACTCTGCCACTTGAGCCACAGCGCCACTTCTGGCCATTTTCTGTGTATGTGGTGCTGGGGAATTGAACCTAGGGCCTCATGTATATGAGGCAGGCACTCTTGCCACTAGGCCATATCCCCCGCCTGGATAATTGTTTTTAAGAAGAAAAATATTCTTCTAATTGATATCTTGAAGCTTGCTTGTGCAAATTAAAGTTTATGTCAAATACTTGACATTTCTTCAAGTAAAATAATTCAGTTCACCTTGACTCTCTAATTGAGATGTTTAGGGGTGTTTTGTTTTGTTTTTTCTTCATCTTCTGGGAGTTTCGTGGAGACATTGTCTTCATGGGATGTTTCAACTTTAGTTCTTGCTTCTTGTCTTGCTGAGTGCTAAATTGTTTTTTTAGTCTATCTAGCAATCTGTTATTTTCTCCCCTCCCCCCACAGGATTCAGTATTTGTCCTTGAAGAGTTGTCAACCTGAAAAACACAAAGAAAATTGTAGATCCAATTAAAGTAAGGCAACACACAACTGTCAACTAAAAGCCATTAACCCCCTGAGTACCATAATTTTTGGTATATCTGACAGTTCTTTCTTTGGCTCTTTCAACTCTAGTTATTCCCAATTCCCTTCCTTTCTCTTAAACATACTGCTTATGGGACAGTTTCATAGTCTATAATGTTACGCCAACACATGTTTTTCAAAGTGTAATGTAGTGTAAGTATCATATTTGCTAGACACATTTTTAGAATGAATAGTTTATTTAGAATATGAGATAATATTCATAATTTATATGTAAGTACTATACACATTTATTCCTTAATTTACTCATCATGTACACTAACTTCCTCCACTCAGAAATTGGGTGATCCACTGTATATATTACATTTCTTATGACAGGAGCAATTCCTGCCCTTTGTGCTTTAAGTCTAGTGAGAGACATAGGCATTAATAAACTCTGATTTAACTACAGTGGTTTTAAGTGACATGACAGAGCAGGGGAGGTAACACTGAGCATAAATAACCTTGAGAGAGCTGTCTTTGGCTGACTCTGAAGAATGAGAGAATTAAGCCCATTGAGAGACGATGCCATTTCTTTACACTCAAGAGAAACAGTTTGTGTGAGACTGTGAAGAAAAAACAACAATGTCAATAAACATGATGTCACTGAGGAAGAGTAGGATGATAAGGAGAAAGAGAGCTAACATTTGTTAAGAGCTTACTATTAATCAGTTCTACAGTTTGAGCTATATATTACAGAAGAGGATAATAGTAATTGCATTTAAAAGTAAGTTAACCTTACATTTGATAGTATGCAATCCACAAGGAGGGAGATAAAGGTAGTTTAGAGTAATTGAAAATCAGATTTTGCTGAACAGAAAAAAAGTGCTTCTCTAGCATATGTAAAGTTATGAATTTGATCTCAGTATGGTGAAAGCAGAAGTGGGCCATGTTTTACATCTATTTCCATTTTTCTTATGTGTGAACTGTGTCCTCAAGGCAAGGACCCCTCATAGATGCACAATGACAATAATTCAAGGTGCAATAAACACACACAACATTCAGAGGATGACACTTCCTCTATCTCACTGGCCTTTTCAGTAGATGGAACTCCTTACCCAAGATTCCCTGACATGATCATTTTTTTTTAACCTTTCATTTGATACAATTGGAATATATACCCATTCCTAAGTGACTCACTGAGAATGGGAATGGAATTAATAAGCAACCAATGGAAATCAACAAGTCAAGCCCATACTTCACTCATAGACTGAGAATCTGAAATCCATTTCTTAACAACAGACTATATATATTAGATTTTTAAAATACGTTCTCATGATAAATTATGATTAGCATATTATTATTATGAACTATTATTAACATATTTGCTATATAAATTATTAAAGAGTAGATCATTCAAAAATAGCAGGGTTTTATAAATGTTATTGTTCAAGTATATTTATACATAGCATTTTAAATGTGAATACAGAGAGCAATTAGTCTTTTCTTTTTTTTTTTTGGTAAGTGATAAAGTTCTGCTTCTGTCACTCACTGTGACATGAAAAATTTACCTCACTATCTTTTACCAACATGAGAAACCAATCATCAAACTTAAAATTGATAAAAATGTGAACTTTAAAATGTCACAAATCACTGTTCTGACTACATATTACTACCCTTTTTATAACACTAGATACTGCTCAATGGAAATGAATGCCTTGGTGGATGGTCACCAAGAAATATACTGGTCCTTAAAGTATCACTATGTTAGCTATACTTTCACTTCTGTAACAAAGATGAGAATCTGAAGGTTAAAAAATTTATATAGGACTCATCAGAGAGAGAAGGTGGCAGAATTCCCACTTGTGGGAGCTACCCTAAAGTTCTTGCTTTTACTCCACAGATACTTTGAGTAGTATTTTGTCTTAACCCTGGAACTGTCCTAAGAAAATAGAATATGGCGGGTTCCATGGTGTAATGGTTAACACTCTGGATTCTGAAAATAGAATATGGCTTAAACAAAATTAATGGCTTTGAAAATTCTATTAGTGCTCTACACCTATAATTCATCTGTCAATAAAGCCTTAAGAAGTTTACCATTTCTCCTTTTTCCTAAATAACACCCTAATTAAATTCATTATTATTCCACATTCCTTGGCCACTTCACTTCCAAAACCTTGTTATTTTCTTTAATTATCTTAAGCTTAGCTCTCTGAAGATTGTACAAGACATGAAAAGACATTTATTTTCCTTTCTCCTGCTTCCTGTTTTAGTTTAAGTACAAGAATATTTTTCTAGAAGAAAATTAAATATATTTTTTTATTCTTGATTATAAAACACTGCTTGTTTATTTTTATGGGTCTGCTTTCTCACCAAAAGGATCATGTTTTGTATGAGATAGTTTTGGCTTTACTTTTTTGATTGGACATTGTTACAATAGCCTATGAGTAACTTCAAATGAGCCCAACAAATTCTGATCAGATGGCCCCATTCTAGCTTAATTTCTTTTGGTTGAAACTACCAAATTTGCTGCTCTTCATGTACTCTGCCATGAATTTATTGAAGCTGCAACTGTGCTGGCTGTGTCCCACAGCTACTTCCCCAGGAATGTTATGATATTTTAAGACAGAGCAAGACAGAGATTAAATAGATAGTTTTAAAGATAGATGAGACATATCAAAGCAGTACTTTTCTTGGTTAGGTTTTGGATTTCTCCTGGCTTTATGTTTATATTCTAGAAAAACAATCCTCTTGATTGTGATTTGCATCATGTCCCAAAGATAGAATAATTTCTTTCGTAGCAAACAAAATATTCCACCTTAATTTGGATAGCCCATAAACATCAGAGAATATTTTAGTGTAAATATTGACTCTTGCAGAAACTTGGGTATGATCACCCGATGTCAATGAAATATACCCCTTTCCTTGTACATTCAGGGGCCAGTCTATGATTTTCTTATTCACGCAGCTTCTCAAAGTAAGTGTGGTTACTGAAGATCTGGATGGTAGCTGGCATTATGGATGGAACTGGGCCACTGTAATATGAGGAGAAAAAAGCAAGAGTTAAATAAGATTTTCTTGATAAATAACTGGAACTGAATGAAGTAACTCCCCGATGAGAGTGTTACTTATTTACACTACCAGGAGCATCCTATAAATGAAGCTTCTTAAACACAACAAACTGGTAGGCTGTTATAAAATATCAGAAGTAGATGTCAATGCTGTCAAATGATCAATTTCATGATAATAGCATAAAAGGACTAGGCAGAATTATCAGAGTGCTTTCAAATGTGGATTCTTTGTTTTATCACTGAAAATATTTTTCTGTTAAAAATTGCTACAGTAGTTGAATGGAATATTATAAAAGATCTTTTACTATAAAATAAATATTCACTTAAGTATATGTCTCTCTATCCAGTAAACAATAACATACAAAATATATGGCATGATGTTTAATTATAACAAAACCTCTTAGTTTATCATCCCCATCCCCTAGATGTTAGAGAAATATATACCTACAATGTCATTCAGTGTTGGGAAAACTTGTTTATTTTCCATGTGGAATTCAGAAATTGGCTGAACAGTCTGTACATTATGGCTTATGTGATACATTTTGATTTGTATCTTTTAGGATGTTGACCCAGAATCTAAATGCCTCCTGACATTTACTATTAATCCAAATGTTCTGTCACTAACCCTGTTGCAGCATGTAATATTTCAGAGATGGTTAGCTCATAGCTCTATAAAAATATCCCAAATATAGCTGGAACAAAGAAGACCGCTACAGGTTAGGGCTGGCTAGAGCGCCGACATTCTGCTCATAACCATCTAGGATGTTCATCTAGATTCTTGCCTTTTGAACTCTGAACCTTAGATATTTGTCAGAGTTTTCAAAATAAACAGATGACTAATGATGTCTAAGTATTTCCAAGGGAAAAGTATTCATGATTTGTGAGTCCAAACATTTGCCTTGTACATTTTATTTTCTCCAGACATTTGCCTTTTATTAAGAAAAAACAACTTAAAACCCCCAAAATTTTAATGTATATTTTTTATTATTTTATGGATAGTAACCAATAAGAACATAGTAATATTATACCAAAATATGAAAATAGAAAAGGGAGATGTCATGTATAGTATGCATTAAATAAAAGTTAAAAATCATTAGCTCTGAGTCCAGAATTTTGATCAAGTCTCGTGGCTTCAGTTTCATCATTGTCCTGAGAAAACTGAAATATTAGATATTGCTTAACCAATCAACAATTCTTTGATTTAAAACTGTTATTCTTTGTTATAAACTATATATTATCTTGAAAATTTCTGATGATTACATGTACTCATAAAGTGGGATGGTAAATATAATGATATTACTATTAGTGTTATGTTCCTATCACATAAATTCTTTTGCTGGTATGGTGTCACAGATCTTTAAGCTAATGAGAGGCTAATGCAGAAGAATAACAACTTCAAAAGAACTTCAGAACACTTAGGAAGACACACTGTTTCAAACTTGTAGGAAAAGAGGTGGAGTTGTTTCTCCACGAGAGAGTATTTCAGCAGCAAATTTCGGCACTGGACTCAAGTCTCTCAGTGCTATTAAACACTGTTGTAACTATTATCAGCATACCATGTGAAACAATACCATTTGTATTTTTTTTCTTTTTTTTCTTGTCTGTTTGTTTGTTTTCTTTAGTTTTGTTTCTGTTGGTTTCCCTTCCTGTGATTGTACCCCGCTACCACTATATCTCATCCAAATAGCCTGGATACTGTTTTTATAGCTATTAGAACTGAGGAAGTGAAAGGGAATATCAAAATTGAGAGACAAAGGATGAAAAGACAAACCATTCCAAAAGCAATACTTAAAAAACCATTTGGTGTAAGTCAAATGCACAACTCTTGGGGGGAGAGAGAAAGAGGGAGGGGGGAGGGTAAATGAGGGAGGAAGTAACAAGTTGAAAAAGAAATGTACTAACTGCCTTATATCTGAATCTGTAACCCCTCTGTACCATACTTTCACAATAAAGAAAAAAGAAAAAAAATGAATGGAAAACTGAAGGATCCTCTAAATGATTTTCTAAAGTTTTGAAAACATAGGAATAATTGTCATACAGAGAGTAGAGTAGAGCTTCACTGTTCATTCATTACAAAAGTATTTTAAGTTAGTTGTAGAAATACTGTTACTGACAACCTCTGATTATGTAATCTTTCTACTAAGGCATAGTGCAATGGCTCTGAATCTCTCCAGCCACATGTGAAAAATGTGATCAAATGCATGCTAGAGAAGTGCTAGATCCTTATTTACACAGAACTGGGAATTTAATAAGGGATGTCAGGCCAAGGTCAGAATCTGCTCTTCTAACCCTGGAACTATAATTAACTATAATAATATCTAAAATAAAATATTTCTAATTCTGCTCCCTTGTCATTTCACTGGATGTCATATGAAAATGATGATATTGAAAATAAATGTAAAATATGAAATAAAAATTACATATAATGCACAATATATAAGCTCCGTTTTAGAGATAACAACTCTTTGGTGGTCTGGAATCTCTACTGTTTTTGTCACTAAATGCAATTGGTCATCTCCTTATATGAAGTGATGTGAAGTCAGATCATTTTATTAAATTTTATTATATTTATTTTATTTTATTTTTTATTTTTTATTTTTATTTTTTTTGGCCAGTCCTGGGGCTTGGTCTCAGGGGCTGAGCACTGTCCCTGGCTTCTTTTTGCTCAAGGCTAGCACTCTGCCACTTGAGCCACAGCGCCACTTCTGGCCATTTTCTATATATGTGGTGCTGGGGAATTGAACCCAGGGCCTCATGTATACGGGGCAAGCACTCTTGCGACTACGCCATATCCCCAGCCCTATTCATTTTATTTTATTTTTAGTCATGGGGCTTGAACTCTGGACCTGGGCACTGTCCTTCAGCTCTTCACTTGGGCCATTTCTGTTTTTCTTGTGGTTAATTAGAGATAAGAGTCTCACTAACTTTCCTGCCCAGGCTGGTTTTAACCCACAATCCTCAGATCTCAGCTTCTTAGTAGCTAGGATTACAGGCATGAGCCACGAATTACTGGCTCAGTTTATTTTAAATGGAGACAATCATTTTAAACAGTCAATGCAGTTTCTAACATATATACACTTGTGTTTACCTCATACTATATTCTCAAAGAGATCACAGGTTAATGATACAAAGAAAAATCTGTCAAATATCTAGCATACTATATGTTTAATTCCTTACTGCTGGATAGATGAAACTGAAAATACATAAAGCAAAAACTGAGAAGCACTGGAACAATTAAAATGATCAGGATTAGTGAAGTGAGCCAGACCCAAAGAAACATGGACTATATGGTCTCCCTTATTGGGAATAATTAGTACAGGTTTAGGCAAGTCATAGCAGAGCATCATAAGAGCCCAATAGCTATACCCTTATGAACACATAAGATTATGCTAAGGGAAATGAACTCCGTGTTATGGAAATGATTGTTATATCACAGTTGTAACTACTTTCAACGTCCCACGTGTATCTGTAGCTTCTATTATTGATGATGTTCTTGTATCACCTTCCTGTGGTTGTACATACACTATCACTGTAATCTTATCTGAGTATATTGGAAACTGTGTATACTGGTATTAGAAGTAGGAAATTGAAAGGGAATACCAAAATTGAGAGACACAGGGTAAAAAAAGACAAACAACTACAAAAGCAATACTTGCAAAACTGTTTGGTGTAAGTGAACTGAACACCTCATGGGGGGAAAGGGAAAGGGGGAGGGGAGAGGGGGGTATGAGGGACGAGGTAACAAACAGTAAAAGAAATGGATCCAATGCCTAACGTATGAAACTGTAACCTCTGTAACATCAGTTTGATAATAAAAATTTGAAAAAAATGATCAAGATTTATTAAACTGAATAAAAAATAAAGCAACACGTTCTCAAGCCCCTATCACATTATAAAATTTGGTAATTATTTAAATCTGGATAAATTTTGAGGAGTCAATACTATGTATGTACTTTTCTTCACTAAAGACAATTATATAAAATACACACTTTACATGTTCAAATACACCTTAAATTATTTAGAGGCAAAGAAAACATATAATATATTCTGGAGCATAATAGTAATTAAATCATACTATCTTAATCTTCAGGACAAAAAGTGATATAGCATTCTGAGGGCAATTAATCTACACAAATACTTATATTGGAAAGGAAGAAATGTTGAATAATGATCATCTAAATCTCCAACTGGATATAGACAAAAACATCATGAGAATTCATCAAAACCACATAATAAGAACAATGTAAAAAATATCAGATCAAAAATTAATTAAATAGCAACCATTTTTAGTATTAGTTAGGTGTGTGTGCTGGTCCTGAGCCGAGTCACTGTCCTTAAGCCTTTGTGCTCAAGGCTGGCATTCTACCCCTTAATCCACTTCCAGATTATTTCTGGAGATAAGAATCTCACAGGGGAAAAGGGCATGTGAGGGCAAAGCATCCCAGCCTCCTACTTACTTCCTCGGTGACCTTGGATGAGGACTGATTCCGTTTCCTCTTCTGTGAAATAAAGAAAATAATAGACCGCAGTCCATCAGCGACCAGAGAAACAACAGCCGAAAAGTCCCGCCGTGAGTGCAGAGTCCAGACAGCAGGAGCTCCACAGGCCCCAGACTGCGTGCAGTCCAGACTGAGACAGACGGCGGCGTGGTCCCGGAGGTGCAGAACCGAACAGCCAGGACCAGACAACAACAGCAGGGGAACCGGGAGGCACATACAGGGAGAGCTGGATGGGGAGAGCCAAGACCACCACCGCCAAATGATCAATCGCCACACCCCAGCCTGGAAAAGCCCACAGCAGCACGGGACACACACACAATCCAGGACCAGTAAGTTACCCCATTGTCCCCCACCCCATGAGAGATCAGCTCTAGCAGAGACCCAGAACCTCACTGGAGCTCATCACAAGGGGACAAAGAAGCTAGAGCTCCCTCTCTGCCCCTCCCTACCCCAAGGGAATGAAAGAACCCCATATCTGTTGGCTCTAGGACCCTACAACTCCTGGGAGGACACAGGAGCTAGGAGCGTGTGGAGCAGCACCCAACAAAGTGACCGGGAGACACCTTAGGCCCCCAAAGCCCCAGTGGAGGAGCCTGAATCTGTCTACACCAGGTCCTCCCCTGCCCCCCAGCAGGGACCCGGGGACTGGTAGGCATTTGAACGCCACCTGAAGCGCCTGGACTGCGCAGAATTTTTGAACAACAGTCACTCTTGCTGGTGTGCAATACCAGCCCAGCAGGGTCACCTGGGCCTGGGCACACCCCCCTGCCCTCACAGCAGAGGGGCAGAGAGTCTGTGGGCACCAACCCACGCCCAGACACTGGAGCCTGCTGAGGACCACGCATACCGCCCCCACAGTAGATTCAAGAGAGGGCACAAGCACCCTCCAACAATCCAGGCAGTGCGCCCCAAAAGAAGCACAAGAGAGCACATGCATGCACCCCCCTGGAGGGCCAGAGTGAATCAACATTCTAGCCCTCAAGCAGGAGGATCTCATGCCCAGCCTCCCACCCCCCCCATGGGAGCCCACAAGTGAGCAAGCTGCCCCCTCAGCAGCAATGCCCACTCTGACAGGTGCACTCCACACAGGTGGGTGGGCCACCCCTCAACAGCAACACCTGCTCTGACAGGAACACTCTGCACAGGTGGGCCAGCCGCCCCTCAGCAGCAATACTCAATCTGAGAGGTGAGCTCTCTTGACTCACAGCAACTCGTGGGGAAAGAATCAAAGAAGAGGGCTGGGGATATAGCCTAGTGGCAAGAGTGCCTGCCTCGGATACACGAGGCCCTAGGTTCGATTCCCCAGCACCACATATACAGAAAACGGCCAGAAGCGGCGCTGTGGCTCAAGTGGCAGAGTGCTAGCCTTGAGCGGGAAGAAGCCAGGGACAGTGCTCAGGCCCTGAGTCCAAGGCCCAGGACTGGCCAAAAAAAAAAAAAAAGAATCAAAGAAGAGAAAAGTCTTCACGCCACACTGAATCAGTGACCCATGAACCCCCAACAGGGGCCCACAAGGGTCAGCACAACACAGCGGCAGGGCATAGTCCTGCAGAGAAAGACACAGAACCTACCCACCCCTAACTGTGGTGAGGGTGACCACCTTGGCAACAACTCAGAAGGTCACACTCACCCATAGGGCAGTAAGGTTCGACAGCCAAACTCAAACCCAGAGCCAGGACACAAACAAGTCCTCACTGACAAACCAGAGGAAACCTGCACAAAGCCAAGCCAAGGTCACCACCTATAGGCCGCTGGAAGTACAAAAACTCCAGATGCGTAAATCACAAAGAAATATTACAAATTTCATGAAAGAAGCCAACTTGCCAGCTCCAAAAAGCAGTACAACCGAGGAGAATAAAAAAACAAGTGAGACTAAGATAACAGAAATGCTCGAAAGCCTCAGGACTGAATTCAGAAAACAGTTCCAGGAGTTTAGAATGGAAGTCTCGAAGGACCTTCAGGAAGTCAAGAAAGAAATGGAAGCAAAAATAGATACAGTCTACTCCTCCATTAAAGAAGACCTTAACGAGAAACAAAATGCATGAAAAAATAGATTCAAAACACAACTCATTAAAAGAAGAAATTACCACAATGAGAGCTGATCTGACAACCATACACATCTCACTCACCTCAATGCAAACCACACTCGAAGCCACATCTCACAGAATTGATCATATTGAATCTTGAATCTCTCTTTTGGACGATGATGCAGCTGATAAGGACCAGAAGATTATCACACTCTAAGAAACTGTCAAACTCCAGGGCAGACTAATCCAGGAGATAGTGGACAGGGAGAAGAGATATAATCTGAGTATAATAGGAATAGATGGAGGAGAGGAGTACTAGAGCAGAGGTATACAACACATATTCAATAGAGTTATTGAAGAAAACTTTCCCAATCTCACAAGGGATAACCTCACCCAAATAACGGAAGCATATAGGACACCTGGCAGACCAGACCCTAGAAAATCCTTGCCTAGGCACATAATTATCAAGACCTCAGATCTCAAGAATAAAGAGCAAATTTTGAATGCAACCAAAACAAAGAAAGAGCTATATTACAATGGAAAAAAGATCAGAATCTCGCAGAGCTCTCCACACAAACTTACAAAGCACGAAGAGCCTGTAAGAACACAATCCAAGTCCTCCAGGACAACAACTGCCAACCAAGAATTAGATACCCAGCAAAATTAGAATTCTCCTTTGAGGGAAAACCCAGATCTTTCCATAGCAAAGAGGATCTAAAGGATTATGTGAATAAAAAAACAGCCTTCTAGTGAATTCTAAGAGGGGAACCCCACCCAACAGAAAATGTACAGGCTCCCCGGACAGAAACAGAAAGAAACTACAATAGGCAGAGCACAACTGGAAGAGCAGCTCAATAAAGACAAGAAAGAAGGGAGAGGAAAATCAGCCTAACAGGAAAATGGAAGGGAAAAAAACACACTTATCCATGATCTCTTTGAGTATAAATGGTATTAACGCACCAATAAAGAGGAGCAGACTGACAAAAAGTTGCTATCAGTTGTCTTCAAGAGACCCATCTTACAGCAAGGGACAAAAACAGGATCCAAATGAAAGGATGGAGTAAGATCTTCCAAGCAAACACACCTACCAAAATGGCAGGAGTAACCATCCTGATTTCAGACAAGCTGGACTTCAAATTAAAATCAGCTCAAAAAAGATAAAGAAGGGCACTACATTTTAATACAAGGAAAAATCCAGAATCAAGACATCATGGTGATAAATTTATACTCACCCAACAAAGGAGGCCCTAAATATGTCAAACAAATTCTCCCAGAACTACAGAACAGGATAGACCCAAACACAATCATAGTGGGAGACTTTAATACTCCACTCTTTCCAAGAGACAGATACAACACACAGAGGATTAGCAAGGGAGGTGAATACCTAAGTAACACCATATCCCAAATGGACCTGACAGATCTGTACAGAGTTTTTCACCCTACAGAGACCCAATACACCTTCTTCTCAGCAGCCCATGGAACACACTCCAAAATAGATCATGTCATAGTCCACACAAAGAACCTCAGCAAATACAAGAGTATTGACATCATCCCATGTATTATATCTGATCACAGTGGAATCAAGGTAACCCTCAATAAGAAAGGATACCACAGAGGCTACACAAATACTTGGAGGCTAAAACCCTCACTGTTATCTAACACTTGGGTCACAGAGCAAATTAAGGATGAAATGAACAAACTCATAAGCCACAACGACAATGAAAATACATCAAAAGAAACCTATGGGATACAGCTAAGGCAGTGCTGAGGGGCAAGATCATTGTACTCAATGTACACATTAAAAGAATGGAATCAGATCAGGTGAATAACCTCACGATGAAACTAAAACATTTGGAGAAACAAGAAATAATTGAATCTAAAAAGACTAGGAGGAACGAGATCACAAAGATTAAGAAAGAGATAAATCTGATTGAAATTAGAAAGACAATTCAACAAATAAATAAAACTAAAAGCTGGTTCTTTGAGAAAATAAATAAAATTGACAGACCCCTTGCAAGACTTACAAAGAAAAGAAGAGAAGAGAATCATATCCATAAGATCAGGGACTCCACTAGAAAAATTATAACAAATACACAAGATATACAAACAATCATAAGGAACTATTTCCAGAACCTTTACTCAGTAAAAAACAATAATTTTACAGGAATGGATCAATTCTTAGAGAAGTATAAACTGCCCAAACTGAATCAAGAAGAAATAAATCAACTAAATAAACCAATAAGTTCCAGTGAGATACAAGAGGTAATCGAGAGCCTCCCAACAAAGAAAAGCCCAAGCCCGGATGGATTCACCAATAAATTCTATAAAACCTTTAGTGAGGAGCTAATACCAATACTCCTCAAACTCTTCTGCAAAACAGAAGCAGAAGGAGAAATCCCAAACTCATTCTATGAAGCTAATATTATACTCATCCCCAAACCAGGCAAAGACCCCCCCCAAAAAAGAGAGCTACAGACCAATATCACTAACAAACACAGATGCAAAGCTCCTCAACAAAATATTAGCTAACAGGATCCAGAAACTGATCAAGAAAATTATACCTCATGATCAAGTATGCTTCATCTCACAGACACAAGGATGGTTCAACATCCGTAAATCGATAAACATAATTCACCATATTAATAGAGCTAAGACCAAGAACAATATCATCATCTCAGCCGATGCCCAAAAAGCCTTTGACAAAATACAACACCCGTACATGTTAAAAGCCCTGGAGAGAACAAGAATAGAGGGGACATTCTTTAAAACAATAAAAGCCATATACAACAGACAAACTGCTAATATCATATTAAATGGGGAGAAACTAAAACCATTCCCCCTAAACTCAGGAACATGACCAGGATGCCCACTCTCCCCACTTGTTTTCACCATAGTGCTGGAATCCCTAGCCATAGCAATAAGGCAAGAGGAGGACATCAAAGGGATCCACATCAGCAAAGAAGAAATCAAACTATCCCTATTCGTAGATGACATGATCTTATATCTGAAGGACCCAAAAAACTCAGTCCCCAAACTCCTACACCTAATAAACCATTTTTGCTCAAGGCTAGAGCTCTAATACTTGAGCTACAGCTCTCTTTCTGGCTGTTTTGGTGCTTGGTTGGAAAACATAAGAGCTGGCTTCAAACCAAAATCCTCACATTTCAGCTTCCTGAATAGCTAGAATTATATGTATGAGACACTGACACTGGGGGGCGGGGGGCGGTACGTTTTCACTGGTGATTTCATTTAGAAAGTTAACTTAAAGAATAATGAATTGATTCCATTCCTAGATTTGAATTAAAACATGGTACACATGACTATTTGCTTGTGTGTATATTTTTTTTCTCAGCCATAAATTCATATGCTGAAATCTAATCAGCCATCGACCACGAGATAGTATAGGGAGATGGGAATACTGGAAATTGATTAGGATATGAAGGCTGTCATCATGAGTTCATCAAAAATCTTTTTTCCTATAGCAAGTTTTCTGGCTACTGCTCATAGCATATACTCATGCAATGAACATGAAATATTACATGAATTGACTTAGTATTACATGTTTGATAGAACTCCATGAAGCAATGATTTTGTACCCATTAATAATCTTAAACTGATCTGTCCTAATGATTTCTTGGGTCACTAGGTGCAAAAAAGAACTTTATATTTGGAAATGACATGGGGTGACATAAAAAAACTTGATAAATTAGAGAGGAAGATTCACGTCAAGAAGAATAGAAAATAATAGACAAATATTTTCTAGGTATGATATAAATATAAATCATTTTAAACTCTAAATATGATTCACAAGAAAATCCAGAAAAAAAATTGCGAGTATCTGCATGCTAGTATAACAAGCAATGATGAAGAAGGTAATTCAAACAGTTTTTTTTTTTTTTTTTTTTTTTTTTTTTTGCCAGTTCTGGGGCTTGAACTCAGAGCCCAAGCACTGTCCTTGGCTTCTTTTTGTTCAAGACCAGCCCTCTACCACTTGAATCACAGTACCACTTCCAGCTTTTTCTATATATGTGGTGCTGAGGAATCGAACCCAGGGCTTCATGCATACGAGGCAATCACTCTACCTACCACTAGGCCATATTCCCAAGCCCTGAAACAGATTTTTATCTCACAGGTCTGGAGACTGCAAGCGTATTATCCCTTGGTCACTTTTTTTTTTTTTTGGAGAGTTCTGAGGAAAAGTCTATTACATGCTTCACTCCTACTTTCTGCCTTACTGTTAGCAGTCTTCAGCATTTCATGAAGTTTAGCTGAAGCACCTAGAGAACTGGTTCTATATTTGCATGGACTTTTCCATTATGTCTGTCTACTCCTGTTATTCAAACTTTTCTTTTTCATAAGGATACCATTTACATTACTGTAGAGTTCATTCTAATGAGCTCATTTTGACATGATCTTCTGCAAAGACTCTTTATTCAAACTAATTCACATTTAAAAGCATTAAAAATTATACTTTAATAATCACCAAAGTGATGAATATATATTGGCAAGTAAAGCACTAGCATATTTTATGCTATAATACTGAGTTGGTTTCTCTGTTCCTCGTTATTTAACAATTATAATACTCAAAACTCAGAATTCAAGATAGGAAGAGATACTGTTTACAAGTCCAGTTCTTCAAAGGCTCTCTATTTATGTGTAAAATTTTGATTTTTTTTCATAAAATCTACAAGTAAATAGAAAATTATGGATATATGAAAGCAGTTGAATATGTTTTAGTAGAAATTAATGAGATGAAAACAGTTGAACAGTAGAAATAAAATAGTACCTAAGAATATGAGTATATTAATTTTAAAAAAATTAAAACTCTGAGTATGCTAGGTATATTAGGGTAATCTCTACACATGATGAAGAATTTTCTAGATATTTAAAATAACACACAAAAAAGATTTATGTTGACAATCATAGAGTACTAAAAAGTGATGGGATAACATTTTGTTTTTGTCTACTAAGGAAATCTTTATCATGTAAAATTTTTTTGTTACCACACTATATACAGACAATATTTGTTGAATGAATGAACCAATGAATTCCTTAAGGAAATAACACAGTAACAAATATCATTATTTCTTACCTTGCTTGATGTATTACAACAGAATAAATAGGACTAGATAGATACGTTTAGAGAACTCTGGAAAGATGAATTGCTAGAAAGTAAAAATTGCCAGAATTATAAATAACATAGAGAAATATGGAATTATGGGAGACTGGATGCCATAGAAATCAGCATTATTCTAAAAAACAGAGGTTTATGGGTATATGTATGCAAAAACAAAATAAATGTAAAAACATAGGATGTAATCATGCTATTAAACAATGATTTATAAAGTGATTTCTATTATCTTTGTGCCTTAGTTTGTGGTAGCATAACAGCATTAATCAAGCAAAACAGAAAACAACATAGCAATATGTGTGACAGATATATGATACTTATGTTATCATAATGGAATTTTTAAGCAGGAATAGTTAAGATTGAAAACTGAATTTTGTCCTTTGTATTATAATATTATCATATCAAATTAGAGCCACCAAAATAAATTTTAAGAAATGATGGAATTATCCCAATTAGTGACACTATTGTTTTAAATAATGATGATAATTTATATTTATTTTCAATAATTATTGGTTGAGTAATTTTTGTTATGACCTCTATGAGTTTTTATGTGTTTTCTTTATTTGTAGAATTTTATAATAAAATTAATAAAATGTCAGTAATAATTCTTAGTAATCTGAACTTCCTCTGTTCTCAGTGCTGCCAATGGCCTTGGGTAATCCTCTCTTTAGAAAGCCTAGGTCACATACTGCCAGAGTCCCAACCTAGAACAGTGGAGTTTACAGATGAGTCCCAATGAGTTGTCTGGCCACTCATTCCACATGGCAAATGGAAGGAAGCATGGTGGAGAGTAGGAAATAAATTAACTCTATATGCTTATAAAAAAAAAGACAAGGATTACAGCGATAGTGTTTATGGGTATTGGAAGTAGGAAATTCAAAGGCAATACCAAATTTGAGAGACACAGGGTAAAAAAAAACAGAAACAACTACAAAAGCAATACATGCAAAACTGTTTGGTGTAAGTGAACTGAACACCTGGTGGGGGGGGAAGAGAAAGGGGGGAGGGAGGGGGGTATGAGAGACAAAGTAACAAAGAGTACAAGAAATGTATCCAATGCCTAACATATGAAACTGTAACCTCTATGTACATCAGTTTTATAATAAAAACTTAAAAAAAATTGGGTATTGTGCTACCATGCATTTTCTTTATATTACAAAGTACTCTTACCATGTTTTAAAAGCACTAATTATCTTTCTAATGTTGTAATATAAATTGTTACAGTTTATATGACTAGACATTCTTCTCAGGTGTAGTAGCAATGACTATTTGTATGTCCGAAATACATTAAAGGAAGAATATAGTGAAATCTTATTGTTCTACATAATACAATAGCATAGATTTGATGATATAAGTGTGAATTTATTTATGTGTCACTGAAAAGGTGTTCAGATGTATATAGCATTATGCATGTGTTTCAATCCAGACACCTACAATATTATCTTAAAGCAAAAATAAATTACTGTACTCAGTTTTCAAAGCCAAAAAAAAAAAAAAAGACAAGGATGAACTAGTAGCTTTACCCCTGTGTTCGAAAGATACTAACTTGAGCTTTAGGTTTAAAAGAGCTAAAGAAACAAATCTATGGTGCCAAAAATAGACACAGTTGACTATTCTTGGTCAGAATATTGTTGGTTAGGTCATTATCCCAGGTCTGGTTCTTGAAATTCTTCAATAATTCATTATTGATTTAGGGGACAATTTGTTTATTATTATTATGTGATGTTTGTTCCTGCTTAGAGAGTTTCAGTCACCATGAGGGGATAATTGCTTCTGCTTGGGGAAGGGCAGTCGCAAAATGGGGTGCTATGCCCTGAAGTCTGTGTGTTCTTGGCAAGTTTAAAGCTATTAGCTGGAGATTTGTAGACACTACTCTGGAGGTCTTCAACAAGACATTGGAAAAGTGAGCAGCTCAACATCTGTTGATTTTATTGTCGCTGCAAAGCTTAAAAGAACTATAGTTACTCTTACACTGTTGTCTTCAGTCTAAAGAGGAAGGATAACAGCTTTAGATGAATACTCCTTAAATGATTAACATGAAGAGTTGAGCAGCTACTGACCCAAAGTTTGCAAGTAGTAATAGAGAAAGACACACAAAGTGAAGACAGAGATGCCAAGCTTTTATCTTGCTTTTAGATACCCATCACACATCTGCAGGTGCAATTATAGAGTAAGTAGGTTTTAGTAAAATCAACCATTTTAAGTTCTTGCTAAGCCCATATCAAATGACTATGCATCTACAAAGTTTAACTTAAGAGCTAAATGTGTCCTTGTGGTTAAGGCATTAAATTCTGCAGGCTCAATTAATGATGTGCCTAAATGCATCCTAGCTTAGATCTAAACTAAAAGAGAGAGAGAGGGAGAAGAAGAGGGAGAGAGGGGGGCAGATTGAGAGAGAGAAAGAGAGAGAGAGAGAGATGAAAGGATACCCACAGGTTGCAAATTGGAACATTAATATCTTCCTAAAAACCTACAGTGACCAGCACATGAAATAAATAATCCAGAGAAAAGAGGCTTCATATTCCCATTCTGTTGACTCACCTCAGCCTGAGGAAAAGCACGAAAACCTCCTTCACAGGTAAATCTGCAGTGAAATAGAAAACCAAAGTAAGCCACAGCATAGACTGTAAGAACAGTTTTTCAAGCCAATCTATCAAAATGACAAACTATTGCCAGCTTAATTTTCTTCTATTTGAAATGTGACACTTTCATTTGTTTCCAAATTAAGAAACAAGTCAAAGGGAGATTTTTTTTTCTCTTTTTAAGATGGCATGTATATGAGAAATTCTTTTTTTAATACATAAGCAAAAAGTAAAGGGGAAAATATGTAATGTCCACAAATGTAATGTTTCAGGAAGAAAAACCAAGCGTACATGCACACACACACACACACACACACACACACACACACACAGAATGGGAATATGAAGCTTTTTTCCTCTGGATTATTTATTTCATGGACTGGTCATTGTAATTTTAGGAGGACTATATTACAAACTTCAACCTGTGCTTTTAGTTTAGCCATAGGCTAGAATTTATTTAGGCATACCATTAATTAAACCTGCATATATATATATATATGACATATATATTATATACATAAAACAACCCAGAATATACATCATTATATCTCTCCAGTACCACTAGGAAAGGTACCATTCTCCATATAAATATACGTAATGAAACTACAGAGAGTTGAGATTATATATGCATATATATATACACATGTATATAGTACATAAATTTAATTATGCATGTGCACATAATAATTTTACATTTTTATGACTTTAAAATTATGTATGTAACATTTATTTAATATGATATCTTAGAGCATGGTCATCATTGCTTTGGATTTCTACATCTGTTTCTGCAACACAAACTCATGTGATTTTCTTGCTACACAAAAGCTCATTTGACGTTTGCATGAAGGAGACAGGTGTGCTTTTATGTGCTACCTCTTGCTACTTCCTTTAGTGTTCAAATATTCTTAAATATAATTTTCCATAGGTAGTTTGGCATGCAATTTGTTTGAGTCCAAATAATATTCAAGTCTCTGGACTAGGAGTTTCTCTGGACAAAACTGCTTCTTTGAAATTACCTAGCTACTTAGAAATTAAATTATTAAGAACATAAAAATAGTATCTGCCAAAAGACCAGCAAGTTGATGAATAGGCCTAAATTCTACAATTTGAAGTAAATTGTCCCATTTGTAAGCATGTGTCAAGTTTAATCATAAAAAAACTTAAATGCATATTACGGATGAGTATGTAATATAGAAGAGAAAATATTAGAGTAACCTTTGATTTGAATAAAATGTATTAAATGGATGATAATCCCTCTAACTCTAATGTAAGGACAAGGAAAATATTTAAACAGAAAATACTTGTACAAAATTATTTCTAAAACTGTACTTGACTATTACAGATAAATGCTTAATCTGTTTCAGAATTAAGGAAAAGATTGAAAGCATCCTGATTACTTCTCAAAATTACCATATCTTGTATCAAAAACATTACATGGATCTTGTCTAAAAGTGGAAAATTGGGTAACAAATTTCACTTATGACTATGGATGAACCTAATCTAGTAGGATTAGGTTCAGGTAAAGTAGCAGAAAATGCAAAATTGCTGCCATTCAAGACCAAAATTCTTTTCTCTAATAAATGAAGTTTAAATACAGACAGATTGAGACTTAGAGAATAAATGCAGGATGATCAGGGGGCCCAGCTTTAGGTTTTCATTCTGCTCTACTTTTTAGCTAGGAAGTTTGCATCATAAGAGTCTAAAATGGCTGCTAGAAATTCAACTACAACACACAGATACAAGCCAAGAGAAGAAAACAGAGTAGATCATTTCAATATTTGTGGTCCATAATGCTAAAACCTGACTTACCTAAAATTGTAATAAAAAGGGAGGGCAATTTTGTTAATTCTTCAATGAAAATAAATTGGAAACAAATTGTGTATAAAACAGAAGAGGTAAATAAGACCAGTAGTAATAAACAGAGGTAAAGTGTTCAGAACTTATTAAGAGAAAACTAAATTTTAATGATAGATATAGTTAGAGAAGAAATACATAATTATAAGTAAAATGAAACATTTCCATGAGAAATGTTACTTCATTCATTCAATTAAAATACTTACTGACTTCTTATTATTTGCCTGATTTGAAAACAGGTGCCAGGGATCCAAAAGATCTAAGATTTCTAGAAAACACGAGTTTCCTTACAATCTGTATAAAATTCCTACCTTAGATATATTATAGAAACAAAATTAGGTTATATGTTAAAAATTGTCCTCCAAAGAGTTAAATGTAAAATATTTGTATATATGTATATATCTGCATATGTATATATTTTTGTGTGTATACAATATGTATGTATATGTGTATGAATATAGACATTTATACATACATGTTACATATCTACATGTACACATTTAAATACACATATATCTATACATACACACACGCATGTGTGTGTATGTGTGTGTGTGCCATTTATTTCCAAGACTGACCTCAGGGAGTAGGTACTCTCCTTGAGCTTTTATGTTTAAGGCTAATATTCTATCACTGGAGTCACTGCTTCACTTTTGGAGGATAATTGGAGTTAAGAATGTCATGGACTTTGCTGCCTAGGCCAGCTTTGAAGCAGGATCCTCATATCTCAGCCTGCTGAGTAGCTAGGATTACAAGCTTGAGCCCCTAGTGCCCAGTTCCTGCTTGTATATTTCATCTCATGTACCTGACCTGAAACAAAGAACCCCCCCCCACACACACACTTTGATTTCTCTTTAGTGCAGGTTGGCAACTCTCCACTAGACAAATATTGTCCCAGAAGTTCACTTCTCTGAATTGTTACATGATTCTTCATTTTGATCACTACTTTCTCTCATCTTACTTTTTGCTTTTAGAAAATTTTATAGCTTCACATAGGTACTGGAATCAGAAATCATTCATGTTCATTTTATGTTCTCATAATAAATGGACTATTACATGTACAGAAACAATTTAATTAAGCAAATTTAATTATAGAGCAAAAGACTGTACAAAAGGCTTGGGGAATTGTTATATACATGATTATTTCCTCAATCATATTTCTACCCTTTGTACATGATTGAATTGCATCTATCTTACTGTGACCTCACAAAGAGTCTGGTGGGATGTACCTGTTCATATGTTTCGAATGTTATTAAGGTAAATAAGTGCAACTGCAAATCAATTAGCAATGACACTCATTATCAGAAACGTCCTTCCATGTATGACAAAGATTGTTTCTATATATTCACCTGTTAATTTTCCTGCTTCATTGGAATATTTCATTACATTTTTTTCAAACTCAAGAATATGAGAAGAAATGATGAAGTCCAACATTTTATTTCCATAATCAACATATTTGTATTACGTTCTCTGTCTCTCAGACACAATATATGTATTTTTATATATGTGCCTATATACATCTGTGTAGTGATAACTGAAACAAAACATTCAGTGGATTGGTTAATTCCTTTGTATATCATATTATGTGATACAAATTAAAAAATAAAATATTTTTTAAAAGGAGGGAAGAGGTAACAAGTTTGACAAGAAATGTACCAAATTATGTATGTAACTGTAACTCCTTTGTACATCACCTTCACAATAAAAAACATTAAAAAACAAAAATAAATAAATAAAAAGTTCCATGACTCAAAGGGCTTAAAATGTTCCATCTGGAAGTCTCAAAACACACCAATAACACCAAAGCAAGGGGTAGAATGATATGAAACAAATTGAAACATTAAGTGCTGAAAAGAGAATATTTACACAAAAATTTACCGAGAACATTAGTTTTGTTGGTACAGAAATACTCATCCCTTAATTCCAAGGGTTTTCATAAGAAAACAGTGCTACATCCCAAAAATCCCATGAGATAGCACAACTGGAAGATCTCAAGAACATAAACAGCCTTCATTGAACAATAAATACTATTATATACTTCACTGTTTCTACCAAGCTTCAAACTTACAAACTATGGAAACAATTTTTTTCTAAAAAATATTACTGAATAACCAAAGAAAATTACTATTTTGCATGTAGTCTGAACAGAGAAACAGAAAATGATCATTATTAGTCAACTAGAAACAGTGTGGCTATGGGAGTACTTGTTAGCTTTGTGTATTTTTTTTCTCCATAGGCTCGTTCACTTACAAAGGACAGTGGAGTGCTAGACACACAGCTCTGCTCCAGCTCCATGCTCCATGTTGGGAGCTCGTGAAGAGGGAAATTTTAGGAAGATAAAAGTTAAAATAGCATCAAGAATATTTTGATAGAATGGAATTTCTTCAGTGACATATATTCTACTCAATGACAAACTTACTATGAAAATGCATACTAAGTGAGTGTAAAGACACCAGCATAACTCTTCCAAATTATAATGTTTTCCTGGAAAACCACCAGATACCACTTATGGAGGCCATATGTAAGGAAAACAGTCAGATTATCCCATGGAATGCAAGGCACTCTGAACTCAGAAATAAGATGAGTTAGTTGTAGAAAAATTAAAAAAAAATCAGAGTGAAAACATTTTTTAAAGGTCTCTATAGGCACAATCTGTTTATAGCCTATATCTTTATATGTGCACATATATACATATATGTATAGTCTATGTATACATATATACACTTTATATGTACATTATATATGTGTATATAATAACACTTCAGAGTGAATTTCAAATGACAATGACTTGGAACAATTTCAATATGACAAGAACACTTCAGAATATTGTTAAGTTAGGGCTTTGAAACCCATGGGATTTGGAGTCCACCCTGCCTGTGACTTTTTTGTGGCTTACTGGCAACTGGAATGTTTCCTTACTTCTTAAAAAAGTCGTAAAGAAGCAAAAAAAAGTCAAAGTGCAATATGTGACTGAGTTCATATGTGATTTCCAAAGTCTAAAATGTTTATCTGGTTGTTTGCAGAAAGAGTTGTTTCTCTCTACATTAGGACAAAGAAAGTACAAGCATGGCAGTTTATTATGTAACACTACATGACAGATTTGTGGAGTAATAGAGAGCATTACAGGATCTAATTGAGCCATTGCAGAATCATTTAGTAAGAAGATGAATTTACTCTTTCCAAGAGATAATGTTTTTGTAGATTTACTAAATCAATTAGCCTTAATTCAAGTTGCTAGCTCTGTCCTATCCTCGTAACAAATACAAGGTGAGCCATCAATTAACCCAAAATACCCAAGAACAGATAGTTATATGTATTGTACAAAGTAACTTTTAGAAATTTATAAAAAAACAACAACAACACAGTATTTGTTTCCACAAACCCTTCTGCAAGTAAATGCTTTCTGTGAATTAACCAAAGCACTAGGGTTGGTTCACATTGAACCATCAAGTGATAGTATGACCTTGTTCATTGTAGTGGAAAGTCTCTGCCCTTCACTTCTTTTTGTTATCTGTATAGAGTGGAACAAAATAAAATGTTCATATAATATTAACAAGTCAGGAGTAATTGACATTATGTGTGAAGAAATATAATCGCAGGCATAATTTCTCAGTTTCTGCCATCATAACCATAAGCATAAAACTTTATTTATAGTTACTGATATATTGAAGTCTTTCCATTCTAATAGACCAGCTAGTTAACTAGGTTGGCATTCTTATGCATTTAAATCAGAAATTCTTTTTAAAGAATAATTTTTTATTTATTATCAAAGTGATGTACAGAGTGGTTACAGTTTCATACGTTAGGCCATGGGTACATTTCTTGTACTATTTGTTACCTCTACCCTCATTCCCCCTGCCCCCTCCCCCTTTTCCTCTCCTCCCATGAGTTGCTCAGTTGGTTTACACCAAATGGTTTTGCAAGTATTGCTTTTGGAGTCATTTGTCTTTTTATCTTTTGTCTCTCGATTTTGATATTCCCTTTCACTTCCTTAGTTCTAATACCAGTATATACAGTATCCAGGGTATTCAGATGAGATACAGTGATAGCGCAGAAATTCTTTTATGGAATCATTTGTGATTTGTCTTCTTTTAAATATAATTTGTATATAACTAGTTTTTATTCTTAGTGAAACAACACACCTGACATTTAGATATGGTACCTGAATTTTATGAAAAACTATATGTTTTGGGAATTGGTTATTAAAGCACTCTTGTCTTTAAAGCGTTAAGGATTCCCTAATGCTCTGGGCTTTAGTCCATAAAGTCAAAGTCATGAAACTCACCAGCACTTAATGTATTTGTTTTCCTTTTTGTGATTCTTGGATATTCATGATTTCCATGTGATAGAGGTTAAGTCACTAAACTGTTTGACTTACAGTCTCTAAAGCCTTGCCGATGCATGAGAACAAGAGACTAAGACACCATTGTTATTTTTTCAGAGGGTTCCAAATAACTTAATGTCTAAAAGAATTAGATTGGGAAAATAAGTCAGTTTGAAAAAGTCTGCTTATCTCAGACACAGTACCTCCAAATGACTCATTCTGGAGAGAATTTAATAAGGCTTCAGTAGCAATGACAATGTCACCTTGTAACAAATGACCATAATTGAAGCTTCGGGAAAGCTTCATAAAGAAGCATGCCCTTGGTTGGCCTGATTCTGCACCTGAAGAGAAGCAAGCATGAGGCCCTTTGTGTATTCAAGTACAGTAAACACCATCCATCTGTTAGAACAGGGTCATAGATTGTTGCATTTTTGTGGAGTTTTGACCATTTGAAATGAGAAACCTGTCAGGTGATGTTGAGTATTCTGAATTTCAAACTCTTATTAGATTTTCCAGGGAGTGTAGTAATAAGTAGCTTTAAGTTTGGTGGTATAAAGCAGTGCCACGTGGCTCAGATTTTGTTAACATAAGAGTGATCTGGTTAGATGAAATGCTCCCTGGGTTAAAATTTTAGTTTTCCCTTTTGGAGTTGAAAATAAAAATAATGTCATTTTCTCTCTCACTGAGGTGCTCTTTGCAGGCTTTTCTGGTGAAGTTACAATAAACCCATATGGATGAAATAAACAAGTTTCCCATTCAGTTCCCTAGAGTATAATCCATATCAACCTAATGTTTCCAATTGTCTTAAAATAAAATTCAGATGGTTGAAATCTGTAAGCATGGGAAGACGGGATGTGGGAAAAGCTTATAGAATGCAGAGCGGACACAGAAAGCTTATAAAATGCCATACTGCATTTTTACATGTTTTGACAACTTGTGGTCAGCTAATATCTTAATTCTGTGTGTTGAAAACTGGTGGTTAAATCAAGCTGACTTGGACAATAAGTGTACCCTGGAGAAAACAAATAAAATTTGATTAAACATTTAGCTTGGCTTCCCTGAAATAATAGAGATCCAAGTAGAGTTAGAAAAAGTAAGGTGAGAGATGACCTAGTCACTTTACTCACTCTAGCACATTACGAAAAGGAAATTAAGAGGGAAAGGTGGGATAAAAGTGAGGGAGGAGGCTGCCTTATGTATGAAATGCTAACTCATCTGTACATCACTTTGACAATAGATAAATTAATTATAAACAAGAGAAAGAAAGTTAAGACAGCTAAGCCATGTGAAAAAGGAACATTTAGGGCACTCCATCTTAACCAATGTCTGGGAACAATGGTAAATGTCTGTTATCATAACAGTGAAGAGAAGCATGGGCAGGTATAAAGTGCTACACCATCTGGATAATACCCTACTTAAATGGGCTGGTGTCATGGCTCAATTGGTACAGTACCTGCCTAGTAAATATGAAGCCCTGAATACCTAAATGTGTGTGTGCGCGTGTGTGTTCATGCAAATAAATAATAAAGAAACTTATTTGACAAAACCTTAAGATCAAAAGATTGTTTTTGTTTTTAAGTGACTCTGACTTAGGCTCTTTTAAAAGGAATTTTACCTTTGATAGTAAACTTAAGTTTCTAGCAGTGTCTGAAAAAAGAAATCAATAACAACACAGTGACAGTAGAAAATAAACAGTTTTAGTAACTTTTATGTAACTTTAAAATAATTTTAAGGACATAAAAAGCCAAATAAATATGAACCTGTATGTTTTTAGGTTCATTTTGAAAAAAAAAACAGTCGTAAAAGTATGACTGAATACAATAAAAGTGATGATTGATGATTGATATGATGATTGAAAGAAAAACTGTAGGAAACTAGCAAAGTGTATTTGTACAGATTGTTCTCTGTGACTCTTCCTCTTCAGAGATAATGATGCTTTTTTTACCTCTGGGCAACTCCACATGAAGATCTTCTTCTGAACAACTTTTATAGGTTTTATACTCTTCCTCAGAGGTGCAGGGTACAGAGGTGTGAGTGACCTTCCTTCTTTGGCTGTTTTCTCAAATGTCAGGTTGCTATATATTTGAAAATAGTGTGCCTAGAATACCATCTTTGCTTTTAAACAGAGATTGTAAGTTGCTAAATCTTAACCAATGCTTACCTTTAATTGCAAAGGAATTTTCAACAGTATGGTTCAACATAGAAAGATAGTGTGTAGGCTTTGTATTATTTTAAATTAGCTTAAGAAATATAGTTGTGTAACACTGAAGGAAAAACAATAACTGATTCTATTAATTGTCTTGTTCTAGCCTATACATCAGGCAAATGAGGACGTACTTGCATCTGCTTCTGAATACACAATAGCTTACATGTACAAGGAATATTATCATCCAGAATATGTTATCGTAAGTGTTACTCTGTTTAACAATTAAGTGAAACTTGATTGGACTCCTAGCACATTTATACCTATCTCATGAGGCTGAGACAGGAGGATCATGAATTTAAGAACAACCTTACAGAACAACCTTATCAAAAACCTGGTTTCTTCCTGAATGCAAACAAGTATATTGTAAATATAGAGTCTATATTAGATTAGAATAGTCTTATTAAAGCAGTGTTTTTTGATTTCTCATTCATGAGTCAAAGAAGGTCTCATCTAAATTTCTGTGATTCTTTTCAACTATTTTTCTAGATAATAAATAAATAGAATCTCTTCAAAGCAATTAATGTAAAACAATTGTTTTCATTTCTGGAAGCTGAAAGAATAGTTAAAATTATTTTTAAATATATTTATATCTATCATGATTTCTTCAAGAATAAGAAGATACCATGAGTGTGAGATACTGGAAGGAAGTTCATGTTTGATCATTTAAGTCACTCTTTCTGGGATGTATATGTAGTCTTTTAATTAACATTTAGAGAACAGGTTTACAGATCAAGGCCTATAAGGAGATCTTAGCATGTTAAAACATAGAGTAACAAGAAAGTGAGGAAAACAAGGATTGTATTTTCCTTGGGAATTTTGTGATATTTTCACTACTTAAAGGCATAGGAGACAATGTATATTCCCTGTCTTAATGGATACATAAGCACATGACATAGATAAGAAAATGAAAGAAAAAACAACTGAAACATACAATGATTGTGTTGAGTGTCTATGACTTCAAAGCAGTATTTTATATTATATTTGTGTGTGTGTGTGTGTGTGTGTATGTGTGTGTGAAAACATGGTCAAAGTAATCTCATTGTAATACGTAAACATTGTCATGGAGTAAAATCACTGTAATGGTCTGACATTGTTTTTGCTGTAAAAATTTCCTAAAAATAATTAGCTTCACTACTTAAAAAACTATCTTTTTTGATAGTATATGCTACCTTCCAGAGTCTGTATATTCTTTATTCACACAGCTCCAAGTGGGAGGAGGCAATCTAATGAATCATCCACCTGATTATTGAATAAAATATGTCATGTATCCATATAATGAAATGCTATTTTACTATAAAATGAAGTGAAGTACTTGTCATTATTAAACTATGAGAAGCCTTTAAAACATGCTAGGTTAAAGAATCTGGTCACAAATAACCATGCACTGTATGAAAGTCTGTTAGGGTCAAGATGGACTATGAGATCTAATGAACATGGCATTCTGTTTTGGGGTGATGCAAATTTCCTAGTATTTTGCAATGGTGATATTAGTGCAGCTCTTTGAATGCTGGCATGCCTAATTTTTTTTTGTACTTTGTTAAAGTTGATGATTTTCAGCAAGCCTGGATTTAGCAAATCTATGGTCAGCATTTTTTTCAGAAAGCATATGTTTGCTTTTTATGTCCATTGTATTTTGGTAAATCTCCAAATATGTCAATGTTTTTATTATTATTATATCTATGTTGTGATCTATAATAAAGAACCTTTGATATTATTATTACTATTGCTTTGAGGTACAACAAACTATAACCATATGAGACAGTGAACTTAATAAATGCTGTGTGTTCTGACTGTTCCAATGACAGCACATTCTCTCACTTCTTTCATACTCATTGGTTTCTCTATTCCCTGAAACAAAAATATATTGAATTTAGACTATTTAATAATAAACACCTAAGTGTTCCTGTGAAGGGAATTATTGTATGTCTATCAGCTTAAATCAAAAGCTATAGGTGGTTTATGTTCAAAGAAGGAATACAGGTCAAAAGCCAAGACAGGTCAAAAGCGTAGTCTTTAACTGAAAAACTTGACTAAGTAAAAAAAGCAGGAAAGTTTTAAGTGCAAGAAAGTAGGTTTTTGAAGAAAAACCAAAGTGCTACTCTAGTGAGCATTTGAATGTTGCAAAGTAAAATAGCTTTAATGATGATATGGAGAAATGGTTAGTAGTCTGCATAGAAAATGAAGCTCTCCAAACAAGGAAAATCCTAATCCAGCTCTTTTCAACTGTGTCAAGCTGAAAGAAGTGAAGATGCTGCAGAAGCAATGGCTGAAGGCAGCAAAGATCAGTTCATGAAGGTTCAGGCAGGATAAAGACTGTTTTTGTAACATGAACACATAAAGTGTAACAGCCAGAGCTGACAATGAATTACATTAAACTATCTACAATATCTGGAGAAAGCAGTCAACAAAGATGGCCACAACCAAACTACAGATTGTAAAGGTTGATAAAAGAGCCTTATACAGCAAGAAGATCCATTTGGGCCTTCCATAACTAGATAGAAGTCATTCTCTGGCTCCAAAATGCCAAATGTCCAGCTAACTCTCCTACTAGGTGTTAACTAGGTGATGACATTAAATTGTAATGAATGCTCATTTGACTATTCTGAAAGACTAGGGAACCTAAGAATTATATTGAATCTACTCTGTTCAATGAAGGAGAGATGAGAGTTATATATGTTTGCACAAATGGGTTTCCTGAATTCTTTAAACCCACTGTTGAAACTTAGTACTTACAGAGAAAAAAGTCCTTTAAAAATGTTAATGCTTGTGCACAATGCACCTGCTCATGGAAGAGCTCTGAGGGAAATGTATAACAAAATTAATGTTATCTCCAGGCCTTCAGATAGAGCATTCGTTTGCAGCACCCTGGTCAAGAAGTAATTTATTTTTCATTATTTAAAAGCTGGATTTCATAAGGTTTATCTGCTATACATGGTGACTCTGCTGATGTATCTGAAGACAGTTAATTGTCAGAGGAAAGGATTCAGCATTTTCAGGTTACTAAGAACATAAGAGGAACAAGAGATGATATCACAAAACCCACCTTATCTGGAGTCAGCAACAAGGAATTTTGATCCTGCTGAATGATGAGAAGGTCATGATCTCAATGGAGAAATTGTGATGGAAATAGTGAGAATTCTATACTAGAAGCAAAACCTGAAGTTGTGCTTGAATTGCTCCAATCTCTTGAGAAAAAAATGGATGAAGTATTGCTAAATAGGAATCAGCAACTAAAGAAGTTTCGTGAGAGAAAATCTATTTCTAGAGAAAATTTTTTAAATATTGAGACGACAATTGTTTACCATATTAAATGTACTTAGTTGAGAAAACATCATTAGGGTTCAAGGTGAATGATTCCACATTTCAAAGACTTTCTGTGATTAGAATGCTTTCAACTAACATTGCATATTACACAAGGAAACTTTCATGAAAGAAGAAGTCTGTTGTTGGAGCAAACTGCATTGCTTTCTTATTTTAGGAAATTTTCCCAATTTGCTAACCACCACCCTGATCACCATTGAGACAAGACTACCAGTAAAATCCTCTACCAGTATAACCTCTTAATGTTTCAGAAAAAAAATCAACAAAAATCAAAGTATAGACATAGTTTATGGAGTACAAGGCTGTTCATAGTCAACAGTCTCCATTTCAGTATGAACATGAATTTTAGATATACTGGGAAACCAAAAGATAAATATTTTTGTAAATGCTTCACTGGGATATTTACTTCATCTCAGTAGTCTGGAGCTCAGCTTGCAATCTGTCCAAGGTATGCATGACTGTGTGAGAAAAGTATTGCAAAATATGATTCAGATGGCTGAATGAAGCTGCTCAAAAATCCTACCTGGACGTGCTAAATGATAACAAGCACCTTTTCTTAACTGAAGTTTTGATGTTGCAATAATGTTAGGCAACAGAAAGAGAACTAAGCTTAGAGAAGACTATCTCCTAAGTTATCTACTGGAAAAAAGAAAAACTGAGGTCAGTTGCTTAAACTTTTAGTGTGTTTGCCAAATATTAATTAGAGAATGTATATTCTTTTCATATTTATAAAAATTACAAAGAAATATTGAAGAAGTACTTGCTAAATCATTAAATATGCCAGGAAATGGTAATTTTCAATATTAATTATTTTTAACTTGATCTATTAAATACACATGAGAATTCAATTTGCAATTGTTTTAAATTTGAGTTATAAATGCTAGCAAAATAATTTTGTAAAAAAATAATTTTGTAGATAGCAAACTATCCACTTTTCTAAAAGCAGTTGACTAGATCTACTACTTAAAAGAGGTAGGTTTTATGGAATTAAAATTTGGATGACTCAGAGTAAAGCATAATTCAATAAAATACCCTCATACTCAAAGAGAAAATATACTGTTATATGTATGACTTGCAAAAATTGTAGTTTTGACAAAAAATTTAATCTCTCCTCTATAATAGATGACTGCAAATACATAGGAAAGTTGATGAGTAAAAATTATCCTGTCTTTCCCTTGTCTGCATTGTAGCAGAAATATTAAAATGTTGAAAAAGTATACCTTTCACAGTAAGAATAACTTACTTACATGGTAAATTTATATCTGAAGAACAGAAGAAGCAGCCAGACAAGATTGAATAATTTTGCATTAGTATTCAGCTACTGATATTACACAGGTTTTGGGATTTATCATTTGAATCAAGCTAAATAATTGTCCCTGATGATCACACACTTTGATCTCTGGAAATATTACACATATTATTTAGAAATGGGACATTTGCACAAATGGTAAAAATAGGTTTCTGAACATTCAGATTTTATCTTGAATATGTAGGACCATTGTAATATTAATTAAAATTGTAATTATTCTTATAAGAATTAAGACATAGGCCAAGAACAGTGCCACATGCCTATAGTCTCAACTATCCTGAAAGCTGAGGTAGAAGGTTTACTTAAGTATAGGAGTTTGGGGTTCACAAAGTAATAAAATCAAATTAAATTTCACAAAAGCAATAAAATTGCATAAAATAAAAATCCAAGAGCTCAAGAAGGAAAAAGGAATGAGTCTGAGGGAATTTTATTTAATGTGTTCATGAATTGCTTTCTTAAATGAGGACTGCTTTATACAACTATTTAAAGATAGAAAATGTTATAAAACAGATTATTTGTACCATTTTCTAAAATGTATAGAACAAAAATTTAAAAACAATGTAAATAATTACTTTGACTTTAGAAAAGAAAAATATCCCTCTTAAAAATAATCTCAATTTACCCAAATAGAGACAAAGTGGTCGCAGAAGTAGAAATGAGGGAGGAACATTGATGTATCAGAGGAATGCTAGCAACTCTAAGATGATAAAGGCTCCTGTGAAAAAACCTTATTCACATCTGCTTGTAAATTAATTTAGATTTTTCTTTGACTTCAAATATATGAAAAAATAAACATGTATTATTAAGTATCCAGATTTATGTTAATTTATTAGAGCAACAGTGGGATACTGATACATTTATGATGAATTATTCCTACAGTAGGCATTTTATGCAAGATCATCTCAGAATTTCTTTTCAAATCATAGATTCAGAATTATAGAAAAAAAATTGAAAGGACATAGTCACACCAAGTTAAAATCATATCCACTCTTTCAATTCACCTTTGTTGTAGGCCCTTCACTTAATTATTTCCAGAAACTCATACACCTCAGTCAGCATATTTTACCTTTGGACTGTTTTTATTCTACCGAGAACTTTGATTTTTTTTCTTGTGTATTCTGGGTTATTACATGTCTGGTTTAGATTGGCATTCATTGGTTAATATTTAAAAGATATATTTTAGTATTTAATTTGTCCCAATTTATTGACCATAAAATAATTTTAAAATGAGCTCCTCTAATCTGTTTTCCCCAAGAATATTTGAAGCTAATTCAACTTTTGATTCAAGCTCTTTCTCTCCTCTCTATCTCTCTCTGTCTCTCTCTCTCTCTCTCTCTCTCTCTCTCTCTAGTTTGAACTCAAGACCTTGAACAAGCTAAACAGACACAAGTGACTCATTCTTTAAGCTTATTATATTACTTATTTTCAAAAGAATGTCTTACTTGGTACAAGCAAGACATTCAGGCTGGTCTGAAGTGTGCTCCTCTAATGTGTGCTCCCTTGGATTGCTGGGATGACACTCATACCATTGAATCCCTCCAGTACCATGGATTACACACGTTTGTCAGCAAACATGGTCATTGATCAACATGAACGAATTATTTTCCTTGCTTAGCCTTAAACCAAGATCCTCTGATCTCTGCTTCTCAAGTGGTTAGGATTATAGGCATGCGGGGCTGGGGATATGGCCTAGTGGCAAGAGAGCTTGCCTCTCATACATGAAGCCCTAGGTTCGATTCCCCAGCACCACGTATACGGAAAACGGCCAGAAGGGGCGCTGTGGCTCAAGTGGCAGAGTGCCAGGCTTGAGCAAAAAGAAGCCAGGAACAGTGCTCAGTCCCTGAGTCCAAGGCCCAGGACTGGCAAAAAAAAAAAAAAGAAAGAAAGAAAGGATTATAGGCATCCGCCATGGTGGACTGGCACTCTCAATATTCCCTGGAAAACTAGACTTTATGTAAGACATATGTAGCTTTATTAAAACTGAAGGTTGGGGGCTGGGAATATGGTTTAGCAGTAGAGTGCTTACCTAGCATGCATGAAGCCCTGGGTTCCATTCCTCTGCACCACATAAAACAGAAAAAGCCAGACGTAGCTCTGTGGATCAAATGGTAAATGCTAGCGTTAAGCAAAGGGAAGCCAGGGAAAATGCTCAGGCTCTGAGTTCAAGCCCCAGGACTGGCAAAAAATAAAATAAAATAAAAATTTTTTAAAAAAAACCCTGAAGGTCGTCAAATAATCAGAAATAAAGTGCTTGGTAAAATTAGGTAACATTCATGTTCATGTCACATTTTTTAGATTTTTTAAAAAATAGAAACATCCTGAAGATGCCATCGAAATCCATGAGGTTCCCTATTTCCACTGAACTTCAATATTTTTTCACTGTATGACTTTTAGACTATATTTTAATGAGTATGATTCTCTGTCCAGGAAAGCATCACAGTTTGTTCACAGAGGTAATGATTAAGTCAATTAGCAACCTGGACAGGGATACTTTTAAATTTGTAGGGAACATAGCAGGTGTGCCAATAATATCACATCAATAATAATTTCTACACTTAGTGGGTTAATGAACTGACAGCTGTGACATTTATTGTACTAATCTGATCATATGCAAGTCAAAAGAAAAATGTATTATATTAAGAAAAACAAAGCCAAACCTGCTCACTCATTGAAAGCACAGTGCCATTTTGTGGTAAGACAAAAACATTCTCTTGTTGAATTCTATCAACAAATATTGCATTCCAATTCTGTTCTGGGGTACAAGGAATAATATGGTGTTAGGAAAAACCAAGAAAAGAATAGAAAAAAATTCTCGCTTTGAAAAACTTTGTATATTAGTGTAGAGAATCAAAATACTCACTTTACTTCAAAGAAGTGTGTTGACACTCTTAAATAACTTCACACCATATGAAGTTAGAGTCATTATTATTGCTTTTTAACAGAACATGAAATAAAAGCAGGGAACTTTAGTAATCTTCCTAGCTAACAGTTGATTAATTTGTGAAAAAAAAAACTATTGGGCACTCAGATATCACATTCTTTGCCAACATACTTGATTATTTCATAGTTCACTATCTTATAAGCAAGGCTACTATGCTTTGAGGAGTCAGGAATGACTCACAAATTTAGAAAAACTAATTTTTTTTCGAAATAGTTTTAAACATGGATGGTTAAAAAAAATTTGACAGAGTGAATAAATTTGGTTGGGGCACATTAAATATATTCTGGAAATTGCCAGTGGGAAATCTTCTTTTAATCAGTAATTTATCCTAATATATCATCTTTCAAATTATCTAGTTTTTATGAAAATGAATATTATGGCTCCAGAACTTTGAACCAATAGAAAATAAAGTTATGGATTTAAAACTACTTATTAATTTATTAAGCCTCAAGTTATTAAAAACCCATAAAACAGTGAAAACACCTTGCTTTATTACTTCCATATTAACCATTTCATAGTTGGGTCAATTCAAGTTACCAAACCATAGACCAACACTGAAAAACAATAGTATATTCAAAATACATTTGACAGTTTTATTTTTTTCAATATTTCTAAGAATATAGTAAGAACTGGGAAGAAAATGCAGTGAAAAACTCAATGCATATCTGACAATATTAAGAAAATTGAGGGAAGAGATGAGTTATCAGGGAGGAGTGAGAATGTTCAAAAAGGTCACACTGACCAAAATGCATTGTATTCCTTATATCCTTTGTACAACTCCTTAACAATAATTTTCTTTTAAAAGGGAAAAAGGGAAGTTATGTGGCTAGTGACTATCTTCCCACAAAAGTTCTTGAGACTTTGGAAAGACTGAAAGCTATAAATGCCTTAGAGGAGGTCATTCCAAAACTAAGAATCTTGTTTCATGAGTATAAAATCTGAAGACTATTTTTTTTGTGTGGTTTATTTGTGGCATTATTGGAGCTTGAACTCAGGGTATATGCAATATCTCTGAACTTTTGTGCTCAAGGCTAGCACTCTTCCACTTGAGCTAAAACTCCATCTCTGGCCTCTTCAGTGATTAATTGGATTTAAGAATCTCACACTTTCTTTCCAGGGCTGGCTTTGAACTGTGATTCTCAATTCTCAACCCTCTGAAAGGTAGGCTTCCATAACTGAGCCACAGATACCGTCAGAATACTGTTTTTAGACAGCAAATTATGTAAAATATTGATGATATGGATAATTACTTACATTAGAATTAGTGAGAAAAACAAGATAGATTTATAAACAAGGAAAAACACAATTTGCAAAAGCTCACATTTAGTCTTGCCATTGAATTCAACAATATCTGATCAATATTGTTTTTATTGGGGAGGAAAGTTATAATGTTAAAACACTTAAACACTTTAGAAGTCATTACTGTTTTCTTGGTAACGCCCAAAATACATATACCATGGACTCAGATCATATCCTTTATTAGCATTTGTCTTGTGTAAATGTGTGATGGTTGAATTTAGGCCTTAAACATGCTAAACAAGTGCTTACTTCTGGAACCCATCCTGTTGGCTTTTCAGCACCAAGTTTCTAATTTGGATATCCTTTTCTCCTTTTTAAAGCTCTTGTGGACATTTTTAAATATTCACTCCCCTTTTGTAAACTCTTCATCTTTTCTCTAGAAGCCACCTTAAATTTATCAGTAAAAGACATCTACTTTCTTTAATTTTATGCATTAAATTTATTATATACAGCCTATCATTTTCTGAAAGATTTTATTAGCATGTATTAGTTGTTCAAGGGGGACTCATTGTAATATTTCCAAGCATGCATACAATGTATCCCATTAAATTCATCCCCTTTGTTATTCTCCCTTATCCCTCTTCAACCTTAAGGCTACTTATCCTTCTGACACAGTATGTTATGCTAGAGTAGCTTGTCTTCTGGCAGTGTCATGCAGGCATATGTCCTCCATTCTTTGCTCCTGACCTTACACCTCTTTTCTTACTTTGTTGTCTATCAGTGCAGCACAATTGACCTTCCTATGACCACTATGATCATCTTTTCCCCTGTGATTTCTGATTTACATATCCTTAAATTAGCTTTCACTGGCAGCCTGGGACTGCTGGAGAAGGCTAATTTAAATGTTTACGAATTTAAGGGCCCCGAGGTTTACCTTCCCTTGTATCTTTTAGCAACTTGCCTTAAAACTAGTAGGCACTTGAGATTTTATATATACATATGCATATGCATGTGTGTGTGTGTGTGTGTGTGTGGTAAAATACTAAAATGAAAATGAAAAAGTATCTTTTCTGGAAAATTGAAGAAAATTAGAAGAGTCACTCAGGTGATGATTCTTAAATTATTTAAATAGGCCTTCAGTAGAGATAAATATACTGTAATATATAATATATAAATTCATATATTCTATATCTTATTTTGAAATATGCACGTCAAAACATATATTTGTAGATATTTTGTTTGTCTGAATAGGTTGTTTTATGTATCTGCACACTCACAGATACATACACTGTGTGTATGTGGCATATTGGGACAAAATTGAAAAATTGCTTCTTGTAGTCAATTACTGCTCAGAGCCTCTTAAAACCTTGCCTTCTACTTCCAGTTTGTGCCACTAAACCAGCTTTGTGATATTACGAACAAGTTTGTTAAAGTCTTTGCAATCAGATTCTCCATCTGTATAAACATGTGAGATTTGATCATCTATAGGACTCCAAGGACTCTTTCCCTTTGATTTTTTTCTTTCGTGCTCTAGGACCACCCATTTGGCTAATCCATGGGTTTTAAATACTGCATAGTGTTATGAATAAAATGCCTTCTCCCTTACCATTGTAATATAACATTGGAAAACAAATTGTGTCCCATGTTTGACTATTAATTCTTCATAGCTCCTTTTTAATGAGAAACTTGCAATCCCCCAGCTTCTGGAAGCAGAGCCCTGGCCAACTAAATCCACCAACTAAGCAGAGAGGTAATGAAGAGGCTCTTTCTGCAGGCAGCTGCACATTGTGCATTCCGTTTATTGAGTAAGATATTTAAGTGCTAGGATTGCATTTTCTAGGCTGAATGACCTCAAAGAGAGTTAATCCCAAAGGGGGAAAAAACAGCTGTACAAAACTATTTATTTGGACAATCATTAGCTTTTTGTTAATTGCTTGGGTTCTGGATGAATCTGGACAAAAGCATAATTTTTCAGATTTTACTTGTTCATAGAGTCAGGATCCTACTTTTGATTAATCTTAATCAGTATTAAAGAAAGGAACATGGCTTCTTTTGTATTCCTTAAGCATAAATTCTGAGGAAAACATGTCTTCTTCAACTATGCTGACAGCTGAGGAAACTATAATTTTGAAAATGCATAAATATTGCAAAATAAAGAAAACCTGACAATAGAATGAACAATATTCCTGCTGAAGAAAAGTGCTTGCTGACATTTTACTAAGTGTAAGCTAATGCAGCACTTTATTGTCTTGAGAAATTGTGTGAGGTATAAAAATAGATTGATTCAACATTTTGAAGCCAAAATCAAAAGCCATTAATATTCAGGTTGATTGCAGATATGGAATGGTTTTAAGTTTTTGAATTAAAATAAGAGTGACAATTTAATAGATATTTGTTTCATATACCCCAAAGTATAGTTGAAGATCTCAGACAAAATTTTAATATATATTCTGAGATTTAGTGTATCAAGTACTGGAATTATCCTTTCATTTGAACTAATAGCAAAATTTATCATTTCTCTAGTACCCTGACTCAATGACAACATTCTCTATTATCATTATATGAAAGAAATTTTTATATAAATGCTTAAGATTAAAAACAGAAAAATTTAAGGTACTAGATTCTTAAAGAGTATTTCTTAAAGAGTATAATTTGTAAACTGTAATATGTAAATGCTAAAAAATAAAAAGTAAAACACTTGCATATTTGTGTGTGGATTAGGAACGTAGGAAAGAACTCAGGTCTGAATCCTAGATTTTACAGATTTTACAATATGATGGGATGATGGGAGCTGGGACTAAGAAACTTAATTACCCAGGTGGAGCCTGAGAGTGTGTTAAAAGGCCAAAGAAAGAGAAAAGATCAAAGACATTGCAAAAACTATGGTGATAGGGTGAGTACACTACCAAAGAATGATATTTGAATGAAAATGGAGCACGAGCATTAAGAATAGAAATGGATTTCAAAAAGTTATAATTAATAAAGGAGAATCACGTACTTACACTACTAAAAAAAGAAATCACTTTTTCTGTTCATTAACATCGTCTTATGGAACACCAGCAGCTCAATTGGTTAGTGCAAGGCACATATGCAACATCTTGTACTTATAAAAGATGAGATGGTAGAAATTCTTGAGTTTAGAGGAAGTAAGGAAGATAGAATAGGAGATGTGGATAAAATCATTTGGTGGGAGATAGATAAAATGATAGTATACAAAATTTGATTAACTCTATGAATTTCTAATTTATCTACTACCAGTATTATAAACCAAAAGGGAATATTTAAGATTACTTTATACTCTGTTGAAGAACTTTAAAAAATGGTTTAAAAAATCAAATCCAAATATAGCTTTAAGTTTTATATGATTCAACTACAGGTATTCAGAAATCTTAAGAATCTTTTAAAAATATACCTAAAAAATGGTGCCCCTACATAAATAAGATTACACAATTCAACATGACAATAGGATACTTTTCATCTCTTTTTTTATATACTTATTTATTATCAAAGTGATGTACAGAGAGGTTACAGTTTCATACATTAGGTCTTAGGTACATTTCTTGAACTGTTACCTCCTCCCTCATTCCCCCCTCCCTTCCCCCTTTCCCTTCACGACCCTCCCCACCCCCGCCCCATGAGTTGTTCAGTTGTTTTACATCAAATGGTTTTTCAAGTATTGCTTTTGGAGTCGTTTGTCTTTTTATGCTTTGTCTCTTGATTTTGATATTCCCTTTCACTTCCCTAGTTCTAATACTAGTATATACAGTATCCAGTGTACTCAGATGAGATAAAATGATAGCGTGGGTACAACCCCAGGAAGGGGATGCAAGAGGATCATCAACAAAAGAAGCTAAGGCTTCACATGGCATGTTGAAAGTAATTACAGCAGAGATAAAACACTCATTTCCATAACATGGAGTTCATTTCACTTAGCATCATCTTATGTGTTCACAAAGGCATAGCTATTAGTCTCTTGTGATCCACTGCTGTGACAGGCCTAAACCTGTGCTAATTCCCTATGAGGGAAACCATAGAATCCATGTTTCTTTGGGTCTGGCTCACTTCACTTAGTATCATTTTTCCAAGTTCTCCCATTTCCTTACGAATGCGGCAATGTCATTCTTTCTGATAGAGGCATAAAATTTCATTGTGTATGTGTGCCACATTTTCCTGATCCATTCATCTACTGAGGGGCATATGCAGAACAAAACCACAAAGAACCAACAGCCCCCTCATCAAGTGGGCTAGAGACTTAAAAAGAGACTTCTCTGATGAGGAAATGAGAATGGCCAAGAGACATATGAAAAAGTGCTCTACATCACTGGCCATAAAAGAAATGCAAATCAAAACAACATTGAGATTCCATCTCACCCCAGTAAGAATGTCCTTTATCAAGAAAACTAAGAATAACAAATGTTGGAGGGGATGTGGCCAAAAGGGAACCCTACTTCATTGTTGGTGGGAATGTAAACTGGCTCAGCCACTGTGGAAAGCAGTATGGAGTTTCCTCAGAAAGCTCAACATAGAGCTCCCCTATGAACCAGCAGCCCCACTTTTTGGCATCTACCCAAAAGACCCCAAACAAGAACACACTAAAGCCACCATCACAACAATGTTCATCGCAGCACAACTTGTAATAGCTAAAATATGGAACTTTTCATTTCTTAAGCTATGTTGAAAAAAAGTGACTCAAAAATCTGCAGCAAAATGTCCACAGGCTTCTACGACTACATCACACACACACACACACACACACACACACACACACACACACACACACACAGAGAGAGAGAGAGAGAAAAGAGACAAACAGGCAGATAGAGACAGAGAGAGATAGGGAGAGAGACAGAGACACACACAGAGACACACACAGAGACAGACAGACAGATAATGGACGGACGGAGACTGGGATGCCATTGCAATATGTGAAAGAACCAAGTAGTTGTCTTATCAAGCTTTTGGTTGTTCCTGCAGATATATCTTATACTATCATTAAACTGTTACCGGCCCATTGGAAGCTTTGTTCTTGTTCTAAAAGTGTCAACTAGCTAATATTTATCATCTACGGCTTCTTGCCAAAAGATTATCTGGAGACACTTATGAAAAAATGTAGCTTCTTAGGATTGTTCCAGATCATCTGAATCAAAATGACTTTTGGTAGAAACATAACTCTTTAATGAAATGGTTGATACATACTGCTCAAACTAGTATAGAAATGTAGACATCTAATGAAGCAGGACCTCAACTGGTGAGCAATTGTTCCTCACACTAATAGGCTTCCATGTGTTTCTATTTCTTACAAATGAAACCTATATTAAATTATGTTACAAATTAATTGCATGTGAATTAAATAGTAAGTCTTTTCTCTACACCTCAGAATGGAAGGTGTAAAGGAATTTCTGGTCTTCTGTAGCTCCTGATTATTTTCACCCCTTTGTTAGTAAAATAAGCAGAAATCTAGGGAAATAGCAAAACGTTAACAATGACTGCAAGGCCAAAAATGCTCCGGAAATGTGGGAGTTTTACCTGGCAAGCATCTGCTTATTCTGAATTCCTAGAGTGAGTTTACTGGAATCTACCATAGGACACAGTTATAAAAATCACAACGTGAAAAATGTGGACTCACTTTTATGTTAATAACCACTGATAAGAAGAAAGGACTTCCAGTAATGACTATTTTTAACAATATGATAAACAAATGCCATAGTTTAAAGTTAAATGTGAATTTATGAATGGTTAGGCAGCTCTGACTGATGAATGCACTATTAGTTTTAGTACTTATCTTTATGGGTTTCTGGGTCCATTTACTTGAACAAACATAAGAAGAGTGTGCTGATTCCAATAAACTTATCTGCAGCTCCAATACCATGTGCAAATCATCTAAGCAAATCATCTAAGATACTCTTTATAGTTTATGTTAACCAGAAACCTACAATAAAATACAGTCAACATTCTTAAAATTGGTCATAGTTTATTCATTTAGGAACATATTTTGCTTAAGCAATTGCATGCTTATATTTGTCAAGAGACTGAAATTTGTCTTAGACAGTGAAACATCACAACTTTTCTAAACAGATATCATGAAATATATCAATCTATAAATATTCATGTTCATTGAAGTAGAGACTGAATATATTTTGGGTTTTTGTAATAAATTATTGTCTGCCTCCTATGAAAATTGAATAAATTAAAGTGCATAGATGGTATTGTATATATGTTTATCTGAATTAGGGCAGGGAAGGGGAACATAAGATTGGTGAGACAAAGGAAAAAGGGCGAACCAATGCAACAGCAATACTTACAGGACTATATGTTGTAAACTAACTGTACAATTTGGGAAAGGGTATTGGAGAGGAGAGAGATGGGAAAAAAATGGAGGAGGTAAGAAGTTTGACAAGAAATGTACTCACTACCTTAAATATGTAACTGTAACCCCTTTGTACATCACCTGAACAATAAAATTAAATTTTTTTTTTAAAAAGAGAGGGCTTGGTATGTGGCTTAGTGGTAGAGTGCTTGCCTAATATGCACAAAGCCCTGGGTTCAATTCCTCAGCACATAAACAGAAAAAAACCAGAAGTGACTCAAGACATAGAGTGCTAGTGTTGAACAAAAGACGCTCAGGGACAGTGCTCAGGCTCTGAGTTCAAGCCCCTTGACTGCAAAACAAAAAAAAAAAAAGAAAAGAAAAGAAAAGAAAAACAGACAAAAAAAAGGTAGTATGAAGATTCTGGACAGTGATTATCACCATTATTGCCGTGTCACTTGTACTTTTCATATCCCATCATTTCAACATTTCAATCGATATTTAATGTTTAAAAGATAACTAGAGTGTATGAAATTAAATCATCAAAGCAAAGTTAATGAGACATGAGTTATTGCCAGTGAGGTGTTGTAGATAGTCCATGACACTAAAAGGGTAAGACCTTTGTTTCCCCCTTCCCTGTCCCACTGAGAAGCAGTAAACAACATTCAGGAACAAGTGAAGGCTGGAACTATGGAGCAGGACAGCTTAGTCCACTAGTACAAGGTAGCACCCTTTCAGGTAGTGTGTAGACACATCTCATTTCTCCTCTAATGCACTTGTGTCTCTAAGACATTCACCTGCACAATAAAGAATAATTTGTTTAGAGTGAAGAAACTGATCACAGAAATTGTTCCATCCAAATTATGGCAAGTGGTATCAGGATGTTTTTACTCCATCAACCACATAAAAAAACATTAATGCTAGCTAATGCTTTAATGCCTAATTTATAATCCATGCAATGGCTCATCAAATATTTTTCAAAGTTCATGATCATTCTTAAATTTCTCTACCTGTGGTGGTCTTTATACTTATCCAGTTGATTTATTCATCCTATTGTCCTCTCTTTTTGTGTCTTTCAAAGTTGCTAATTAGTATTGTTAAAAGTGTGAAGGAACTTTGTTTCTCATGTTCTAAATTGTGAATGTGAAATCCCTCATTAGTCTTATTTTTTAGTGCAAGGTGATTTTTAGTATATTCTTTCCCAGATAATGATCAAACTCAACTTATGAGTATGTGACAGTTTTCTATAGGTAGAAGTATTGTTCATGTAAATTGTTTATGTATATTTGTAACTTGCCTCTAAATTATGGAAGGTTTTAAGGAATTAAGCGGCACTGATGCTTATATTTTTAAGTGTTTCTCTTCTGCTGTTTGTGAGAAATGAAGACCACTTAAGATTTGAACTTTCTTTTGTTTGGAAACAAGTCTACTCTGTTGATGCAAAGAAGCAAACATCTCTAACATGACAAGGTCTTATAATACTGTGAAATGGTGAAACATTGCCTATCACTACCTATCCCTTAGGGTATGGCTGTGCTGTTGACATTTCTCATATCTTTAGGAAACCACTATAAATAAAGTAATTTAAATTAATATATATGGAGCAATAAGTGAATCAACATGTATAAACAATTTTCATTATTCTACAATAATTATTAACTTAGTTATAATGTGAAATATTACTAATAAATAGGTATTAGTTTTACTTTAGTGTAAAATATTTTGCGAAAATGTAGGTCACCTATATAGTACATCTTTTCTTTTCCTTGCTAACAGAGAAGTTTAATATGTTTATGAGATATTTCCAGCCTTATTGAGAGTCAAAAGTACATGATTTGCCATAACATGCTTTTATTTGTATCTGGTAGTTGTGGTGAGTTATCAGTTCCACAGAAGCACACTGCACCTTTCTCAAATTGGGAAAATTCAGTGAGAACATAAGATTGGAATAAATTTGTTCTTAAAACAATATTAGTAATTCTATTGCTTACCAGATGAGTTTTAGTAGTTGATTTTTAAGTAAGGATAAGATTATAATTCTCAGAATAGACAAAAAGGTTTATCAGGTTCCCCATGAGAAATTTCTTGGTTCATTTATAAGGCACAATATTGTAAGATGTGTTTGCAAATACACAGTTACAGTTACACTTCACTGGGGTGAACATGAGACATTCTGTATACCCCTAGGGGAGGAACACAAAGGTGCAACTTCTCTGAACATTTAAGGTAGTGTTTATCAAAACAACCTCAAGAAAATGGAAACAAGGTTTTGTTGTTGTTATTGTTGTCATTAGTGGTGTTGTAGTTTTTTTTTTTTTTTTGCTTGGTCTGTTTATTTTTTCTATTAGGAGAGCTAAAAGTGAGCACATAAAGGGAGGGAGGAAGGGTGAACAATGGAACCATGCTATTCAGTATACACTATGTCGAAAATGACCTATGTAACTTGTATGCATGGACAGAAAGGGAAATGGGAAAGTTAAGAAAGAAATGTACTCATTACCTGGCTGATTGAAATGGTAACCCCTCTGTATACCAACTTTATAAAAACAATAAAATGATATGTTATATAAAGACACATTTGAATCTGTAGTAATAGACAATTTTAAATAAAATTAAATTCTCTGGAAAAATGGCTGTGATTCTGATATATATATATATATATATGTATATGTACATATATATACATATATCTTCACCTACACCTATTGTTTTATATATTAAAATATCTTTTGGTAGGAAGAAATATTAGAAATTAGAATTTACTTTAATATTGAACTTTTATTCATGGTAATTATTTTGTATGCTTCAGAGTACCATAGATATGATAATAACAGTTCTAGAATACGAGTTATTGCAATATATAGAGGTTTTTTTTAATCAATGTTATAGAATCCTTAGAGGAAATAAAGTCAATCTTCTTATTACTTTTTATTTGAAGAAAGGAAATAATAACTTATAGGAGAATTCAAGATTTGTTGTGAGATTAGATAAGCATATAGATTTAATTTGCACTTATAGTCCTAACTAAAATTCACAGTTTACTGGCTAGAGGTGTGGCCCCAGTGATTGAATGTCTGTCTACCTAGTGCAAGTTCCTGAGATCAAACTCTAATCCTGCCAAAACATGTGAATTTAAATTTGAATAATCTAATATGCCTCACACTCACAAGAAACCAGAATATAGTAAATCAATGTGCCCAGCTGTGCTCCACTTCACTCCATCAGTATCGAACTTTTGACTCTATTACTAGTAACCCTTTCAGTACTTTCCAACAATTTCTGCTCCAATAAAGTTGCTCACCAGTTGTGCTTTCAGAGACAGGGAGGATTCTTGCTCATCCTATACCTTTTGCAGACTTTGTATCTCAAGGAATAATGGTGAATTACATCTTTTATGTGAAATTTCCTTAAATACTTCAGCTCTTACTCTCTACATTTTTTTCTAGAATCCACAGTATTAACATCTATATATCCTGCTTTATCCTCAACTACATACCAATCGAAGTTAGTTGTAAATGTTTTACAATGCAGTTTTCACTCTCTGTAAAGAAAAGTATTCTATTTCAGCTGTCACTGGTCTCCATCTTCCTGTGTGCTGTGTGCAATAGTTCTTCATTGTCTGGCAGAGATGTTACTGCTGTACCTTGAGGTTAACACAGCTACTATCTTCGTTCTTGTGTCTCTCAAGAGATTTTCATTCAGACAAAGTATTCAAAAGTAAACTTTATGAGTGTAGAAAGTGAATTTCATAGCAGAATGTGTGTCATCTGTAAAGGAAAGGTCAACAACAACTTCCACATTGACATAGGATGGTATTCAGCCTTAATGGTCATGGATTGTCAAGTTCCACCCCAAGATTAGACTATAGGGTGTTTTGGACAGGAATGCTGTGAAAGAATTACTTTGTGCCTTAGAAATCAGTCTATGTGGCCACACATGACCACCTCAGAACAAAATCATGGCTGGTAGGCAGGAAAGTCTTAATTACAATCAAATTTCAGTGATATCATAATGGACATAGGCAATTCACCAAATCAGACCACAAAGGGTTTTCTTCACTTGGACCCAAGTGCAGTGTTAATGAGTGATGTATATACACATTGTGGAACAAAGTTAGTCTTGAGAAGGATAAAACTATACCAGACTTTCTCTAATCATTTCACACCATTCTTCTCTCTACTGGTGATAGTGTAACATAAAAGAGCAATGTTTATGTTAATCAGGTGTTTTACAAGGATGAGGAATGAAGTCACCTGGGTCTAGAAATGTTAGCACGCAACATTTCAGGAGCTGCTGGAGACAGCAGAGCACTCAGCATTAAGCTGATAGTTTTCTATTTTAAGATTCCTTTGTCTATGCCCATGATTCAGATGATATTTATCATGGTTATCTATTGAGAACTTCTGGATTTTCCAAAAACAGAGAATAAATCATACCCATATTTTATAAACAGTGGTCTTACACATTGAAAGCAAGATTAAACTACATATCTTAACTAGGCGATAAAAGTTTGTAAACAGAAGGTAATGGTCCCCTATATTTGTATAATATTTTATTCACTCTGATTCTTATTATTCATTGTATTTTTCCTGACAAAACAGAAATTACAACCATGAAAATACAATAATATCTCATGTAAATTTTAGCTGCCAGAACAGGCAGTCAATGATCCAATTCCATATAGCTCCAATAAAAATATTTCCCACTAGAACCCTACAATTGCACAATATTGCTGGAAGACACACTTTTCCATGAAAACCCTGTCCTAGCTGGAGTAGAGGGTATATAGCACAGGGCTTATTTCCCAGCATGCATGTCATTAGTCACGGGTGTCCAAGAAACCTAATTAACACCATAGGGTTGAGCAAATGTTCTTTAAAACAAAGGACATTTGATATATTACATGGAAGAAACTGACTTCATATTTTTTTCAGTGATTGGGCATCATCTTATATTTTTATTTTGCCTTACAGGATCTTGATATCTTTAGAACTATGACAGCAAAATAATCATTAACAATTAAACATAATGACAATGAATGTGTGTAATCATTTTTCCTTTATCTCTTAAGTCAGCATATAGGTTAATAGAAACTTCTAGAATGGAAAACACAGGTCTCTAGGTTGTAAAACAGCCAGATCCAACGCAGGGTTATTTCTGTTTAGAAGAAGGCAATGTTTTAGGTCTCAAAAATGTCTACAGCATGATTTGTACTTGATTGCTTTGTCAAATGTCTCCAATCTTGTGAAAATAGTCACTGATATTTAATTAACTGAAACCATTCTCTCTTCAGATGTAACCCCAATTGTAATTAGAAATGCATGTGTCAACATTTCTAATTAGTGGTAGTAATTAATATTTATTGAAGGTGCACAGAGGGCAAGTGGTGTTATCCTATACTCATGAGTAGTGTGAGCAAAACTTTATAAAGAAAAAACGTTTTCATTACATATGCACCACAAAAAGGGTTTTGAAATTTGAAATGAAGAGTCACTTTAGTGATTGCCATGTTTCTGGAGATGGGTCATGATTTGACAATGGGGAAGCAATCCAGAAAGCAAACAATGTGACCAATGTTTCTTCTCCATTCACTACCTTTTTGAAACTTGATTATCTGAAGACTGGAACTAATTAAGATTTATAGCAAACTCATAGAGGCAGCTGTTTGGGAAAGAAAATGATGATTTGGGAAAAGCGACAATTACACAAGAATTGTTAAAATTATCTAAGACTACAGTCACAAATGTGTTGAGTTCGCTAAGCTATAAGGACAAAGTATAAGCTTGATATTGCTTGCTTATACTGAGTCTTGATATACAATGATGGTTATCTGACATTTCACCTGGAGATATTTAGAAAATCAAATACATTGAGAATTCTTGCATGGAGAAACACCCTGATGCTTAGTATTTTAACTAGAACTTTGAATGGAAAAGTATAGCAAAACAGAGCTAAGATCAATGTTTATTAATATCATGCACAAAAAACTCCTGTGAGTTATGCTGGAATTGAACAAGGTATAATATTGTACTTAGATACAAATGTTAAAAATGTATTATATCGAAAAATTTAAGTTTAATCATTTTAAGTATGTAATTTAAAAGCATAAAGTTGTTGAAAGCATAAGTGAATATTTTATTTAAAAACTATGATTATTAAGGATGGAAACAGAAAACATAGTATTAGATTATCAGGATAATTTAGGTCAACAGGTTAAACTGTACATATATGTATATATACTTTGTGTACATATGTACTTTGTACATATGTACTTTGTATACATATGTACTTAGTATACATATAATTAATGCATACACATGTATAATGAATTGAAAAGGTGATGACAGAAACATGAAAATGTGAAAAACAATTTTATATGGAGGATAAGAATTATACATTTTTTAAAATTTTCAACATGCCACGTGAAACGGTACACTTTTTTTCTTTTTTCTCTCATAGTCCCTTCCCATGGTTATACCCCTGCTATCACTATATTTGATCTCAGCACCCTAGATACTATATATATGTGTATTAGAACAAGGGAAGGGAAAGGGAATACCAAAATAGAGACAAAAAGGATAAAAAGATAAACCATTCCAAAAGCAATACTTACAAAACCATTTGGTGTAAATAAACTGTATAACTTATGGGGGGGAGAGATAGAAAGGGGGAAAGGAGGAGGGGGAATGCAGCAGAAAAATGAGGGAGGAGGTAAAAAGGTGGATAAGGAATGTACTCATTGCCTTACATATGTAACCCCTCTGTACTTCACAATAAAGAAAAAATGAATTATATAAAATTTTATATAAAGTTATTTCTATATAATTTTTATAAAAAATATAAATTTATATTTTATAAATTTACCTGTTATATTAGTCCAGGGCAAAGTATTCAAAATGCTACTGACCAATGTTGAAAATTTTAAACAATCATTTGTTAATCATGGGAATTTGAAAATCAGTAATATGTATCTAAATGGATTTTAATTGCATTAACTCCTTTCCTGGAGGTTTAAGCAGAGCCACCAGCTGATGATTAATTGAAAAACAATAACAGGGATTTGGGTAACAACACCAAAAATAAATGGGCAAAAATGTTAGTAAGTAGAAAATTTCATCAATAAATTTTAAAATAACCAATAGTGGAGTAGCATGTAACCACACTGAATGTTTAGATAATAGTTCACTAATGTGAAATTTCATCAGTGTTAAAAGCAGCTTACAGAAGAAGCTGTGAAGTATAAACAAAGCAGTGTTTCCAAAATGTGTTGATGGACTATTAGTTCCACCAGAAGTGTATGTGACAGTGCAATCACATTGTTTGGAAAGTGATACATATTTTTATCCAGATTTTTAGAGACTTGCAATATACATAGTTTATCACAGGCTCTGAAAAATCTGGCCATGAAATTTTGTGTAGCCAAATCTCTTAGTAAAATGATTTTATTTACTTTAACATTATTCCTTAGATCATCTCCTGTTGAGTACATCATGTTTCATTTTAGAAAATACTGCTGTGCATGCATAGAAACAGAAATTTGTCAGTGCCAAATCTGGACAATTGAAAATTTAGATTCAATTTTTATTTAATTTTATTGTCACGGTGATATACAGAGGGATTACAGTTACATCCATAAGGCAGTGAGTACATTCCTAGTGAAACCGTGTTATCCCTTCCCTTATTTTCCCCAACTTCCCCTCTTCCCTCAATGTTGTGAAGTTCATTTCCAACATATTGTCTTGTGAGTATCTCGGTTTGTTGCACTGGTTTTCCCTTCATCCTTTGTCTCACCATTTTGTTGTTCCCTTTCCCTTCCCATATTCAGATAAAGTTTCCTTCATTTGTAAAAATTAGTATATGTCTACAACACTCCTAGAAGAGGATCACAATAGCTCAATGGCTATGTACATATGACCACTTGAGTTGATGCTTAGCGAAATGAACTCCAAGGTATGGAAAGAAGAGGTTTATTGTTGTTTGTTTTTATTTTTAATGTATTCTCTGAAGTTCTTTTTTTTCTTTCATGCCCCCCTACCATGGTTTATTCCCTGTTAGCACTGTATTTGATTTTGGTACCCTGTGTATTGTATATATGTTTATCAGAAAATTTGTACTCTACTTTACATATTTTCTGATCATACTTTATTTGACTTTTGAGAAATTTGGGCAATTTTAAAATATACTACTGAGCATGTGGAAATGAAATTGACCTACTGATGGAAGTAATGACTTTTATAAAGTCATGTCAACTTCTCAATTAAGTGAATGCTAAGGATTGAACCCAGGACCTTGCATATGCTAGAGAAGTAATCTACCTGAGAAATATGATGTCAGCCACTCAAATAAATAAAAAAATAATAATACTGACTAATTATCAGAATTGTTAAAGATACAGGAAAGGTTTAAACAGAGTATTCAGGGTATTCAATCTAACCAAAAAATAAGTAGGGCTGAATTGAGAAAATACGTTTAACTTCATTTTATGTAGTCAAACATTCTAGTTAGCTGGGTGCTCATGGTTCATGCCTGAATCATAGCTACCCATGAGGCCGAGATCTGATTATCACAGTTCCAAGCCAGCTTAGAAAGGAAAGCATGTGAGAGTCCTATCTGCCAAAGAAGCTGAAAGTGAGCTTTGGCTTAAATTGTATATTGTTATACTTGAGCAGAAAAGTTTGGGGAAAATAGCAAGGCACTGGGTGAATGAACACACACACACACACACACACACACACACACACACACACACACTGTAAACCACAAAGAAATGATATATTTTCTTCTTTTTCTTTGCTTTCTTTCTGTTCTAGCCTTAATTTGTTAGCAAATCAGCCTTCCTTTTTCCATAGCAAGCTTTTTGAGTTGCCATAGCACTGTCCCTGATCTGTACCCATCTTCCATGTTATAATAATCCATCTGGCTCCTCTAAAATACTAGAAAAAAAGTGCAGAAATGAAAATTTCCTTTGGTTTTTACATCTCATCTAACATGCATTTTATACTCATAAAATATAATTTTATACTCATAAAATATAAAAAATCTGAACAAAGAAAATCAAATAAATGAGACCAGGGATTGTAAAAATTGACGATCATAAACACAATTAGTTAAAAGGTTCAAAGGACAAATGGTAATGATGACAGAAATACTTCAGGTTAGGAGAGGCACTGAGAAAAATCTGCAAAAGGAATTGGTGGTTATATAAATAAATACCATGTTACTGTCCTCATATTAGGGGTTAATATCAAGAAAAATAATAAAGGAAAAGGCTTGAAAGCCCTTTTATAAACAAAAAATGATGCCTGTGAATGAGAAAAGATACTGATAAGGGACCTCTGAAAGAGAAATCAGTAGATTGTCTTTGAGATCTTCCATTAACACTTTAGCATGCCATAGGAACTACCAGAAAACTGCTTGGTAAAATGAAGTGCTGTTTCCTCAGTTACCATGAGGAAAGTAGGATTTGCCAGCATGTCAAAAGATCTATTAGAATTAATGTAAGGAAATGAGATAAAAATATTGAGGTTGTTCAGGATGCATTGGAATTTCCAGGAAGCTTTTTGTGAGCATCAGAGACTACATTGAGGAGGTAAGAAGCACTATTTGGAATGCTGAGGACACAAGAGGCAAATAACATGAAGTCTGGGTAACACTAACATCTAACCAAGGAAGGAAAAACAGAAGTTAAAACTCAAAGCAAATGATTTGTAAAAGGGCAAAGAAGAACCAAACATGAAAACCCTAACAATATAAATGATGGGAGTAGCATGGTTGGTTATTACTGTTATCTCAGGAAACACTGTCATTTATGTACAAAGCAATTGATATTTATAAAAAATAGAGATTAAGAATAGTAACAATAACAAAGTTTAGAATTCCATCAGAAAAGAAACCCAAATAGATATATTTTATTTTAAGAATTAAAATGCAAGGGGAAGAATATTGTAAATATTAGATATTAATAAGTGGCAGAATTCTCTTCAAATGACCAGCATATAAATAATTCACTCACTCAACACTAGGTCTTATAAAGTACAGGAAATTCAGGTAGACAGAAAAAGAAAAGGGCACAGCAATTGAAAAGTTTGAATATAATTACTACTATATATTTGATTTTTCTAGAAAAAAGCAGAGTCAATGGATAGCAAGAAGAATAAATTAAAATCTTTGAATTTAGGAATTAATGAAACAAACTGTAATCTATTATAGATTTACCCTAGACTACATTCAGGAAAGAATGAAATTCTCTCTAATTTTGTGAACATTCATTCTACATATACATATATGTATACATTTTGTTCATCTTCTATACGAAATAGAAAATTATCCTCTGTATATGTAAAGAATGTAAGTAATGAATACATAAATTCACTCTAGTAAAAACTGAGTCATTGAGAGGCAGCAAACATATCATCTATTCAAAATACATACGGGGTGGGCTGGGAATATGGCCTGGTGGCAAGAGCGCTTGCCTTCTACACATGAAGCTCTTGGTTCGATTCCCCAGCACCACATAAGGGGCGCTGTGGCTCAGGTGGCAGAGTGCTAGCCTTGAGCAGGAAGAAGCCAGGGACAGTGCTCAGGCCCTGAGTCCAAGGCCCAGGAATGGGAAAAAAAAAAAAATCAAAATACATAGGGGACCCAAATAGAAAAAGATGAAGTTAAACTTTCTCTTTTCGCAGATGACATGATTCTATACCTAAAGAATCCCATAGACTCTACTCCCAACTACTAGAGCTGATCCAAGACTTTGGCAAAGTGGCAGGATATAAAATAAACCCTCAAAAATCAACGGCCTTTCTCTATGCTAGCGACCCAAAGAATGAGGCTGAAATCAGGAACACAACTCCTTTTGCAATAGCCCCCCAAAACATAAAATACCTAGGAATAACCTTAACCAAAGAAGTGAAAGACCTCTTTGAGGAGAACTTTAAAAGCTTGAAAAATGAAATTACGTCAGAATTCAGAAAATGGAAAAACCTCCCATGCTCCTGGATTGGGAGAATTAATATAATCAAAATGGCAATATTGCCAAAGGCTAGCTACAAATTCAATGCAATACCCTCTAATATCCCAACATCATTTTTCAATGAAATAGAGGAAGCAATCCAGAAATTCATATGGAACAATAAAAGACCTAGAATAGCAAAAACAATCCTAAGCAGAAAGTACAGTGCTGGAGGAATTACAATACCCAACTTCAAGCTGTATTAAAGCTATAGTAATAAAAACAGCTTGGTATTGGCACCTGAACAGGCCTGAAGACCAATGGAACAGAATTGAAGACCCAGAAATGAACCCACAGAACTACGCTTAATTAATCTTTGATAAAGGAGATAAAACAGTAGTCTGGAAGAAAGATAGCCCCATTAACAAAGGATGCTGGCAAAACTGGCTCAACACATGCAACAAACTAAAACTAGATCCTTATATATCACCCTGCACCAAAATCAATTCCAAATGGATCAAAGACCTAGAAATCAAAACAGACACCATGAAAACACTAAAGGAAGGAGTAGGAGAAACACTTGGGCTCCTTGGCGCAGGAAAGAACTTTCTTAACAATGACCCAGAAAGGCTACAAATCAAAGAAAGGTTGGACAAATGGGATTGCATCAAACTGCAGAGCTTCTGCAGGGCAAAGGACAAAGCTTGCAGGATAAACAGAAAACCCACAGAATGGGAGAAGATCTTTACTGGCCATTCAACGGACAAAGGCCTCATATCGAAGATATATGCAGAACTAAAAGAAATTACCTTCTTCCAAAACAAAACCGCAAAGAACCAATAGCCCCCTCATCAAGTGGGCTAAAGACTTACAAAGAGACTTCTCTGATGAGGAAATGAGAATGGCCAAGAGACATATGAAAAAGTGTTCTACATCACTGGCCATAAAAGAAATGCAAATCAAAACAACATTGAGATTCCATCTCACCCCAGTAAGAATGTCCTATATCAAGAAAACTAACAATAACAATTGTTGGAGGGGATGTAGCCAAAAGGGAACCCTACTTCATTGTTGGTGGGAATGTAAACTGGTTCAGCCACTCTGGCAAGCAGTATGGAGATTCCTCAGAAGGCTAAATATAGAACTCCCCTATGACCCAGCAGCCCCACTTTTGGGTATCTATCCAAAAGACCACAAACAACATCACAGTAATGCCACCAGCACAACAATGTTCATAGCAGCAAAATTTGTCATAGCTAGAATCTGGAACCAACCCAGATGCCTCTCAGTAGAAGAATGGATGAGGAAAATGTGGTACATATACACAATGGAATTTTATGCCTCTATCAGAAACAATGACATTGCCCCATTTGTAAGGAAATGGAAGGACTTGGAAAAAATTATACTGTGAAATGAGCCAGACCCAAAGAAACATGGACTCTATGGTCTCCCTTATGGGGAATAATTAGTACAGGTTTAGGCAAGTCATAGCAGAGCATTACAAGAGCCCAATAGCTATACCCTTATGAACACATAAGATGATGCTAAGTGAAATGAACTCCATGTTATGGAAACGATTGTTATATCACAGTTGTAACTACTTTCAACGTCCCATCTGTATCTGTAGCTTCTATTATTGATGATGTTCTTGTATCACCTTCCTGTGGTTGTACCTACACTATCTCTGTAATCTTATCTGAGTATATTGGAAACAGTGTATACTGGTATTAGAAGTAGGAAATTGAAAGGGAATACCAAAATTGAGAGACACAGGGTAAAAAAAGACAAACAACTACAAAAGCAATACTTGCAAAACTGTTTGGTGTAAGTGAACTGAACACCTTAGGGGGGAAAGGGAAAGGGGGAGGAGGGAGGGGGGTATGAGGGACAAGGTAACAAACAATACAAGAAATGTATCCAATGCCTAACGAATGAAACTGTAATCTCTCTGTACACCAGTTTGATAATAAAAATTTGAAAAACAAAACAAAATACATACTTGCAAATTACATTAATCATAACATAGCACTTCATTTTATCCTATTTTGCTAACTAGATTTTGGGAAAATATTTTCAAACTCTATTATGGCTTAATAATGTTTCAGTTATTTTTAGTTGACCTTTCCTGATGATTATATTAAAATTGGTAATATTTGTAGTAATAAATAAAATCTCCTTATGTGGGTAATCAAAGAATAATTGTCTTGAGCTATAGATCACTGTGTTTTCCTTGAAGATTTAGGGAAATTACTTTGCGATAATTCACTTCCTGTGGTCTATGACAATAATATGATAGGATGTCTAGTCATTAAATTCTCATTTATTGTTAGATATAACAGACTGCTTTGCATTTCATAACTCTTTAGGATATTCTATAGCAGATTATATCCAAGTAGGAATTTAATATTTAGGTCAATAAACTCTTGTTAGTGGCAACAGGAGATAATCATGCAATCAATAATTCAAAGACAAAACGTTCCAACTTGAGGCATGGAAAAACAGAACTATCTAAAGTACCTTCAGGATACATTGTCCTTTCAGCCTAGATGACAACTGAATCAAAGGGATACCCAGCTGTAAACTGCATGTACACTTCAGCCCTCACTACTACTACACCAGCCCTTTGTGGTAGCAAAATACATGTCATAGAAAAACAACAGCGATTTGAAATGTGTATAGTAAAGGAGCATATTAAGTATATGGGGAAAAAAAAGGGATTGAAAAGCTGATCACCAGGTAAAGTCCAAATAGGTACAGCTCAAATCAGTACTGCCATATCAAAATGTCTTGTGATCTGAGTGGTATTGATTTCTTACATTTCCTTGCCCTTTTTCTATTGTTCTTTCTTTTCTTTAGTAGTGATTCATAATACACACATTTTCATTTTGTTGTGCATTGTTTCTACAAAAATATAAACCTTGTTACACTAGAAGTAAACATTTCATCACATTGTTTACTCTAAAGAAAATATTGAAATGAGGTTGGCAGGTGGTATTCAGTTACATCAATGTAAAGAAATAAAAATGTAATAAAATTATGTCTTTTTCTTTTAATTTATGTCTTAAACCCTCTAGTGAATGAGGTAAAAATGTGTAAAATAATTTATTCACTACAAGTTCAAGGATTGGTGAATTCGTCTTGAAACAAATATGGAAAAAAGCATAAACATTTTTGAAATTGTATTTTAACTGATTAAAATACAAATTATAAAATTTGTGTTAATATTTTTTTAAAATCATGTTTGCTATTCTTTGGGTAGAAGACCCACGCCCCCAAGCCTGGGCCCTTATACTGAAGTTGAAGTATATAATACAAAATAGGAGAAACACATTATTTCCTTGAACTTCTTGTTCGTGGCTCAACCTGCCTGCATTGATAATTTTTTAAGCCCTGAAAATTCTGTTATGAACGTTCAGACGATATTTGGAAGAAACCATGTTTCCCATATTGTCTTCAGATCTTATCAATTATCCCTTATAAGTAATAACAACATTCATAATAAAACTGGCTTTGCTTATATTGTTGGTCACAACTTGCTCCTCAAAATTTCATCTATATAATAATGTATACCTGAAATCATAGCATAGGAGAATCTAGAGTTTGAGAACAACCTCGATTTATCCCATGACATTGTATAAAAAATGTATGCTCAGTGCAGGCTTAAGTACAGGCTTAAGTCTGTAATCTTAGTGCTTGTGAGGTTGAGATCAGGATTATGGTTTGAAGCAATCCTGAGCAAAAAACAAAAAGAAAAAACAACTCCTGAGATTGTACTTCGATCAGTTATTGATAACGTAGTAAGTGCCTACCTATTCAGTGCCTGAAGGAGGTTGGCCAGGAAGCACAAGCAGAGCTACAGTCAGTAACAGTATGGGCATACAGGAAGATGCTATCCCAGAAGCAGGCAACATACATGCATATACACATGCACATAAACATGCATGTGTGTGCATTCTTTCTCTCTTTCATATACACACACACACACACACACACACACACACACAATTAGTAGAGTGGCTGAAATAGCGGAGTACCTGATTAGCAAGGAGGTGAGGTACTGAATTCAACTCCAATGTTTCCAAAATTTTTCCTTCCTTCCTTTCTTCCTTTCTTCTTTCTTTTTAAAAAAATATATATGTATATATTTTTATTATCAAACTGAATTACAGAAGAGGTTACAGTTTCATATATTAGGCATTGGATACATTTCCTGTACTGTTTGTTACCTCATCCTTCATTCCCCGCTCCCCCTTGCCCTTTCCTCCCCCCCATGAGTTGTTCAGTTCATTTACACCAAACACTTTTGCAAGTATTACTTTTGTAGTTGTTTGTCTTTTTTTACCCTGTGTCTCTTGATTTTGGTGTTCCCTTCCCATTTCCTAGTTTTAATACCAATATACCCGGTTTCCAATATACTCAGATAAGATACAAAGAAAGTGTAGGTACAACCACAGGAAGGTAATACAAGATGATCATCAATAATAGAGGCTACAATTATATATGGCACGTTGAAAGTATCCATAATCGTATCCATAACATGGAGTTCATTTCACTTAGTAATAGGTAATGTGTTCGTAAGGGTATAGCTATTAGGCTCCTGTGATCCTCTGCTATGACTGCCTAAACCTGTGCTAATTATTCCCTATAAGGGAGACCATAGAGTCCATGTTTCTTTGGGTCTGGCACATTTCACTTAGTATAGCTTTTTCCAGGTCCTTCCATTTCCTTACAAATGGGGCAATAGCATTATTTCTGATAGAGGCATAAAATTCAATTGTGTATATGTACCACATTTTCTTCATCCATTCTTCTACTGAGGGGCATCTGGGTTGGTTCCAGATTCTAGCTATGACAAATTTTGCTGCTATGAACATTGTTGTGCTGGTGGCATTACTGTGATGTTGTTTGTGGTCTTTTGGATAGATAGCCAAAAGTGGAGCTGCTGGGTCATAGAGGAGTTCTATGTTTAGCCTTCTGAGGAATCTCCACACTGTTTGCCAGAGTGGCTGAACCCGTTTACATTCCCACCAACAATGGAGTAGGGTTCCTTTTTGGCCACATCCCCTCCAATAGTTGTTATTGTTAGTTTTCTTGATATAGGACATTCTTACTGGGGTGAGATGGAATCTCAATGTTGTTTTGATTTGCATTTCTTTTATGGCCAGTGATGTAGAGCACTTTTTCATATGTCTCTTGGCCATTCTCATCTCCTCATCAGAGAAGTCTCTTTGTAAGTCTCTAGCCCACTTGATGAGGGGGCTATTGGTTCTTTGCGGTTTTGTTTGGAGGAAGGTAATTTTTTTAGTTCTGCATATATTTTAGATATGAGGCCTTTGTCCATTGAATGGCCAGTAAAGATCTTCTCCCAGTCTGTGGGCTTTCTGTTTATCTTGCGAGCTATGTCCTTTGCCCTGCAGAAGCTCTGCAATTTGATGCAGTCCCATTAGTCCAACCTTTCTTTGATTTGTAGCCTTTCTGGGTCTTTGTTAAGAAAGTTCCATCCTGTGCCAAGGAGCCCAAGTGTTTCTCCTACTCCTTCCTTTAGTGTTTTCATGGTGTCTGTTTTGATTTCTAGGTCTTTGATCCATTTGGAATTGATTTTGGTGCAGGGTGATATATAAGGATCTAGTTTTAGTTTGTTGCATGTGTTGAACCTGCTTTGCCAGCATCCTTTGTTAAAGAGGCTATCTTTCTTCCAGACTACTGTTTTATCTCCTTTATCAAAGATTAAGTAATTGTAGTTCTGTGGGTTCATTTCTGGGTCTTCAATTCTGTCCCATTGGTCTTCAAGCCTGTTCCGGTGCCAATACCAAGCTGTTTTTATTACTATAGCTTTATAATACAGCTTAAAGTTGGGTATTGTAATTCCTCCAGCACCGTTCTTTCTGCTTAGGATTGTTTTTGCTATTCTAGATCTTTTATTGTTCCATATGAATTTCTGGATTGCTTCCTCTATTTCTTTAAAGAATGGTGTTGGGATATTAATGGCTATTGCATTGAATTTGTTGATAGCCTTTGGCAATTTTGCCATTTTGATTATATTAATCCTCCCAATCCAGGAGCATGGGAGGTTTTTCCATTTCCTCAGTTCTGCCTTAATTTCATTTTTGATGTTTTTAAAGTTCTCATCGTAGAGGTCTTTCACTTCTTTGGTTAAGGTTATTCCTAGGTACTTTATGTTTTTTGAGGCTATTGCAAAAGGAGTTATTTTCCCGATTTCAGCCTCGGTCTTTTGGTCGTTATCATAAAGAAAGGCTGTTGATTTTTGAGGGTTTATTTTATATCCTGCCACTTTGCCAAAGTCTTGGATCAGCTCTAGTAGCTTGGGAGTAGAGTCTATGGGGTTCTTAGGTATAGGATCATGTCATCTGCAAAGAGAGAAAGTTTAACTTCATCTTTTCCGATTTGGATCCCCTTTATATTTTCTTCTTGCCTAATTGATCTGGCTAGGAATTCTAGTACTATGTTGAAGAGATGGGGAGAGAGTTGACATCCCTGTCTTGTTCCTGATTTTAAAGGGAATGGCTTTAGTTTTTCACCATTTAGAGTTATGCTTGCTGTTGGTTTGTCATAAACTGCCTTGTTTATATTCAGGAATGTTCCCTGGAATCCCAATTTTTTCCAGGGTTTTTAGCATAAATGGGTGCTGGAATTTATCAAACACTTTCTCCACATCAAGTGATATAAGCATGTAGTTCTATACCTTGCTCCGGTTGATGTGGTGAATTGCATTAATTGACTTGTGTATATTGAACCAATGTGCATCCCTGGGATGAATCCAGTTTGATCGTGGTGTATGATTTTTTTGATGACCTGTTGAAGTCTATTTGCCAGAATTTTGTTGAGAATTTTTGAGTCTATGTTCATCAGGAAAATCGGTCTATAGTTCTCTTTCCGTGATGAGTCCCTGCCTAGTTTTTGGATGAGGGTTATACTGGCTTCATAGAAAGTGTCTGGTAGTGAACGTTCTCTTTCAATTTCATTGAACAGTTTGAGAAATATTGGTGTGAGTTCTGTTTTGAAGGCCTTGTAGAATTCTGCTGTGAATCTGTCTGGACCTGTGCTTTTCTTGGGTGGGAGATCACTTATTGCTGTTTCTATTTCAATACTGGATATGGGTCTGTTTAGAAGGTTTAAATCTTTATGGTTGAGTTTGGGGATATGATTTTTTTCTAGAAAATCATCTATTTCTTCCAAGTTCTCGAATTTGTTGGCATAAAGGTTTGCAAAATAGTCCCTTATTATGGTCTGAATTTTTGTTGTTTCTTTGGTGATGTTACCTGATTCATCTCTTATCTTGTTTATTTGAGTGTGCTGCCTTTGTTTTTTGGTCAGGTTTGCTAGGGGTCTGTCTATCTTGTTGATTTTTTCAAAGAACCAATTCTTTTTTTTTTTGTTGTTGATTCTTTCGATGGTTTTTTCCGTGTGTAATTAATTTATTTCTGATTTGATTTTAAGTATTTGCTTCCATCTTTTAACTTGGGGTTTGCCTTGTTGTTCTCTTTCAAGTAAATTCAGGTGTTTACTTAAATGATTGAGTTGCTATTTCTCCAGATTGTTGGTGTATGCATTCAGAGATATAAATTTTCCTCTGAGTACTGCCTTTGCTGTGTCCCAAAGGTGCTGGTACTTTGTGTCCTCAACTTGGTTGAGTTCCATAAACATTTGAATTTCTGTTTTAATTTCTTCAATGACCCACTGATGGTTCAGCAGTGTGTTGTTTAGTCTCCATGAATTGCAGGATTTTCTGTGGTGGCTGTTTGAGTTGAGTTCTAATTTTATTCCATTGTGGTCTGAGAGAATGCAGGGAATGTTTTTGATACTTCTGAATTTGTACAGATTTTCTTTGTGCCCTAAGATTTGATCTATTTTGGAGAATGTTCCATGTGCCGCTGAGAAGAACGTGTATTCTGTTGTTGCAGGGTGGAATATTCTGTAGATGTTGATTAAGTCTACTTGGTCTATGCAATTGTTTAGTTTTGTGGTTTCTTTGTTCAGTTTTTGGCATGTTGATCTATCCAGAGGTGATAGTGGAGTGTTCCTTCCTTCTTTCTTTCAGCCTATTTATCTCTCTACCTTTTATTTATTTTCTATCTATGTGAGCTAATTAGAATTGTAGAATCCTACCCCCATTTGAATTTAAAATAATTTACTTGCACATTAAACTGAGAAAATGTAGAAAACTTTGTTCAACACTAAACTTTGTTCAACATTAAACTGTCAAGTAAGCCTGAAAAACAAAATATTTCACCTTTTACCATCACATTAAAATGATTTTATGCAATAAATTAGTGTTCTTCATGTAAGGCAGAAATTGCAAACATTCACTCTTCATTTATATAGAATCTCCTTACAGAGTCCTGCCATATCTTTTTCTTCTCAATCTACTGCTAACCCTCTTTACACTAGGACATATTTTATACATGCTTTTGAACTTGTCAGTATGCATGTCTAAACTCTTTCCATGTATTCCTACAAATAGCCACCCAAAGCCACTCTAAAATCTAACAGAAAATTGCAGCAGCAAAACAAGCATATAGGCTGCTAATCATTTTTACATTTTTGGCAGTATTGGAGTTTGGATTTAGGGCCTTGTGTGTTCTAGGCAGATATTAACATTCAAGCAAAGGCACCACCCTCTTGCTTTTTCTTTAGCTATATGTTTTCCAGTAGGGTTTTACAGTTTCTTTCTGAATAAGACCTCAATTCTTCTATGCTTTCCTTTTAGTTGGGACTTGCAAACATAACCCCTCTCAACCAGTTTGTTGGTTCAAATTGCTGCCTGAATCACTATACTCCCCTTCTTTCTCTCCTTTGTAGGTGGAATTACATGTATGAGCCCCATACCCTGGCTTAAAGTCTTTGTGATCCTCAAATGATTATCAACACCCCTCCCATACAAATAAAGTTTTCCAAATTAGTTATTTTTAAAGTCTTCTTCAATAACTGTTTAAGAAAATTTTCTTTGCTAGAGAGCAATTGAATGTGGGAGATATATCTTTATGTATGACAAAAATTGAAAATATTCCCCTTTGTTAGTTAACTTAGAAAAGCTTCCAAGTTTCCTTCATTTTCCAAAAATATCTGTAGTTGTAAGGTGTTTCACATGTAAGGTGTTACAGATACATCTAATTTTCAGCATGTTATTCAAGAATATCATTCTGATATAAAGTTTATAATTAAACACTGAAAAGTAAGAATTAGGGAAGGGCTCAGTGGGTTGATAAATGGTATTTTTAAAAAAGAGCATCCACAAAACACAAAATACCTACTGTTTAAAATAAGTTATTCTAATTTTGAGCTCAATAGTCCATTTCTTTCCTAAAACTGCAGGATAAAACACACACATATCTAAATCTGAATATTAATATTCAATAAATATTTAAATTAGTGCTAAAGAGAGGGCATTCTGCAAACCCAATAGATTGTGCTCACTCATTCATAACTTCTTTCAGTTCTTTGCTTTGTGACTAAACACTGATTTCTCTAACTGTTAATATATTTACAATAAAGGGGGAAAAGTTAAATCATTTTCTTTTTCTACAGGGTTGAGATTAATTTCAGTTTGACATGAGCATTGTAAGAGAATTGTAGGATTTTTTTGAAAATTAATGATGAGTTTAATGCTAATCAAAATGTAACTCAAACAAAACACCAAATGCTACTTTGATAATGTATTCAATCCTTAATTGAAATTCAATATCATTTAAAAGTTAAAACTTTTAGATGCCATAATTGCTTAAATAACCTTTTGTAAATTATATGGTAAATATTTGAAAGTATTAAAAATATTGGGCTTGTAGAGTACATTTCCAACTTAGTGTCACGAGAGTATATATGTCACATTGTCCTGCTTTATCTGTGATTCCCTTTTCCTTCCATGGACCAGATAAATACATGTAGAAGACAAAGGGTACAGAAAACTAAAACAGAAAAAAAAGAAAGAACTACATACAGGACATAATAAGAACATCTTGTTTCCAATTCTTGCAGTTAATTTTTATACACTAAGAGATTTGTCTATGTTGATCCCTTGTTAAGAATATCCTAGTCATATCCTAGTTATTACCTATGAGAGAAACCATGCAACCTACATTTTTTTTGTTGTTTTGGCAATGGGTTATTTCGCTGAACATAATTTTTCCAGGTCTTTATATTTCCATACAAATGGAGCAATGCCATTCTTCCTGATGAAAGCATAGAATTTATATTTGGCGCATTTTCTTGATCCATTCATCTACTGAGGGGCATTTGAGTTGGTTCCATAACTTAGCAATGGTGAAGGATGCTTCAGTGAACATGGTTGCACTGATAGGTCTAATGTAGCATTGACACTATATTGGAAATGAATTGTACAACTTGAGGGAAAGGTGACTAAGGAGTGGTATGAAGGAGAAAATGTGGGATGGGGTATCAGTGTTCAAAAACAAGTTTACTCATTGTATTACCTATGTAACTGTAACCCCTGCTCATCACCTTTGCAATAAAGATAAAATACAACAAATAAAAATATTGAACAACTTGATTTTAAATCACTCAGACACACTCTCAGCTTTGATTCATATCCTAAGAAGGATAACTATAAAAACAAGAAGACAAAAATAAAAACTATGAAAATTTTGTGGTATCATCATTCATTTACATGAAAAAGTTCTAACTCAAGCTGAGTACACTAACCCTATATTACTCAAGCCTATAAGCCTAGTAACTCAGGAGACTGGTATCTAAGAATCGAAGTTTGAAGTCATCCAGGTAGATAAATCCTTGAAATTATTACCCCCAAATAACTAGTAAAGAGGTAGAAGTAAAGGTGTGGTTACAGTGGTAGAGTATCATTTTGGGTGAAACAAATCTGTATGAGAGCAAAAGGGGCAGAGTACAGTTCCGTGTGTGTGTGTGTGTGTGTGTGTGTGTGTGTGTGTGTTTGTATACACTTTGATATGTATTGTATCTGAGGTATTTTATACATTCAAGAATTGTGTTTCATGTTTTGTTGTGAATTCTATTATATTATAGAAACTGTTATAAGCTAAAAAATGGTGATTGAACAATAGTCATTTGAACTGTGTCCTCTTGACCAGAATGATTTATATTTTAAACATACACACTCTATATTATATAGTCTTGAATCCTCACGGATAAAGTGCAGAGCTGACACTTTCAAGGTGTTAGCCAGGTTGATATGGAATTGTAAGAGATTTATTTTTCACAATGCTACCTACATTACATATATATTCTGAACATTTGCTTTTTTATACATTATTTATTTTAGTAAAATTTCATAATTACAGACAAATTAGCAAGCTAACATAGAGAGTACTCATTCACCTGAAGTTAAATTTCTTTTTTTTTATCGGTCTGTCCATTTGTTTCTCTTAATAAGCTGATATTGACACTTTATTCCATATAGTAAATACATTCAACATTCTCTATACTTAGGTATCCTAGGTTTTATTACATTTTTGTTCTAGAATTTCATCCACATTTCCACATTAGAATTGTGTAGTCAAATGCGCTCAAGCTCCTCTTGACTATGGAAGTGTTTTGAAGTTTGCTTGTTTCTAATGTCTTTGAATGTGACTCTATTTTTATGCTTCAACATATTCTAATTGTAACCTATCAGGAACTCTGCCATTGGGATCCTGTGTCACTTTCATATCATTCTATCGGTGTGTTTTTAGTCTGTGTTTTGTTATCGTCTAGCCACTTTCTCAGTTTTGGGGACTCTGACCTAGATCAGTTTTTATGTTGCACACCTTCTGCCATGTTGTAGGATCAGCCATTCTCCAACGTTCTCTGAATCAACTGCTGAAGAATAATATTAGAAATGAGATATAGGAGCTGGATGAGCATAGAGCTATTGAAGTGTCCACGATCTGGGTTATAGATTGGCCAGTAAATAATTTCCTGTAATGCATATCTAGAAGGAAGAATAAATGTTGAAACATCTTTATCTACTTGTTTTAACCTATCAATTTTTTATTATATATTAAATGCATAGGTACTATATACATATGCTAAACCAAGATGTAAAGGTTCTTTCAGACTTATTTAATTTTCCTTCTTCTTGTAGGGTAAATTAGAAAAGGTGCTTAGCAAGATGCTCTTTTCTACTAGTCAATGGTTACAATTTATATAACAAAATTCTGTTCTGACAAAAAGTAATATTTATGAGATGATCACCTAGGATTAAAGGACTCTATCCTTCAAAGCAATGAAATACAAGCATTATTATTGGCTAGTAATTTTGAATAATAAACATGGCTATCCACAGAAAATATCTTTGTATAAAAATCTCACACTGTAATTCCTCAGAAAGCTAAACATAGAGCTTCCCTATGACCCTGCAGCCTCACTTTTGGGCATCTACCCAAAAGACCACAAACAAGAACACACTAAAGCCACCAGCACAACAATGTTCATAGCAGCAAAATTTGTCATGGCTAGAATTTGGAACCAACCCAGATGCCCCTCAGTAGACGAATGGATCAGGAAAATGTGGTACATATACATAATGGAATTTTATGCCTCTATCAGAAAGAATGACATTGCCCCATTCATAAGGAAATGGAAGGACTTGGAAAAAAATGATACTAAGTGAAGTGAGCCAGACCCAAAGAAACATGGACTCTATGGTCTCCCTCATAGGGAATAATTAGCACAGGTTTAGGCTAGTCACAGCAGAGGATCACAAAAGCCCAAAAGCCTTCATGAACACATAAGATGATGCTAAGTGAAATGGAATCCATGTTATGAAAAACGACTGATATATCACTGTTGTAATTACTTTCAACAAGTGATGTGAAACCATAGCTTCTAATACTGATGATCCTCTCGTTTCCTCTTCCTGTGTTTGTACCTGCACTATCTCTGTATCTTATCTGAGTACATTGGAAACCGTGTATACTGGTATTAGAACTAGGAAATAGAAAGGGAATACCAAAGTTGAGAGACACAGGCTAAAAAAGACAAATGACTACAAAAGCAATATTTGCAAAACTGTTTGGTGTAAATGAACTGAACAATTCATGGCCGGGAAAGGGAAAAAATTCTCACACTGTAAAACAGAAAAAGCATATGAGAAAAAAGATATTTTCATTATTCTTTAATCATAGAGGGAAAATGTGTGTGCGTGCACACATGATTGAATTAAGTTTAGGTCAAACTTGAATAAAACATAATGATTTTTATTGTAAATTATGAATACATAAAAACAATATTTCTAATTTTTCAACATTATAATGTTGACAAACAGAAGTTCTGGCAGTTATGAGCAGTAAAGTAACAATTACAGAAGGTCTAAAATACTTGATGGTACAACTATCATGGCCACTTTCAAAATTTCATGGACATTTTTAAGCAGAAATGTCACAATCTGCTATTTCTACTTTAAGAAATTTTGAGCAACATCACAGTCTCAACTTAAGGAGTATTTCAATCAGTGGTTCTGCCACGGACAGATCCACAAAACACTGAAAGTAAAGCTCTGCAACAGTACCTAAAAAGAGTGGCCTGCTCCAAATTTCTCATGCCACAGGGATTCATTTTTATTTTTCTTCAGTTTTACACACAATCTATAAATAATAAATTTCCAAATTATTATGAGAACACCAGGCATTTAATTATTACAGTGAAGTTATTTCAGGTAGAATATAATAAATATTAAAAAGTAAATACAATGTGTTTTTAATAATTGTGAAAGGTATAGCTGAGGTCAAAAGTCACACTTTGGTCACAAAGTATAGTACTTGAAAGCTAAATGAATACTTCAATGTGAGTGAAGATATTTATTAATAGTTCCATTCATTTCTGATGTTTGTACATAATTATGAAATGTAGGCAACAGATACTCTTAAAAGATTTCTCATAAAAATAGAGATTTGGTGTATGGTGCACTTTATGGAAACATTGAGATTTTTTTTTCTTCAAGTATTTTAACTTGAAGTTTAAAAGTACTATCACTGGTAAAAACTGATTTTTTCTTTTCTTAATCTAGAGGAAAGTAAGTATGTGTAGTCCCGCAGAGGAAGGAGAGGAAGTCAAAGGTTAAGCAGTGTGATGTAGCATTCTTGCCCTCAATCCTGAGCATCTGATGGCTAGCACTTGGGAGCAACCAACAGAGAGATTTCAATGAGGCTCAGGCTTAAAGTGCCTGAGAAAAACTTCAAGCAAATGGCTCTGAGAATCCCTACATCACGTAGACTTTTCAGCCATAGCTTTTGCTGTTCAATTACTTTTCCCTTTTTAGTAGGACAGAAGGACTCTGGCAACGCAGCTGAGATTTCCTTTACGGTTGCTCTTTTCTTTATGGAGTGGGTGGTCTTTCATTAAACTCTGCATGTAATCAAGTCACAGAAATTTTTCATTCAAAATACACCAACTATCAAGTGAAAAAAAAATCTTTTCATTTATTTTATTCTTGCTCAAAGGTTAACATGGGCACTGTGCTCTCTAGGCTCTAAAAGACCTTCAAAGCTAAAAGTCACATTCAAACTGATGGCTTTGAGATCCACATTTATTTCCAACCATAGAGACCTTCTCTGCACAGTTCATACTGAGATATGGATTTGAGCACCATCTCTAGAATTAAAAAGTTTTAAGTAGACTAAAGAGTTTTCAGTTTGTTTTTCTCCATTATATTTGCACTGTATTATAATTCTCAAAACCCCTGAAATGATGCACAATTACAAAGTTGAAGGGGCATTATTGTTCATTCAAAGTGGTTTGAATTTCTTTAATTGAATTTTAATGTCAAGGTGATGTACAGAGTGGTTATAGTTGCATACATAAGGTAGTAAGTACATTTCTTGTTGAATATTGTTACACACTCCTTCATTTTTCTTCACTTTCTCTCTCACCCATGGTTTTTATTTTTATTTAAGTATTTATATTTATCCGTTTAAAGATGTATATTTCATCACTGTTTTTCTTGATATACATTTTACTTCATCCAAGTTGACATTTATGACAAAGAGGAGAGAGTCCTGCTCTCTTTCTGCAACATATAACACAGAAACACAAAATAATCAACAAGTAGTTCTAGTAGGTGTCAACTGGTATTTGAGTTTTCTAAAATACTATATTGTCAGAAAAGAATTTTAGTTTCATCCAGATGTTTTGTACTATTCCTTCCTATCCAGAGGTTAGTTAGAAGTATGATCCACTAGAACTTCGTAACTTCAAGCAGGAAACTGCCTTACGTACTTTAATCAACAAGCCCTTGTAAAATGAATCAAGCTATTTAATTAACAGAGATTCACTGGGCAATAGACATCCTGGATATAGCTTTGTAAATTATTATTATATGATATTTCCTTCTACATTTTATGCCCAGAGTTTTTTCTTAAGTCTATGAATTAACTCATTCTATAAGCCAAAATTGTGCATGATTTTCTTCTTGTTTTCTTCAGAACCATAATTTTATTCAGAATATCTTGTGTTGGTTTGCTCATTTTCTTTTACTTTTGAAATAATAACTGTTTTTTTCCATCATCAGCAGCATGTTTTTACCGATTCTTGTAAAATTTTGTAGAATCACAATTCATTTTTACAGAAACCATATAATAGGAAAATATTGGTAGAAATGAAAATGACTAATATATTTCAAATTAAATTAATGGTTCCTCTGTTTCTCCTGACCATCAATTGGCTCACCATCTAGTTGGTGTTCATCACTAATCCAAAAAGCTATAACACAATTCCCTTTAGCCCCTCTCCTATTCTAATATTTGGGGGTCTTGGAGTGCAGATGGAAAATTAATGTAAAAGGATTTCATGAGGTATAAATATTCATTATTGTTCCCAATATGCTGCTTATTTTTCAGATCCTGCTGGGTCCTGCCAGAAAAACAGAGGTTGTTCACTGAGGAAGCACACTTAATGGAAAATTCGTTGCATTTTTCCTAATGCTCAAATTGGCAGTCTGTGTGTCACATGCTGAACCCTCAGAAATTTATGTATGTGCATGGGACAACTCAACATAATCTGGGAAATGTCTATAAACATGATTTTCATGTGTATTTAATATCTGATACAGAGAACAAAGAGAACACATCTTTTCATAAATAATTAGATCCAGTGTGATTAATGATGTATGTATGTTACATATTTAAATGCACACACATATACATATGCATGCATTGTAGGAATATATTCCATTTGTTTAAGAAGAGTTATTTACTTAGAATCCAAAAGCAATGGAAAATAGTTCCTAATAACCAAATACAATATTTAAACATTTTTATTCAACCCTTATATTATACTCTCAAAGACTAAGTATATTTGATCAAGGTACGCTTCTCATAAATGAGCTATGACTATTGTTTCTTATTAATTAAAATATTTGAAACATTTTTCTTCCCTTCCATTATTGTGTTCAATTGTAAGTTCAAGCTATCTTGTAAAACCAAAGGATGAACCATTTATGAAAAATAAAGCAAATACATCTTCTTGGGAAAATAAATGCTATTATAAAGATTTTTAAGTAAATTGTTTTTACATAAGACTGAAATATTCAGTATCCTTAGACACAAATACTAGTTTCATAATATTTCAGTTCTTTGATCATTTTCCCAACATTCACATCTCATGTTGCATCATGTCACTTATTGAATGGCAGAAAGGAGAAGGAGGAACTGTTAATTTGCTCTGAATACCTCATTTGGATAGTATTGAATAGATATTAATCAAACATGAATGCAATTTGCAATTCAAAATTTGATCAAAAATACAAATAAAAATGAGTAAAATGTGTAGTAAATTTATAGAATACCAAGAATAAATGACTATTACAAGTATTACATTAAAAATGTGGCATTTAAAGGATAGACTACATATAGCAAGAACAAAATGAAGCTAACAAGTAATTCCTAAATATGAAATTGTTGGTATGAAATTATGTTTAAAGGAATCACTTTTTTTTGCCAGTCCTGGGGCTTGAACTCAGGGCCTGGGTACTGTCCCTGAGCTTCTTTTACTCAAGGCTAGCACTCTACCACTTGAGCCACAGCACCATTTCTGGCTTTTTCTTTTTACGTGGTACTGAGGAATCAAACACAGGGCTTCATGTATACAAGGCAAGCTCTCTTGCCAGTAGGCCATATTCCCAGCCCCCTAAGAGTCATTCTTAAGGGAGGATTATTCTTCACTGGGAACACTGACCAGTATCTGGAAATACATTTTGTGATTACGCATGTGGATAGGATATATTATTGACATCTACAGGTAGAGGTTTTCAGTTGAATTTCATAGTAGGCAGAAATATAGTGACATATTATCTGAGTAAAACTGACAGTGTTATTTGTGCAGGAGCACTCCAGCTTAAACTCATAAATCTTTACTTTGAATTTGGGGTGCGGTTGTACATTAATAAACTGCAGATGTGTCATAAGTTGGATGGTGGAATATAATTTTTTTTGAGTGAGAGATACATCACTAATTATAAATTGTGGAATCATAGCCATTTACAAACACGTTTAGCACTTAAATTTCAGTTAAAACAAAGAAGCAATTAGAGTTAAGAAAATAGAAAAGACCCTGCCACAAAAAATAATGCATGTGTTAAAATAAATATAGCCCATAAATATATACTAATTGCATTGTTTGCAATATACACTTTGACAATAAAGAAAAGAATATTTAAGAACAAAATATTGTATTTAAAAGGGGAAAGAATTAACAGACTTATGAAGATTCTGAGAATATAGCACTGTAGGAAACATGGATAAGTGTTTTGCTCATTTAGGGAAGTTCACAAACAGATTCTGATGTAAAAGTGGAATTTAGGCTTCTAGATGTTTTCCAAATTCAAGAGGTGACTTGTATAAAAAAGTGTGATTGATTTCCAAAGCCTAAGAGTATATCAGATGCCCATTACCTTCTCTAACTCTCTGAGAGGGATATGAGCACTTGTTCTTGGAGCAGGTTGTACACAGCTTGTGGGAGCCAGACTGGATAAAAATAGCTCTGCCCTCCAAGTACTAGGGATCTGTGCTCTGATTGTTGCATCTGCATAGATGCAGGCAACCAGCTGTTGTTGTCTACCCCCTAATCCTGCAGGAGACTCCATCTCCTTCAAGGGAAAGTGACTTTCATAAGATTACAGTGTTAAACATTCTCAGTCTCCACTATCTATTTTTTGGAGGGAAATATTAAAGTTTAGGGTATTATGAAATAATGTTATATAAGTGAAAAACTAGAATATTACTAAGTAGGACTATAGAAAGGTTCAAACACACCAATGAAGATCTTACTTTGATATCTCAGGCTGAACTCTGGCATAATGCAATATGGCAGAACGCAATAACTTAAAAAGTAAAATAAAAAAAAAGAAAGAAAGAAAAAGAAAATCTATAACAAAAAATAAAGTAAAACTTGGCAGCTCTTGGGGGAGATGAGTAATTTGGGCTTTGAAATTAGCATTTGAAATTGATTTCTAGAGTCACCACATATCTTATTTTCAACCAAAATGTACAATACATTCAGATAAAATGTACTCACAAAAAATCATTAGAAACTATTCTTGCAAAAAAGAGGATGGTATGTCTACTAGACAAAAGCTGTATTTGTCTATAATTGATCACATAGCTGAAGGAAGATTTGTAAATAGTCGAAAGAGTGAAGAAAGACATTTAGGATGAGGTACAGGAATATTGGATCATGACTTAAATCTTCATGAAGAAATAGAGATCTCAAATATGCTAACTACCTGAGCAATTATGAAACTTGCTCTACTGAAACTATACTTACTGATTCTTTCATGAATCAAAAAGCAACATATTAAATATAGATCACAAATTAGTGTTATTATAATTTTCTTTGCACTTGAAAAAACTACTTAAAATGTCAGGACATATGACACACAAGGGAGCAATTTTTATGTCATGAAAAGTGGAAAGAACTGTGAATCCATGTCTCTTGCCTGGGATGCTAGCTTCTCAGATTCTCAGCAGGCTGAGATCTGAGGATGACAGTTTGAAGCAACTATTCACAGAAAATTCTATGAGACCATAACTAGCCAGCAAAAAGCCAGAAAAGGCATGGTCACAGTTAAGCACAAAGGACGTTTTCTTCTTTTGAAAATAAGCTATCATACTTCAAAATTATTGGTATAACATTAGGATATATGACATAATCACCATGGTAATGATACTGTATAAAGAGGAAAAGAAAACATATTTTCATTATAAAATTCAACTAACACCATAATAAGGTCATGTTACTTAAAATAAAGGACAAAAATAAGCAAATATCAAGATGGTAGCATTCCATCCATATCAGTAATTCCTTTAAATGTAATTAGGCCAAACTTCTCAATAAAATGACCAAGATTGATTGAATGGATAAAAGTACATGATCACACTGTATTTGTGTTCTAGGAACTCAATTTAGGTATGAAGTTACAAAGAGCTCAAAATTAAATTTATGGGGGAAAAATGTATTCAATGCCAACAGTGACACAAAAAGAACAGAAACCTACATACTGATAATCAAATGCAATGAAAAACAAATTTCAATAAGACCATAAACCCAATACACACGAATAAAATGCTAAATGCAACAAAAATATCTAACAATTATAAAAAGTAGTGCACTTGGTGACAGTCCATTAAAACATGCAAAATAAACCTGGTAGAATTGAAAGAAGACAGAGATAGCTCTAGGGCACAAAAATGGAAATTCATGATACCACACAAAACAATATATAGAATGATTAAGCCAAGATTAGCAAAGGAAATAATGCCCTTTACAGTATAAAATACAAGAAATAAAACTCTAGATATAAGAGAGATGTGCTAAACAATCTCTCTTTTCACTGAAAAAGTAATATTATATTCATCATAATGCATGTGGGACATTTTCTACCATAATCCATATGTTAGTTCACAAATTAAGACTCAATAAATTCAAAAGTATATGCATATCATAGAAAGTATTTTCTTTTGCCACATGAATGAGGATAGAAATCAGTATCATGAGTACATATGGAAAATTCACAATTATATGGAAATTAGACAAATATACTGAAACAAGCAAAAAATAAAGAAAAGTAAAGGCAGACACTAGGGGCTTACACCTGTAACCCAAGTATTTGAGAAACTGACAGGATAACAATTCAAAACCAGTCTGTGCAGAAGGGTCTGTCAGACTCCTCCAACCTAACCAACGTGAAGTGGGACTAAATTTAAACCACTTTGTATCATCATTTAAAAATGACAAAAAGTAAAATAAAATCTGGGCTGGGGTATGGATCAATTGGAAGAGTGCAGGGCAAGAGGAGTGAGATCCAGGCCCTGTATTCAAATTTTGATACCAGAAAAAAGAGAGAAAGATGGGAAGAAGAAAAGAATCAGTGAATGGAAAAAAGGAAGGGAGAAATAAATAAAGAGAAAAATGCTAGAAAATGCTATTGAAAACATACAGTAGCAAAATTAATGGAATTCGGTGAGAACATTATGAAGGAGTAAACTTGTAGTTAAGGAATTTGCATTAAAATATTAAAAGTGACAAATATTTCAAAGCAACTTAGAGAATAAGAAAAACAATATCCAAGTATAAAGTAAGCATAACACAAACATAATAGAGGATATAGTAAACATTTAAACATAACCATATGGTATATTTTTTAATTAAATATATAAAATCAAATTTTGCAATGTAAAAGGGGCATATATTGTTATAAAGCAGGATTAGTTCACAGAACATAAAGATAAATCATGGTATAAAATCAAACAATATGATTTACTAGCATAATAAAATGTAAACTGTCAAATAATAGTCACAACAGAAAAAAACATTAAAAAAAACCTTCAATCTCCTATTACAGGGAAAAATAGAAAATTAGCAAATTAGATACACACAAAAAAAAATTCAGCAAAATAAATCACATATATATCAATAGAAATATGCACAGGCACATTCAGATTAGATGTATATAGATAAATATATAAATAACATTTTATTTTTCTCAAACAGTACAAGTTTTTCTTTTTAAACTAGAATATCATTTTTACAAACAACCTTCAACATTGTATGATAACACAAACTTTTAGCTGGGGTTTTATTTAAGAAAAATTATCTAAGTTGAGAGTCAAAATATGCAGATTATATTACTTTACATATAAAAGATTAGAGATTCACTTTAAAAAAATATATATCCATGTAGCAGAAAAAATACCACAGAACTCAGTTGCATTTCTACACAATAACAAAATTGTATAGGACTAAATATAAATTTTCAAATTTCATTTATAATAGCATCAGGGAAAAACAAGTAACTAATCAAAGAAATGAAAGATTGAAAGGAAAATTCTAGGACATTAATGTGAACTTTCAATGTTGAGACATAATCAATGGAAACACATCTTATGTTCATGGATTGGAAGATTTATTGGTAATAAAGTCGGTGCTATATAAGGTGATCTACACATTAAATACAATCCCTCCCTAAACCTATTGATTGTGGTGAGAGCTGAAAAATTCATCTTAACATTTGTTTGTGGTCTCAGAAACTTCCAAAGTGCTGAAACATCTTGAAAACCACAAACGTAGAAGATACATTCATTTTTGAAGATACATTCATTTTTGAGTACAAAACACAGTGAAGGGGTGCCTGCATGTCATGGGTTTCTCTGACTTCAAACAGTATTCCAAGCTACTCAAGAGGCTGAGGATCACGGTTTGAAGTCAGGAAAACCCATGACATTCTGATCTTGAATTTAACCACTAAGAAGTCAGAAGTGGAGCTGTAGCTCAAGTGGGACAACATTAGGGATAGTGGCCTAGCTCTAAGTTCGAGCGGCCGACAAAACACACACACACACACACACACACACACACACACACTCACACACACACACGCGGGTTGAAACAGTGCAAAGCTAGTGTAATAAAGGCAGAATTTACCAGCACAGACATTTACACATAACATTGTTGATTTGTAATCTTAAAAATCTCTTTAATGTTCAAATTTTTAAATCTCTAGAGTATTCAAAGGCCATATTTTTTTCCTAGGCATTGGTAGCTCAGTTCTGTAATTCTAGATTTAGGAGACTGAGATGATAATAAAGGTTCAAACATACCCTAGGCAGAAAATTCCATGAAAAATTATTTCCAATTAATAACTAGCAAGCTGGAAGTACATCTATGGTTTATGTGGTAGAGAGCAATACCCCTGTCCCCCTGCCAAAAAAAAAAAAAAAAAAAAAAAAAAGGAAAGGAGAGGAGAGGAGAGAAGAGGGGAAGGGGAAGGGGAAGGGGAAGGAGAAGGAAAAGGGGAAGGGGAAGGGGAAGGGGAAGGAAAAGGGATAGGGGAAGGGGAAGGACAAGTAGAAGGGGAAGGAGAAGGGGAAAAGGAAAGGGAAAGGAAAGCACTACAGCTTAGAGACAGAGCCCAAGTCTGAGTTCAAGCACCAGGACAAGCAAGCACACAAACATACATTCAAATTATAATGCCCCAATTTTGTGCGTAGGCAGTAACTTTTGCACGGAAAGTGAATAATTCAAGATACTTTGTATATAACAACAATTAAATTTTGTTCCAGAGTATTTTTAATATTGAATTTGGATTTACTCTGGGTCATTTATCATGCATTCTAGGTTTTCTACTTCACAAAGTAACTTTTAATAAAGGCATTGTGTTTATCAATAGGCTATATCCACAAAACCATGTGCGTGTATCAACCTCAACTAATTGAACAAGGTGGTAACAAATAAATCAGAAGCAATGCAGATGATTGCTAAGATGTTCTGAGAGGCTATTTTCCCCTAATTCTTGTAATAGTCCAACAAATGCAGACAAATGAACAATTCAAGAAATGTCACTGAATTGAAACCAAGGGTTAGTGCAAATCAGGCTTTGTAGAATCTTTTTATTGATTGTGGTATAAATACCATAGGGACATTGTTCTTTTTAATAACATCCTTTAGGGAATGGCTTATTTTTCCTGGTTGGATTCTATGTTTAAGAAACACCAAAAACAAGACAGAAAATTTGAGACAATTGCAGAGGATAACAGAACTATTTTTATATCTTCTCTCTCATTTACAAAATGCATCAGGATCATAGAGAGCAAAACATGATATAATATAAAGTAAGACTTCTGTGACAAATCTGAGAAGCTAAGGCAGAATGAATATTTTCTCTCTAAGGAGGGATAACATAGTATGACTGAATTTTGTCTTAAAATTAAAGATGTGGTCAATGGTGACCTCTGTTTGGAAAGTTTTTTTTGAAAAATTGCAAACCAAGTAATGATGGCAGTATACAAATTACTATGCATACCCCTTCTCAAGGAAACACTCACCCAGTGGCCTCTAGCTGTCAGTTCTCTGATGGGTCTGAGCACCAAGTCCCACCTTGTAAATGCAAATATCTTTCAAAGGTAACCTATCTCAGTTTACTGAGAGAAACATCCACACTTTTAGTTTAGTGTGAGACAATCATACTTGCAAATATTTCAAACGTTCCTTGCTACAATGGCTTAGTTTTTGGCCAAATAATATCAAGTAAATTTTCTCTCTTTGATTATTCTTACATTTTCTCTGTGGTTATCCCATGAACTGAGGCAATGATTCCAAACAGTTGCATCTCAAATTCCATCTCTGCTCTAGAGATTGAAACTGTGAGGGATCAACTAAGGACTATGGGTTAGGGAGAAAATGAAGACCAGTAAGATGTCATTTTCATTTAATATCTAAGGGGAAGTATGGGAAGTAGGAGCTACAGGAGGAGGGGGAATGTAGGGAGATAGGTTATTGGAGTGATAGGAATTGGAAAGAAAGTATAAATGTAGATGGAATTAATTCACTACATGAAGAAAGTTCTTGGAACTATACCCAGAGTTCAAACTAAACTATAATATAATAATCAGACATCACAAGAAAAATACATATTGTCTCCCATCAGCATTTAACTGCAATATTTAAATATATGTACTATTTTTTAATTTAGATATTGACTTTGGGGAAGAGAGAATTGTGCTTACTAGAATTATATCTGAGTTCTATGAATATCTACATGCCCCATATATATGTATGAATATATATATATATATATATATATATATATATATATATATATATATATATATATATATATATTCCAGTCCTTGGGCTTGGACTCAGGGCCTGAACACTGTCCCTTGCTTCTTTTTGCTGAGGCTAGCACTCTACCTCTTGAGCCACAGCACCACTTCCAGCTTTTTCTGCTTATGTGATGCAGAGGAATCCAACCCAGGGCTTCATGCAGGCACTCTACCACTAAGCCATTTTCCCAGCCCAACTTTTATATATTCTGTAATCAATTTGGAGTTCATCATGAAAGTGTGCAGACTTTTACTGAATGTTGAAAATTTTATCCATTAATTTGACAAACTCAAGTAGACATTTTAATTTTGAATTATTTTGGTAATTATATTTTTTCTGAATAATTATTTGTTGTCAAAGTGATGTACAGAGGGGTCACAGTTTAATATGTAAGGCAGTAGTTACATTTCTTGTACTATTTGTTACCTCCTTCCTCATTTCCCCCTTTCCCTGTCCCCCTATACCTCTCCCCCCCCCCCCCCATGAGTTGTTCAGTTGGATTACATCAATTTTTTTTAAGTATTGCTTTTGGAGTCATTTGTCTTTTTATCCTTTGTCTCTTGATTTTGATTTTCCCTTTCCCTTCCCTAGTTCTAATACCAGTATATACAGTATCCAGGGTACTTAGATGATATACAGTACTAGCACAGGGATAACCACAGGAAGGGGATACAATAGGATCATCAACAAAAAACAAAAGCACTATGGTTTCACATGGCATGTTGAAAGTAATTACAACAGTGATATAGCACTCATTTCCATAACATGGAGTTCTTTTAATATCCCCATGAAAGGAATTTTCAGAATTCATATAATTATAACTTTCCTGAGCATTTAAAAAGACAATTTATATCTTAAAGTAATATTCATGAATGATGACCCAGATAGATATAGCCCTAGAATGGTATATCATTACTAGTTGCTTAACCTTGTTAACAGCATGCAGATAATAACAATATTCCTGTCTTTAGACAATCTAAAGTTATTTCCTCCTGAATAAGAAGTTAAAATAGATCCTCTTGACAAGAAATGAAATAAGCAGTACAATACTGTTCTCTAATAGTGGAGAATTAAACTTCACAATGACACATATGCACACACAGATACAAACACATTAATGCTAAATGTTGAGTGTAAACATAAATAACAAGCAGTAAATAGCATTTTTATGAACAAAGCATTTTTGCCACACTATTTTTTAAGTTAATACAGGCTTGGGTTTAATAAAATAAAAACCTTTGTGGTTGTAGAAGTATTATGTTTCTTTTCATTTTTATTTTATTTTTAATGATGCTTAGGAAATTGCCTAAGAAATAGAAAGCCTGGAAATTTTTATACTTATTTATTGAAATTGAAGGCATTATCTTTACTGAAATCATTAATGAATGTAATTTACTAACAATACCCTGTTCTAATGATCTCATTGATTATTTTCATTGAGGCTGGAATTAGAAACACCAGTTTTGCTTTAGCCATGAAAGTATACACACTCAGGCATGCATATAGAAATAACTGAACTGGCTATGTTCTTCTGCAAATGCAGCAGAAGCATCTTTAAATTTTCTCTCCAATTGAGGAACTAGCATTATGCCATTGCTTACAGATATATGACTGAAAATAAATATGAAAATAAATATGTCTTATAATTTTACACAAAAAATATTCCACACTAGAACAAGATATGTGTAGCATTTTCCCAGTTGCATGAAATGTAAAACAGTTAAAAAGTGGAACATTAGCTGAATGTTGGTGGCTCATGCACTTAATCCTAGCTACTCAAGAGGCTGTAATTTGAAAATTGTGTTTCAAAGCCAGTCTGGGAATAATGTCCTTGGGAATTTCATCTTCAATTAACCACCAAAAAACCATAAGTGAATGTGGTGCAAAAGTAGTAGAGTACTAGAGCTGAGCATAAAAACTCAGGAACAGCATTTGACCCTGAGTTCAAGTCTCAGAATTGGCACACATGCTCCAGTGCATGCACCCACCCACACCCACACACCCACCCCCCCCCACACACACACACACACTACAGAACATCTATGTAACTTTCTTTTTCTTGGTTATTGTCAAAGGGATGTACAGAGATGTTACAGTTTCATATGTTAGGCCTTGGGTACATTTCTTATACTGTTTGTTACCTCTTCCCTCATCCCCCCCTCCCTCCTTCACCTTTCCCTCTCCCCCCATGAGTTGTTCAGTTGGTTTACACCAAATGGTTTTGCAAGTATTGCTTTTGGAGTCATTTGTCTTTTTATCCTTTGTCTCTCGATTTTGATATTCCCTTTCACTTCCCTAGTTCTAATACCAGTAACTTTTTGTCTGGAGAATTACTGAAAATCAACTGACATTATTTAGATACATTATTGCTATAGACAGTTACTTGAAATGGCACATATACATGAAAAAAGTACTACTACAAATACCAAAGTATTTTGTATAGCCCTTGTTGTCTATCCAATTTTATATTTAGAAAGCAGGATGATAATAAAATAGTCAATAACTGACACATATTAATGAGTCATATCATTTTTCACTGTAATTAACTTAAACTTCATATTTTTATTTCTATGCACTGTATATGTTAGTACTAGCACACAAACAGCATTAATATGCTGCAATGATTATCCAATAAACAGTTAATCATGTGATAAACAATTCCTCACAGAGCAATAAGAACAGAAGCAAAAATTAATGAAGTGCAACGAGTACATGTGCCATATGCATAGATTTATGCATATTTTGAGGTCATTTTTATTTGATTTCATATGGAACATGTATCTCAGGCCCTTCTATTAACTGCCATATGAGCATTCTTCCATGAATTTCACAATGATCATTCTCAAGTATATAATAGCAAGTGGTGTTGGCACAATTTGCTTGTGTTTACCATTTGTTCTTAGATGCCACAACAACCATGGAATTTGCCATGGTAATTTCCTTTACTATCTAACACTGAGTTTCTTTGCAATTGATTAGACTGTTTATGGAATCAATTTAAAGAAAACTGAACATTCCAACAATATCCTCCTTTAAAAACGGTGCTTCGATTTGATGTTTTTAAATTTTGTATTTGAAGTCTTATATTCTTCAAAAGAGCTGCATTTTTTTGGGGGGGGGTTCGGGAGGTCTGCAGCTCAAGACTGTAGCTCAAGACTGCAGCCCGTTTATTTTTTTTTTTTCTCAGCATAGGCATTATATTTTATTTTTTTTTCTCAAATTTTTATTATCAAACTGATGTACAGAGAGGTTACAGTATCATACTTTGGGCATTGGATACATTTCTTGTACTGTTTGTTGCCTTGTCCCTCATGCCCCCCTCCCTCCCCCCCTTTCCCTCCCCCCGCCAGGTGTTCAGTTCACTTACACCAAACAGTTTTGCAAGTATTGCTTTTGTAGTTATTTCTCTTTTTTTACCCTGTGTCTCTCAAATTTGGTATTCCCTTTGAATTTCCTACTTCCAATACCAGTAAACACGGTTTCCCATATACTCAGATAAGATTACAGAGATAGTGTAGGTACAACCATAGGAAGGTGATACAAGAATTTCATCAATAATAGAAACTACACATACACATAGGACGTTGAAAGTAGTTACAACATTTTTAGAGAGCTAAATTTGTGACTTTCTGGAGTTTTCTTTCAAGTTTTTTTTTTTTAAATTCTCTTTCAATAGTTGTACATAAAAGTTCCTTTTAACAAAGAAATTTATGAATTCAATATACTTGACCAAGGTCACCTCTTCCAACTCTCTCACTCATCCCTCCCCTTCTTACCCTTTCCTTCACTCTTCTTAATTTTATGTTTTAAAAGACAATAATCTTTATTTATTTATTTCATTTTTTGCTCCTTCAAATAAGTGGGCATTTTGTCCCTAGGGAGTAAGACAATACTTTAGACAAAAATATTTTGCTTACTTCTTATTTGTATCCAGATAAATCTCATGATTGACTTCAATATTTCATTGAACTTATCTCTCTAACCATGATTTACTGCCTTTCCTTTTTCTAGATTGTACCTCTCGAAGAAAAAACTATAACAGCTTTTCTGGTGAACACATAAAATACATGAAGAAAAAAATGGAAGGAAGAAAGTAAACAAGAATTTCATATTCTGTGGAATTTTAACTTGGAGAAATGAATATCTTTAGATATTTAGAACATTTCTTCACTTAAGCCAAAAACTGTGTGGCATAATCATAAAGTAAAAGTACAGTAGTAGGAATGCAGCAATAAATATTGTACTCGTTATGTAAAAGATGCTTAGATGAATCAAATCATTTAAAATGAAACTGAGTACATCAGTAAGTTATATTTTTCATATGACAAGTCAGGAGTGTTTTAAATAAATATAAATATGAATTGTGATTGAATTAGAAAAAAATAAGAAATGACTTCTATGTTAATTATTCTATTGCCATTTAAGAAAATTTCAAAATTTACTATCCACTTTCTCATCCAGAACCTACTCACTTTAGTAATAAACCAAAAGGTAAGGGTTTTTCTTTACAAACTGTATCTTGTCAGCCTTTCTAAGAACTCTCCATATCTGTTTTGATTTAAATTATACACAAATTGGAAAGTTATTTTAATATTGAATTTGCATGAATATGACATCGATTTTCTACCAATTGCCTGTCTATAATTTGTAATCTATTCTACTGGTGTTTATTATTTCTTTAATCTATCTAGCTTCCTGATTTACCAAAATATAGTTAGGAAAATCATAGACAAGTCATAATGTCTTTTCTTCTATTTATAGCTTTGATTTTGTATTACTATCAGGGCCATAACAATGCTTCATTGAAATTTTGACTTTACAGAAGAATGGAAACCAATGTGCTTTATTCACTATATCTCTAATCCTAAATTTTTGTGTGTGAAAACGAAATTTTATTGCTAACAATATCTCAACTAAGTTGGGAGAAATAAAAATATAACAAGATAATATAATGAGAAACCAAAAAGAACTGAAGAAAATTCAATATTTTTCAGTTAAAAAACTGAGATAAAATTATGCTTTAAAATTTTTTCCCGAAGTTACAGTGTGTACTGGTATTAGAATTAGGAAATTCAAAGGGAATACCAAAATTGAGAGACAAAGGGTAAAATACGAGAAACAACAACAAAAGCAAGACTTGCAAAACTGTTTGGTGTAAGTGAACTGAACACCTCAGGGGGGAAAGGGGGAGGGGGAGGGGGGTATGAGGGACAAGGTAACAAACAGTACAAGAAATGTATCCAATGCCTAACGTATGAAAGTGTAACCTCTCTGTACATCAGTTTTATAATAAAAACTTAAAAATTTTTTTTCCCAAAGTTAATAATGAATTTGTAGTAAAACTTGTAAAAGATAGCAGTATAAAATTGTCATTAGTGTTAGTAGTAGCTAGCATAACAGACAAATAAATAGAGCTTTCTTATCATAAATTTCAACAAAAAGTATTTATATTATTGTCTCACATAACATTATAAATTATTTTTAAATAGTTTAGACAAAATTATATATTCTTCAGAACAAAAGTCACCCCAATCCCATGACTACTACAATCCCAATGACCATTTGAAAAATGAAGAAACAATTCTACTTTTGTTCTAAACATATGGAATTCATTGTGATAAGAAAAAAATGTTGAATCAATATTTTTAGAATTGTCTTATCATACCAAAAATAAAGTGTTGTTAAGGGAGTAGCAAATAATAAATGTATTCATGCTATAGAAACCACTTGGTGGTATAAAATTGACTGGAGAAAGAAAAAATCAATTATGAACTCAACTAATAGCTATTATCACAGAAGTAATGTTCAAAAAGAAAACATTAGATAATCCCCACCCAAAGCTCATAAACAAATTACTAAATGTGTAAAAGAAGCTAAGGCGAGACTTCACAGAAGATGTAAGAAGAGCAAAGAAACATGAAGAAATGCTCTTCATCCCTGGCCATAAAGGACATGCAAATCAAAACAATTCTGATATTCCATCTCAAACAAGTTAGATTGGCCAACATTGTGAACTTGAATAACATCTCATGTTGGTGGGAATGTAAGCTAGTAAAAGATGGATGCTGGAGGATCCTCAAAAATCAAAAATAGATCTTACCTACGACCCAACCATACCACTCCTGGGCATCTAACCCAGAGCATCACAAGCCTGTATGTGGTCAAGATATTCACACATTCATGTTCATTGCTGCAGTATTCTATAATTGCCAAGTAATAGAAACAAACCTACAATAGGTAAGTGAAGCTATAACATGTAGTATCTATATGCAATGGAATTTTAAATTTTTATTAGAAAGAATAATATATCATTGACAAGGAAATAGATGAATATAGAATAAATCATATTGTGAGGTAAACCAAGCTCAAAGACAAAAATGGTGCATGTTTTCTTTCATATGCAGAAGCTAGATCTAAAATTTACTAGGACATGATAAATTATACAGGGCTATAGACATTCACACACAGATTTCCAAAGTAGGATACTCTTAGGAGAGGAACACAAAGGCTTAATACCTATGCACAACTAATCATACAAAATAATATTTACATAGTATAAGAAATGTACCCACAGCCTTATGTATGAAACTGTAATACCTTTGTACATTCCTTTGACAATAAATAAGTAATTATATAAAAAAAAGGTTTACTATCCTAACCTTAATGTATTGTTACGAGAATTAAATAATATTTGATTGTAAAAATAAATAAATAAATAATATTTACAGAAATAAACTTCAGAAACGAGAATTTGTTTTCTTTGTTTGCTAATTTGTTTTCTTGTGTTTTAGTCTTTTCTGTTTGTTTATCTGTCTTGAGAAGTGTTTGAGGAGGCACAGAAATGAAGGTACAAAGGAATAGGGTAAACAAATTCAGCAGTGATACTCACTAAACACTATATTGGAAATAAACAATACAACTTATGGGCATAGATGGCAGGGGAAAAGCAGGAGACTGAGAGGAAAGAAGTGATAGTATCTAAAAAATAAATGTACTCTTTACCTGACTTATGTAATTGTAACTCCTCTGTACCTCAACTACATAATAACAATAAAAATTTTAAGTTGGAAAAAACAAAACATTCACCAAGGTTTACTAGTTAAGAGTGGTTACTCCACTAAATTTCATGTTGCAAACCTTTATAGTTATTTTCATTTTAATGTCAAGGCTTGTCATAAACAGTCTTACCACAAAAAGACTTCAGAGAGACATATTTGGTGAATACGAGGTATAAATTGGTCTTAGAGATAGCCCTCTCCTACTAGTTAAATAAAGCATAGTCAAATATAACTAGCATAAGGAGAAAAAATAGCCAAAAAGAGTATTATATTTTTCCATATATTAAACCTAAGCTGTCACAGGCAATGGGGCTTACTACTAATTTTGATAAAACAACAATATATTTCAACCTTTTTTGAAAGAAGATTGATCATATGTGAACTTATTAGTGCAAAAATAAATTGCAGATGAACTCAATCAAAGTGAGTTATTTCTGTTGTCTAAAATAGTTAAGAAGAGGCAGATCTATATATTAGGAGGTGTCTTGAAACTAGAATTTTGTTTGGACAGTTATTTGAGAGGATCGTGTTATTGACATGCCAACATAGATTAATAAGGGAGCAACTTTTCATCAAAGTTTTCACTTACAATTATCTTTAATTTTAATGATGATTTTGTAGATATTTTATATTATAAATATATAAAAATATTATTTCTTAACTTTTATTAAGCATATAAACAATATTATTCTTTGGAGGCAGAGAAATCACAGATATCTTAGTGCCTAAAAAATGGACATAAGACTTATTTTTCATAACTGTTTGAGGATATAAGAATGTTTATTCTTCTATATTAGTACAATTGCATAGTTAGGAATAGGGTTCAAGTGACAGTTTTTCTTAGTAAAGGCTAAGGCCCTGAATGCCAACCTCAGCAATGCAAGAAACAAACCAACAAGGATATTATTTTGCATGATCTTGGCAGCTCACTTCTGTAATTCTAGCTATTCAGGAGGCTAATAACTGTAGGATATCAGTTGGAAGCCAGCCAAAATAGAAATGTTCAAGAAACTCTAATTATCTAGTAAAAAGCTAAACTATAGGTATGGTTCAAATGGTAGAGCACCAGCAGTGACTAATCAAATCATGGGCACGAATTCAATTAAAGAAACAAACAAACAAATAAAAATATTACAAAACAACTTTTACAGATCAAATCAAAACGCCTCATAATACAGAAACCTTAACTCTATGAAACAGAAAAATGGTATGGCCCTAAGAATACTTTATTTTAATACAAGACTTAGATAAAATGCAACTAAATATTGAAATAGTCTGGGACAGAGAGCTGCAAAGAAAACCGGGACTTCAGAAATCAAAAGTTCCCAAAGGAAAATTCACTCAAGTTAACTGTTCTTCCAAGCTGAAGACATGAAAGCAATATGAGTTGATATATAATAGCCCAGAAAATGAAGCTCTAAAAATGATATTGAAATTACCAAATTCATTTTAGGATTAACTGATGTCGTTTTTAGATTTCAATAAAAATGTTTTTCATGTATAAAATGTGTATGTATTTTCTACTTATAATTATTGGCTGTTATTTCTAGAGAGCATATAAAAGGTGCAATAAAATAGTTATTGAACAGCTATTAGAAGATTAATACAAAATAAAAATGCTCTAGTTAGTAGGACATAAAATTAACTGCAATATATTAGTTAAAATGCTATACTGACTAGTATTTATATTTAGAATAAATATTAGGAAAAGTAAAATAAACTTTTCCACCATGAAATATGTTATTTTACTATTACATTTTTCTAGTGTTATTGTATAATTTTTACAATTAGCTATAGCAAAGACTATTTTTTTCTTAAATATAAAATGCAGAGATTTCTTGCCACAATTTAAAAATACACAGTCAATTGTTTACTTTGCTTTATTAAGTAAACCGTTTCTTTGCAAATACAGCCCTAAATAGCTAATTAGATTTCCTAATAGCATGAGAAACCATCATGGGGATAATGTATAAGTATTGTACCATCAGCAAAATTACAGGGGAAACCACCTAATACTTTTTGTTTGTTTGTTTGGCCTTGCAATTTAAAATTCAATGGCTTTTTTTCATATTTTTTAATATGGCAAAATCATTACTTTCTCTAGAGCTTACATTAATGGGCAGAGGACCAAATTACCAGAGTAGGCTAATTTGCACCCAAGCATTTCATATTAATGAAGTACATTTTTCAGATATCAGGGAGTATTTTGTCTTCCCAGAGTTCTTAATTCTGTATTCTTGGTGCAATGGAAAGTCTTGTGGACAGGCATGCTCCCTCCTTACGTAGCGAGATAGGAAACATGGACATTCCCATGAGAAGAGTGGAGCAGTAGCCAATAGCTGCTGTAAGTGTTTGCGGAAGGTTTTTGTGATACTGGGTGATGGGAATGAAGAAAAAAAAGTGTAACTGCAAATAGGAAGAGATGGAAGAAAAATGACAAAACATGCCTAAAGGATGTCTGCAATATTTACATTTGAATATAGTGAAAATGTCCTTGTGTGCAAATTGCTTAATTTTATTTTAAAAGCAGAGATATGTTTTCTGTTTACAATTGAAAATACCATAAACCGTGCCACACGTCTATGTTTTCTTCTCAATCTGCCGTCTGAATGTCTTCTTTTCTCATACTTGCTCCTTAATGAGAAGAAAGGAAAATGGGAGGAGGCAGTGGGGGAGACAGAAAAAGGATGGATGAATCTGTTTGTGTATTCCCCTCACCACTTCCAAACAGAATAATCTTTCTACAGTGGATTAGGGGAAAACATTTCTCTTCACTAATGGCTATTCATTCATTTGCCTGAACAATAAATGAAACTGCATTAACCAGAAATGCCTTATCAATGCTTCATCCCCATGCTTACTCAAACTTCAAAACTAAGTTGTTTCCGTTATATTGGTGAATATTTTTTTGTTGATTGGACATATAACTAATATATTCATGTTTTGATTATGAATGCTATTTATTTCCTCATAACTGAAGGCCTCTTTGTTGGAGCAGTGGACCTGGAGTCAAGAGACAAAGTCCTGAGCCCCTTTTTCTCCCGCACAGGCATAGTAGTTAATGCAAGAATATTCAGATCATGTAAAAAATTAGATTACTACAAGTTTAATGTTGTTTTTCAAATTTTTATTATCAAACTGATGTACAGAGAGGTTACAGTTTCATACCTTAGGCATTGGATACATTTCTTGTACTGTTTGTTACCTTGTCCCTCATGTAATTTTAATACAAATTGCAATTTGTCAAGGACTGAAAGATGAAACTGTCATAACATGAAATGCAACTTCAACATAATTATATGCATGCATAACACATGCATACACACACACACATCAAAACTTGACCCAATAATGTAAAATTGACATGAGTTTAAAATGTGTAGCAGCTGTAAAAATCTCAGTGTTGAGAGTAGAAAGGTGTGTGTGTGTGTGTGTGTGAGCACACACATGTGTTTTGTTTGTTTGTGTTTGGTATATGTTTATGTGTGCATATAATTATAGTTCTTCATGTGCATGTATGAAAACAGGAAAACTAACTCAAAATTTTTTAGAAGGGAGGAGCTGGGATAAGAATGATTAATTTTATTGAATTGGATCAGAATACATTATACAAGCATTTGTGAATATCCTGACAGAATTTCTTCGTGCAATCAATATACATCAATAAGCCTTTGAGATTGCTAATCGTCATTTCATACATTCAAACAATCAGATTAATGACTGATTTTATCTGCTCTATTCTCAGATACCAAATGCAATCTCTGCAAACAATACTGCCTTCCTAGCTGAATAATTATGCTAGAATAGAATATACATATGTATATTTCCTGAGCTAGATTATAATCTATAAGGCTGTTTATAGTGTTCAAATATTTTTATTACCACCAATAAAATGATGTGAAGAGCAGAGATTACATTATCTGTAGAAATAGTGCACCAAAGAATACATACAGCATGTGAGTATTTCCTTGTCGTTTGCATTAGTCATGTTATTTGTCTCCACTTGATGTGGCAAGTGTGCAGCCTCTCCTAATTCCATTTAACTAAAGTTATATGGAGCTAAAACCATGAAGCTTCACAGTTAGTGACAAATATGTTAACTTAGTAGTTTTCATTTTAATTTCAGGCATTGAGACAATTGTCGTTGTGTACAATTGCAATACATATGTTCTTTTAAAACACAATTTTACTTCACTTTATGTGTGATAAATCAATCTAGGGCAAGGATTTGCAGGCTTCACATAAGAAGACACGCTGAGGTCTTTTTTTCTCCCTGTTATACTATTCCTATTCATTTATCCTCCCTTGTCCTTATTTCTTAAAATGGTTATATTATTAGGCTTCTTCAATGCTTTGTCTACCTTTAACTCAATAAACTATATTTTTAGGTTGAATTTTGCTAAAATGCAAGTTAGTATTGCCCTTTAGGGATAAACTGATTTACCACATCAAAATGAACTAAAACATACAGTCTTGACATATTAAGATGAAGTTATATAGGCAGGACATATCATTTATAATATAGTAGTACTAATTACCGACAAGAAATTATCAGAATTATAATATTACCTCATCCATTTTTAGCAGAAATTTAGCTAAGGTGTCAAGAAAGACAGTCTCAACTCCTGGAAGAAAATTGCAAAGAATGTGCCCGCCCTACAAACAATGATTTTTTTTATTTATTTCACCTTTTTCATTCAACTTCAAGAAGAATGAGTTACTCCACAGTAAATAAATAAATTAGAGAAATAAACAAAATTGCTACTATGTTTCAACAGGCAAAAATGGAAACACTTCATGCCATTTAATATACCTAGTTACATGGCTCTATTAATAACAAAGAACCAAGAAGTTTAAAATTACAGTAGACTGAGAGAAAAAAGTATAGATGTTTTAATAAGTGTGAATATATGCTTTGAATGCCTACTTCTTTGGTTTAGAAATATTTTTGAAGTCATTCCCACATGACAAATATATGCATTCAATCTGTAAGGAAGACATTCAAACTGCTACCTCCATTCATAGTATGAAGCTAAACGTTCAAACTACATGAGCCTATAAAATGAGGTTTCTATATAAGGCTCAAACATGTTCCATTTTAATCTGAAAATCTACACACTAAAAATACAATTTTAATAGTTGTATCTCAACTAGAAGTCTCAATATAGAGTGGTGAAAAACATCCAAAGTCATTAGGTCATAGCCATTCAAAAATCCAGCTGCAAACATGAGTGAAAATGCATTATCGCGTTATCACACCAATGTGGGATTACAATACATTTTTTTCTTTAGAAGAGCATCCCATTCATTGTTTCTCATGGCCCTCAGAGCACCACATGAAAGTAATCATTTATATCTATAGATAAATGTGTATCTTGTAAGTTTTTATTGTTTTGATTTAATTTTCAAAAGTCTATACTATGGGATTACACTTCAATGTGTATATGTATGCCCAGTGCATCTTGACCAGAACTACCTCTTCCTTCATTCTCACACATTCTTTCTTTTTTTTTCTTTTTCATTTATTTATTTATTTATTTATTTATTTATTTTTATTTATTTTTAATTTTTTTTTCTCTCAAATTTTTATTATCAAACTGATGTACAGAGAGTTTACAGTATCTCACACATTCTTTCTATTTCTTCTCCCTTGATTAATACCATGTTTTCCACATGACTTTAGGAAAAAATATCCCATTGTTACTCATTCTATTCATCCACTCCCTCTTATCACCCATCTCCCCCATAAACTATATTTCATTTCCCTGATACTCATTGAGTTAAGCTGTCGGTTAAATGTTCAAAGGATTTATTCCATAGATTCTCATTCCTGCATATACTATATTTTAGGCACTGTGATCATGCATATATGCACAGATTTTTTTGTTTATGTGGGAGGTCTCATTTGGGGGAAGATCCACATATAAGAGAAAACATGCACCTTTTTTCATCCTGGGCTTGGCTTAGTGTGGTCAGTATATTTTTTCCATATCCATTTTCTTTCCAGTGACATAATTTCTTTCTTCCTGATGACTGAATATAATTCTATGTCTCTATCTATCTATCTATCTATCTATCTATCTATCTATCTATCTATCTATCTATATCTAGTCTAGTGGGTCTGTTTATCTATTGCAGGGTACCTCTAGCCTCTTTCCATAACTTGGCTATTTTGCTGCAATAAACATGGGCATGTGGGTGGCCTGTGTTTTATCCTGTAACACTATCCCTCAGATAAATGTTCAAGTGTGGTATTTCTGGATCACACAGCAGTTCTCCTATGTTTTGTGTTCTGAGGAATCTTTTGTATTGAATTCCACATTGGTAGTAATCATTTACATTTCCCACCTAGATTGTGTCAAGGTGTCCTTTAACTCTGTATCCTCATGAGCATTAGTGTTGTTTTTTTCATATTCTTGATAATGACAATTCTGTCTAGACTGAAATGGAATATCACTATTGTTTCCATTATGTCCAGGGATATGGAGCATTTCTTCAAGTGTTTATTGGACATATATTTCTTCTGAGTAATGTCAACCATAAGCCAGTGGTTCACACATGTAATCTTAGCTATTCAGGAGTCTAAGATCTAAGAAATGCAACTTGGATCTGGCTTGAACAGGGAAGTCATGAAATTTTTATCTGCAATTAACCAACAAAAAGAGAGAGGTGGGGCTGTGACTCAAGGGGTAAAGTGCTGGACTTGAGCACAAAAGCTCAAGGAAAGTTCCCAGGCCCTGAATTCAAGCCTCCTAGAGTAGGGGTGGAGTGAAAAGAAAGCAGAAGAAAAAAAAAAAGAGAAGAAATGTCAAATTTAAAATTTATTACCAGTGTAAGTTTTACCACATATTTGCCACTACTTGCCCCATTAATGTGCATTGAATTTATGTCATCCTACATAACTTTCTCTTCAGCTTGGATTATAAATCAGTGCAATACACTTTTAAGTAGCAACTCATTTCTACATATAAATTATATATACATTAATATAGAACAAGTTGTATTGTGATAATGAAAAACTCCTGTGTTAGTCAATTTATCATTATAAATTTCCTAAAATAAATAAATATCACTTTAAGGAAAGAAAATTACAGTTTGGCTCATGGTTTTGGCTATAGTTTTTTGGCCTGGCTATAATGGGTTTTTGCAAGGCAAAATGTAACAACTGTAAATCCTCCAGGAAGGGTACAGAAAAGCTCATTACTTCATAACAACCAGGAAGCTTAGAGACCAAAAGGAAGTGTTAGGGATATAATAGAGTAACATCCATAGTGAACTACTTGCTCCAACCAGCATCCATCTCCTAGTAGTCCAATTTTATGAACTTATCTATGTATGGATTAGCCTTTTGCTGAAGTTAATGTTCTCAGGATCTAATCACATCTCAATGGTGCCCACAGCTAGTACCTAAGCCTTGAACACAAGAGTTTTAAAAATACCATACCATATTCAAATTAGAACACTGTCCAAGTATCAGCGCTTTCCAAGAATATTTGTTTCTGTCAATTGCACGATAGCTTTTCCTTGGGCATCAAGTCAGCATGTTCAACCCATTCAACATAGTTTATACTCCTACTCACTCAGCATGGTCCTGCATGCATCCAGACCGAAGGAACAGAGCCATCTGCTGTTCCCAGGCTCTGGCAGAGAGACAATATAGCTTTGAATGTCATATCTGAGCAACTGATTGCTCTAATTGGCAGGTTAAACTGGAAAGCCATTGATCAATAAAAGTGTCATTGCCATGTCTATGCACAACTCTGAGAAGGTAGAAAGTTAAAATTTTAGGGAATACTAAAAAGTGAGAAGTAAGAATATTTGTCCAACAGATTCCTAGAACAATATTAAGGCCTATTTCTTTAGTTATGACTGTTTTTACTTCAGTTAAAAAAATTGAGTATATGTTGTTTTACTTTTTGTTTCTGGAAAACGTTTATAGAGTTCCTTTGTTGTAAGAATTATTACATCTTTAAATTGCAATCTTATAATTCCATCTTTTAAATTTCAATAGAAAGACCATCCATCACGTCCTCTATCGATCCAAGCCAAATCTAAAATAAATGACACAAATTTAAAGTTTCAATTCACAGCTAGGTACAGTAAGGGGTGAGATGAGTAAAAACATAAATTTATAATTTCATAATAGTTCTGATTTTGGGCCCATGATTAAATAGCATTGTCTGTGTTGGATTTATTTTATATCCAAGGAACAAAATAATATTTTATTGTTAATAATTCTACTTTAATTACAAAGAAATAAATAAGGATATTTCTTTCAAGTAATATATGATAACTTAACTGACTAGATGCTGACTTGGTAGTGGCTTGCTATGCCTGATTTTTTTTTTTAATTGGTTATTGGCCTGGAACTCGGGGCCTGGGAGCTGTCCCTGAGCACTTTTGCCAAGGCTAGCACTCTATCACAGTTCCATTTCTGGGTTTTTGGTGGCTAATTGGAGATAAGATTCTTATGAGAGTTTTTCTGAAAAGACTGGGTTCAAACCATTATCTTTCTATCTCAGCCTGCATTATTATCTAGGATTTCAGGAATGAGGTACTGTCACCAGACTAAGCCTGACTTTTTTTTTTTGTAATTACTTTCATATATATAATGCCAGGGTGGTGGGAGGGGCATATTTATGTTTATATTTATCTTATGTGTTTGAAATCACTCAATTTTTGCCCTTTGTGCTGTTTGACCTGTCCTTTCCTGTATCTTTATGTTCTTTCATGCATAATTCTCTTCAAAACACTCTCAATTATTGTGTCTAGTATGACTTTTTAAATTTAAATTTTATTGTTAAGGTGATGGGCAGAGAGGTTACAGTTGCATAAGTCTGGTAATGAGGACATTTATTTTTGAACAGTGATACTTCCTCTCTTATTTTCTCCCATCTCCTCCTGGGCCACCCCCTCCACCACAATTTGTAAAGTTCATTTCCAACAGTGTCTAGTGAGTTTCTGCTGAATTCGTTCACCCTCTGTCCCACCATTTCTGTGATTCCCTTTCCCTTCCCCAAATCAGATAAACTATACATAAGACGAAGTATTCAGAAATTAAAAAAAAATAGTGACAACAGGGAATAAACCGATAGAAGCGGGAGCGGTCGGGAGGAGAAGAAATAATTGCAAACAGTACTATAAAAACACACTTTCCATCTGTTGGAGTTATTATGACTTTTAAAATATACCCCTTCGTTGTTTTGTTTTATTTTCCTTATCAACAATTTTCACTTATTGTATTTAACTCCCCACTTTGCTTTAGTTACTTTTTTTTTTTTTTTTTTTTGGCCAGTCCTGGGCCTTGGACTCAGGGCCTGAGCACTGTCCCTGGCTTCTCTTTTTGCTCAAGGCTAGCGGCTAGCACTCTGCCACTTGAGCCACAGCGCCGCTTCTGGCCGTTTTCTGTATATGTGGTGCTGGGGAATCGAACCTAGGGCCTCGTGTATCCGAGGCAGGCACTCTTGCCACTAGGCTATATCCCCAGCCCTGCTTTAGTTACTTTTGAAAAGCCCAGCACAAGTGACTGTAGGATTTGATTATCACCACTTTCATCCGTGCTGTTTTTCCAACTGCCTCCTGGTCAGGAAAATCATTCTTCCGGCACGTTTGACTCTGTTGCTGGAATGGCTCAGCTTTTGCTCATTTGCTCAGGTAAGATGTTTCAGTTGGTCCAATCCCATTTTGGAATGGGAAGGGGTGGTAAAACCTATTGGGATTTGAAAAGCTAAACTTGACCAATACATACTTAAACTGTAAAGTTTTCTGAAGATCAGATACTCCCAGGATGACATCTGGGAATCGTGCCTCATCTGCTCATAACTCAAAATAAGAAAGAAAAGACATCAGTCTTGATTGGGGTGGGGTTCTCCGATCTAGCAAAGAGTGTGGAGGTGCCTGAAAATGCAAGTTTGTTCTGCCTGGCATATTGACCTGGGAATATCCCAGGGGGTGCCCAAGATGATTCCGTCTAAGAGCTTTTGAGGTCCTTTTGTATGAACTTTAAAGAACAAAGAGACTGGAAAGTGTTTAAACAGTTAAGTTTATTGGAAGGTGAAAATAAGGTAGGAAGAAAGAATTAGCAGACACCCAAGTGGAGAAGGGAAATTCCTGTCACAACATGAGGGAAAATTCAACTTCACCTCTTCTTGAGGAAAAGAATGAACTTATTTTGTTGTTGAAGCCAGAATTTATATACCTTTTCAGTAATTATTTTACTATCTCAAAAAACTCATCTTTAAAAATGTATGTATAATACTTTGTAATACATATTTCTTTCATTTTATGGATACAAAATTTAAATCTTCGAGGTTTAAGAATATGATTTGAGAAATGTGGATAAAATTTCATTGTTACTTAACTTTATGTAACCCACTTCTTTTATTCTCTCTTAGACTTCATTTTCCCTGGAAATTCAACCTAACATAATGCCCTTCTGGCATTTATTAATATTTCAGACTATAATTTGAAATGCCTTTTTATCACTCACCTAAAGTGTAAATTCTTTGTCTGCTGAAATTATGTTTCACTCACCCAGGAATGTGAAAATAAAATATATGGAAAGTATGAAGGAAAAGACACCCAAAATTATTACGATTTGAAACCTCAAAGTGTTCCCAAGGCAAAAAGAAAATGATGTCTACACTCTCTTCAGATCCCTATAAGCTCTATAAAACAATAAATTATCAAGGATTCATGATATACATAAAAATCCAAAAATAGTATCATGGAATATCTTTTAAAATATGTTAGCATTATTCCAACAAATGCATCTAGATTCTTGTAACTGGATGCTAAATATATCAGAAAAATAACAACAAAAGCTGAAAGCACAAGACATAGCACAGAGAGAAAAGGCTGTTTGATTCATCAGACAATAAAGCACCATTTTTGTTGTTTAATTTAGAGGAATATGGAGAGCTGGAATTATTCCCTGTATTTTTATTGCTTAATTTGTTTTTGGTCCTAATCTTCTGAAAGATTTAAGGGTGATTTTTCTGCTGCTATTAACCTGCTGCTATTAACCTGTAGCCAAGTGTATAGCTTTGGGAAGTGCTCTCGAAGCAGATCTTACACTTTTTGACTTTTTTGCCTATTGTGTTACTGACATGCTTCTCTGTTGGCTATTACTTTAATCTTTGTGGTGCTCATTTTAATTATTTTGATTATTTTCATTAATAGCCAGGGATTCTTTTTAATTAGCCATTTAAATAAAGGAAGAGATTTAAACAGAATAAAATTATTCATTGCAAAGCATTTTGTTGTAATATTTTACTATGTGTTGTTTATTGCAAACTTTTCAAGCTCTGTTTTACATGTTGAAGATCCTAAAAAGCTCATGTATCTAAGTTAATTACACACACTTAAAAGTAGGATCAACCATATAATATATTGTTTAACTAAACCCTATTTGATTCAGGAAATCTTTTGTATTATAACTTGGGTATGCACAGCTGATTAAAAAGTCAGAAGGTATCTGAGAGATTGGATCCACTCCACTTCACATGTTTTAGGGTTTTTCAACTTTAAAAAAGTGTTTATATTGTTTCTAAGGAAAGCCATAGAAAATTAAATGAGAAGAATATAAACACTAAAGATAATTACTTGTGTTTGTGTAAATATTAGCACTATGACAATAATTTATTATTTATTACATTCCGTATGCTATTATAAGCCTAAGGTTTTCTCATTTATCTCACACAAATATATACATGTGCTTCTACCTACTTAGCACAAAATATCCCATGATTTTCTCTTCTCCTTTGGAATTTCTTCCTTATCTTTTGTAGACATCCTCTCACAACTCTTTGCTGACCACTACACATACATACACACACATGTGTGCATGTGCATGTGTGTATGTGTAAACTGACATACACACATACAAATATATGTATATATGTACATATAAAACATTTTAAGAATCAACAGAAGAATCTTACTGATTTTGTAGAGATTATATGTTGATCTTTTACAGTTCCATGAGTTAATAGAAATTTCTGTATTAAGCAGGAATAAATATAAACACCTTGTTTTCACTTTCAATTGTTAAAAAATGAGTAAGAACTACATTTAATTATTCTTTAAAACATTGGACATTAAGCTGCAAAAACAAAACAGCTCCTGGCATACAGGAAATAAAAGATGTAATTCCTGTGAACAGTGAAGCTGTACACAGTTACATTGTCAAAGCCAGATAGAGTCCATAGACTCTGACCTACAGAGGCAAAACAGAGTCTGAATACCTGTGCTGAAAACAGTGAGAGAGCCATAAAGAAGTTCATCAAGTGGTAACACTAGAGGTCAGCATACAAGTCACCAAGAAGACAAATACTCATGATTGTAAACAAAATACTCAAAGCTAGAAAGAGCCAGTCAACTTCATTGCAACATGCATCAAAATTTCAGTAAATAACTTTATAGAAACACTGCGAAATAAACCTAAAATTCATAAGGCATCAAAAGGAATTAGGACAGAAATAGCAATCCTGAGCATAAACATAACAATACTAGAAGAATTTAAATACCCAAATTTAAATTATAATACAGAATCATTAAATACAAACACCATAGTATTTGTACAAACTGACAAGTTCACTAATTTATTTTATTTATTTTTATTTTTTCTTCATTGTCAAAGTGAAGTGCACAAGGGTTACAGTATATAAGTAATATTTCTTATCCAACTTTTCACCTCCTCCATCATTTTTCACAGTCTCCTCCCTCCCCACTGCCCGTCACCCCCATGAGTTGTAGAGTTGGTTTACACCAATTGCTTTTGTAACTATAGCTATTGCAATAGTTTGTCTTTTTATCCTTTGTCTCTCTATTTTAGTATTACTTTTCCCTTCCCTAGTCCCTGTACATATAGTATCTTGGGTACTAAGATCTGTTACGGTAATAGCAGGAATAAAACCACAGGAATGGAATATGAGAAAAATTATGGTACAGTTTCACATGGTATGTTGAAGATAACAATGATATTTCTATAACTTAGAGTTCATTTCACTTAGCATTATCGTACGTGTTCACATGGGCATAGCTATTGAGCTACTGTGATCTTCTGTTAGGACTATCCTGAACATGTAGTAATTTTTCCCTCTGAGGGAAACCATAGAGTTCATGTCTGGCTCAGTTCATTTAGTATTAATTTTTCCCAAGTCCTTCCATTTCCTTACAAATGAGGCAGTATCATTCTTTCTGATAGAGGCATAGAATTTCATTGTGTATATATACCAAATTTTCTTGATTCATTCATCTACTGAGGGGAATCTCGGTTGGTTCCATAATTTAGTAAAGACAAATTGTGCTGTGATGAACATAGCTGTGCTGGTGGCTTTAATGTGGTCTTGCTTTTGGGTAGTCTTTTGGGTAGATGCCCAAAAGTGGGAATGCTGGGTCATAGAGGAGCTCTATGTTTAGCCTTCTGAGGAACCTCCACAGTGCTTTCCAGAAGGGTTGAACAAGTTTACAATCCCACCAACAATGTAGTACGGTACCCTTTTGGCCACATCCCTTCCAGCACTTGTTATTATTAGTTTTTCTAATAATGGACATTGTTCCTGGGGTGAACTAGAATCTCAGTGTTGTTTTGATTTGCATTTATTTTATGGCCAGTGATGTGTCTCTTGGCCATTCTCATTTCCTCTTCTCAGAAGTCTCTTTTTAGGTCTTTGGTCCATTTGTTCAGAGGGCCATTGGTTTTTTGAGGCTTTGTTTTGGAGGAATTTGCCAAAGGCTATCTGCAAATTCAATACAATACCCATCATTATCCCAACAAAAATTCTTTAATGAAATAGAGGAAGCAATACAGAAGTTCATTTGGAACAATAAAAGACCCAAATATCAAAAATAATACTAAGTAGAAAAAAAACAGTGCTGGAGGAATTTCAGTACCAACCTTCAAGTTGTATTACAAAGCTATAGTAATAAAAGCAATTTGGTATTGGCACAAGAACAGGCCTGAGGACAAATGGAACAGAACTGAAGACTGAGAAATGAACCCACAGACTGGCTACTTAATCTTTGATAAAGGAGCTAAAAAACAAGATGGAAGAAAGGCAGCCACTTCAACAAATGGTTCTAGTAAAACTGGATCAACACCTGTAACAAACTAAAACTAGATCCTTATATATCACCCTGCACCAAAATTAATTCCAAATGGACCAAAGACCTTGAAGTAAAATCAGATACCCTGAAAACTGTACAATATTAATAGGAGAAATGCTTGGATTCCTTGTCACAGGACAAAACTTCCTGAATAAAGGCCCAGAAATACAACAAATCAAAGAAAGGTCGGACAAATGGGACTGCCTCAAAATGCAGAGCTTCTGCATAGCAAAGGACGACACAGCCTGTGAGATAAACAAACAGTCCACAGATTGGAAGATCTTTACTGGCCATACAACGGACAAAGGCCTCATATCTAATATATACGCAGAACTCAAAAAATTAAATTTCTTCAAAATAATGCTCACTAATTTAATAAAATAAAAATATCCAGAAATAAAGCCAACAAAGTGTTACCATTGGATTAATAAGTGTCAAAACACACACAGAAGAAAGGACAATGTCTTTACAAAGATCATGCAAAACTAATTTTGAAAATTTACAATATTGAAATTTGACCCATATCAATTATATCTCATATTCTACATATCACTAAAATATGTAAATTACCTTAATTAAACCCATGGGATGCATATTTTTGTTGATTTTGGGGTTCTACCATTCTTCTAATATGGAACTCAGATCTAGAAGTTTTCCAAGACTTCATAAGTCTTTTATGTATGGCTTGATATTATCTGCAAAAAGGAATAGTATAAATTCTTCCCTACATTGGAAAATTTTAGGAATCAGTCTCAAGGAAAACTCCTATTTACCACTGGTAGGAATGAAAATTAGTGAAGCTAGTATAGGAATCAGTGTAGATTTTTAAAAACAAAATAGATTGAAAAAAGGGGAAATAGCTCAAAGTATAAGCCAGGACCTTCTACATAGAACTTCCATACTTATGGGAATAAATTCAAGAATTGACAAGGATGTGTCAACATAATAAGCTTCTGCATAGCAAATGAAACAATGAAGAGATAGTTGCAAAATGAGAGAAAGTCTTTGTCAAATATTTAAACAGAGGAGATCAACATCTAAATTCCTAAACAACACAAAAATATGCACCAAAATTACCTGTTATCCAGTTAACAAATTAGTTGAACACATACTTTTAAAATGGTCAATTGAGACCATGGAATGTTATTTTCAACATACCATGTGAAAACATGCCGTTTTTTTTTTGTTTGTTTGTTTGTTTGTTTTTTGTCTTTCTTCCCCATGGTTTTACCCCTGATAGCAGTGTAACTGACTTTGGTACCCTGGGTATTGTATATATATGCATTGGAACTAGGGAAGGGAAGAGGGATATGAAAATGGAGAGGCAAAGGGTGAAAGACAAACCAATGTAACAGCAATACTTACAAAACTATATGATGTAAACCAACTGTAAATCTCATGGGGGGGGGGGGTTGGGGTCTCTGGCCCCCTGCGCACCTCTGACCTGCCAGAGAGACAGAGAAGGCAAGCCCCTACTGGATGAGCAAGAAAGGAGAAAGGTCGGCAGGCCGCCCATACCCAACCCTCCCTCACCAGAGGACAATCAGACGGCCTGGGAATCAAGTTGGCGCAAGATCTCATTTATTGAGGAAGTACATACAGCTAAATAGGGCACAGGAGCCAATCAGGTCTAAGATTGGCAGGAAGGGGAGGCATGAGCTGTCCTTCAAGGGCGGAAGAGCCAGGGCTTCACAGCCCACAGAAATGCCTCCGGGTTATAACCAAAGACAGATGTAGCAGCTGCGCATTGTTGTTAGGTGCCGCCATCTTAGCCATCTGTGGCCCCAAGACTGAGAAACAGGCGGGGCCAGCTAGTTGACTTCAAGGTGTGCCCCACAAGGGGGGGAGGGGCTCAGGTTGGGGGGAAAGACTGAGGAGTTAACCAGTTGGATAAGAAATATACTTACTGCCTTACATATGAAACTATAAGCCCCCTCTGTAAATCATTTTGAAAGTAAATTAATTATTTTTTTAAAGAATACAGATTGATGTATATGCAAGGGTCATTTACTCAGCCATTAAGAAAAGTGAAATAAAATAATTTATTGGAAATGGAATATGAGATAATCATTTACATGAAATAAGGCTGAGCCACAGAGACAAGTACATCATTTATTCTCACATTTGTGGAAGCTAGGGGAAACAAAACAAACAACAAATGAACAAACAAAATCAAGGTCAAAAGGAAAATAGAAAATATTAGCAATATGTGTGGGAAAGCAAAAGAGGAAGGGTAGAAAATAGAGTGAGAAGTATGATCAGTGTCCATGTATAGGAAAATCTAAATGAACCTACTTACTGTGCACAATTTAATGGACACTAATATGTATTAATGTATGATAGTATTTCAAAAGCATGAATGATGACAGGGAATTATATGTGAATTTCTAATTCTCTATGAGAGGTTGTATGATATTCCTTGAAGTAAAAACATGGTATGATACACACACACACACACACACACACACACACACACACACACACACACATTATGAATCCTAAAACAAAAAAATCTTTAAAAAGCCAAGCGTAAAAGCAGATTGATCAATTGTTTAATCCAAAAGAGTGCTGTGATTCTCCATAGTTGATTCAATGATGACAATTTTGCTGTATTTTATACACACAGAACAATAAGGTAGACTCTAACTGGCCTCAGGTCCTCAGTTCATAATTTCTAGTGCCACAGAGGCTGACCCCAGAAGTCATATCTGAGCCAATTATTTTGGCAGAAGGAGGGAATCCATTCATGACCAAAGGAAATTATGAATAGTAAGAATTCTTGTAAAGTCATTTGAAGTGGACAGAAAGATGATAATTAGTGTCTGGAGGACTTAAAAACAACACCTTTCATTGTCTTTAAGATAGATATTTTGTATTTCCTGGAATTCAGATAAGTGACAGTGACCATAGAAATTTAACTGAGTCATCTCGTTTAATGTGATCAACTGTTGTTTATGTGGTTATTAATATCTCTCTGTAGTACATTCTTGGTATCTATGGTTATGTGTTTTCAAGAAGACCTCCACTGAAATGTTCACTATTTGAAAGCTCAAGAAGTTTACCTACAATGTAGATACAATAGGTTGGACACACATAACTTGTAACATCATGAAGGAGGTGACATTTAATATCAGAAAATGTAGTGCTACACATAATAATACCACACATCAAAAACTATCTCACTTTATCCTATTTATTTTGAATTACTGTGGATGCCTGGTACATTTTCCTCCAAATCACTAGATATTGTCTAAAGACATGCTTCTCAATGATTCTAAAATTTTGTCACTTAATAGCATTAACTTCTACCTTGTTTGAGGAAACCCTTTGGTATTTGGGGGAGAAATATTTACACAAAATTATGGCAGGGAGACATCATCAGGTCATGTAATTTAAAACAATATGATAATATGACAGGGCTGATAATATGACAGGGCTGACTCAAAGATACTGCTTATCAACTGAAGCATGTAAAGTGCATGTGAGAATTCAAAAAGTTTGCTTCTGAATTATTTTGATTTTATTTTATTTGCATACACTAATAGTACAAGGGATATGATTATTGAATCATTTTCAGTTAATTTGTTTTGGCATGCTTGGTCAAAACTGTGAATAATAAATCCACAATTAAGTCAGTCTTACTATATTTGTAATTATATTCAATATTATTGATAGCCTGCATGTTTTCAAATATCTAGAACTTGAAGTGTCTTGAACCTATTGGAACCATATTACTGGTTCTTTTGATAATTAATTTAAATAACACACATTTTATATTTTTGCTTACCTTACACTCAAAATTTAGCAGTACATATGTGCTAATGTAATAAAACTGAAGTATAAAGGATAATTGAATAAAAGATGGAGATACTTACAAAAAAATTGATCTAAGAGATGAAAGCTGTTTTTAAATACTACTGGTGCTTGCTACTTTTAAATAAAACTCATAACTGAGCATTGACAATACACCAAGGACAGCCCAACACAAAATGCAGTCATTCCTGCTCGAGTTCAAAGTCACTAAACTAGAATTCATTGTTCACTGGCAAGTTAAGAGATAGAACAGCTGGATCTCCAAACATACTGATTTTAAAAAGCAAATGAATAAATTGGATATCCAATTTATTATCCAATTTCATATGCAATACAAAATGAGAAAACATAGGAGGGAAGGAAGAAAAAAAGAAAGAAAGAAGAATACAATTAAAGGAATCTTATACTAAATATCTGAATTCTCTAAAACTGAAAACTTAAAATAACCTAAATCTTGGGAAAAATGTCATTTGCTGAGTTTTCTTATAATCTGATATGTTTCAAATTCAGAGAAATTTGTGAACTCACTGGTAAACTTAAATATATGCTGTACTTCATGCATGATTAAAAAAAAACTCCATAAATTCCACAGGACTGATTTACAATAAATGTTCACAGCATTCATTGTTTTTAGTTGATTAATGCTTTTTATTACTTTTGTTGAAGAGAAAAGCTTTCTTCACTTTATTGAGGTTTCATTCCATAAATCAAAATTGAATAGCACTTTACTGTAATTTCATTATCACATATCGTTGTGATTTTCTTTTCTATATATGTGTATTTCCACTATTTAGCTTTCTTATGTCAATGACAGGACAACAAGGTAAAATTTCTTAGAACTTTAAACTGTAACAAATGATGATAAATCCTAAGAAAGATGTATTTTTCTAGCCAAGTTCACGTTTAAATGAAGGCTCTCTGAGTACCTATCATTACAACAGTTGTACTATATGTTTAATTTCTTTAGCAAAACTGACTTGGGTTTTTTTTGCTATGATCAGTGTTTTAACCAATAGTAACCAGAAAACATCAAGAATCACAGTTGTTTAGCAGGTAGATGGTTCCATATCCCAGATAACAGAATTCCAAAGGCAGCGAAGGCAGACCGAGGGAGCAGGTTCTACACTGATGCTAATTGTATTTTACATATTGACACTAATTATATTTCATCCACCAGCTGCCTTTGTTCAGTCCTCTCATAGATCCTGAGAGTCGGTGGGCACGTGTAACAATTTAGCTTTCCAGGAGTACAACCGTTCATGTAATTAAAGTCCTAAGCAATCAAGAACATGAAGTTTCTCACTGAAAATGGACATGTAACCTACATGAAATCTATCCCCCAAATCATCCCTTGACATTTTTAACTGATCCTGTGAACAGAAGTGACCAAAAGAAAGCTTTAAAGCACTGTCCTGCTAATGCAAAATACGTTTAAAAATGACTGATAATGACAATGTTGGCCTGGTTGTTTTATTATATGCAATTAAAAATCAGAACTGACTTAACTGGTTGTTTTCACATTGTGTAAACACAGCGGAAGAGGACATAATTCCAATGGCTCCCTTCTGGAATGTTTTATGGTAAGTGTTTCTTCTAATGATAATGTATTTTCCCACTAGGAAACATTACCTATACCTCCCATCCATAGTTGCTCTCTCGTAAGCTTTTTCCCTCTCATTTTATACTGCCAAAAACTGTGTTTTAAATGCATTGGTTGACAATGAATTCAGAATAATGGGCCCTGGGTAACTTTAGGATTTCCACTTGCTATTTTAAATTAATTACTTTGATGACAAAATAACTTTCAAGATTGCTTTATAATTTCCCCAATAAAACAATATGTTTATGGTTTGATTTCTCTCTCTCTCTTTTTACTGCTTCCCCTCACATTCTGTTAGTAGCAATGATACAGGATACAATTTAGAACAAAGCAGATATGAGAAGAAATGAAACAAGTATGTTAATGCTGTAAACATCCTGATTAAAATTAGTTTGGTGCTGATGTTGCCATAGAAAAACATCATTAGAGCTACTTTCCTACTAAACCTATACACTCTGAAGTTGTGCATTTTTATTCATAATATAATCCATTCCACTTGCATTTCCAGGGACACCATAGGTAATGAAATATTTCTACAATAAATGAATTGTCATTACAGATACATACTTTTCCAATTGATCATCTGTGGTCTTTGTAAAATTTCAAGAACACAATGGTAGTTCAGGTGGAATTAAAAAGAAAATTCAGTTTTGCTTTAGGAAGTAAAAATCAACATATAAATCTAGTAGATTTCTATACACTAGAAATGACATTGCTGAAAAAGAAATAACTAAAACAATTTGATTCACAAGTCCTATGAAAGATACCACAAATAATTAGATACAAATTTGGTCTGGGAAATAAGACCTCTAAAATGAAAATAACAAAACAGTGTGAAGGAAATTGAAGAAGAAATGAAAAAAGAAAAGACCTCCCATTTTTATTGATTAGGAAAATTAATGTAAATGGAATATCCATGATTCAAAAGCTCAATAAAAATCCCATTCAAAGTATTTATTATGTTTATTACTGAACTAGTGAAAACATTCTTAACTTTCACACTGAAGCACGAAAGACTACAAATAACTAAAGGAATATTGAACAGAAAGAACAAAGCTATAAGCCTTGCAATATTTGATTTGAAAACACACTACAGAGCCATAGTCACTAAAACAGCATGATACTAGCCTAAAGGGAGGCACACAAAACTACAGAATACAATATGGATCTAAGAAATAAAACCTTACAGCTACAGCCAACAAATTCCAGACAAAGCTACCAAATCCACGTATTGGACAAAGGATAGTCTTTTTATTTAATGGCTCTATGAAAAAATAGATATCCAGAAGAACACGATTCTTAATCTCTCATTAAATGTTTAAATATAAAACTAAAAACTATGAGATTAGTATAAGAATACACAGGGAAAAGCTTTGTGAAAATAGATTAGGCAAGATCATTTTGAAAAGGACCCCATATGAGCAAGATACAAAAGTAAGAATGATCAAGTGGGATTTCATGAAAGTAAAGATTTATGCACATCAACAGGAAGAGCTGACAGAATGGAGAGAGGGGAGAGAGAGAGGGAGAAAGAGACAGAGACAGAGACAGAGAGAAGATAGAAGAGACAGAGACAGACACAGACACAGAGAGAGACAGAGAGAGACAGACACAGAGACAGACACAGAGAGAGACAGACACAGAGACAGAGACAGAGAGACACAGAGAGAACACATATTACAGTAGAATGGAAAGAAAAAGGATTTGCACATCTAGCATCTATCTAGCATTCACTACATTATGCATACAGAGAAGTGTTTGGGCTGGGAGATTGATAAAGTAGTCCTTCACAATTTCTTTTTTTTTTCATTTCTCTAAATGCAAATTGTACTTATCTTTCGAATCTCATTTTCTTTCCCTTTTATTTCTTTGGTGATTGGCAAAAGTTGAGGACAAAGGAAATCGTCATAAATATTTGTTGAAAGCAAATAACTTCAAAGTAGAACTTCTAGCTGCCATTACACTTTGCTAATCAAATACACAGATACTATGTTTCAAAAGTAAGTAGACAATAATCAAACCAAATCTTAAAAAAACAAGACCAGGCTACTCTGTCAATTAAACTCTCAAGCAAGTGACCAACTGCTGATTTCTTTCTCATGTTTTCTATGCTTGCTTTACAAGAGGTTGTGGTTCTGTATGTTCCTTGAGTTCCTGAATTTGAGCCTCATTTACAAGCTCCTTTCTACCCTACAGGCATGAAGCAGCCTGACTTTGCAGAGGTAAAGCTGCCACTGAAGTCAATTGGAGTTTTGACTGCCCGAGGGCTGCAGCATTAGGCCTCAAGTCATCTATTATAAATATTTTTGACATATCAGGTTCATACACATTGAACTCCAGCTGAAAAAGAAAAAAAGGTACAGATGCTCTTCGGTTATTTCATGCCTCAAAGGAAAACAAGTTCACTTAAATGGTATTTTCTGCTCACCTCAGAGCCACGGCGGGATTATGATGGTCACCAAAGACTGTCTACCAACTGAAGAGACATGTGATATTTCCTAGGCAGGCTTTAATGTTGCAAGGAAATTTTCTCTTATTGCCATTTATTACTCTTTGTAAAATTTTTTTCAGGTAAAGAGTTGAGTTGTATTGTGTATATATGCTTTAATTTTTTTTGGAATTCAACAACAAAGCTTTTTGCATTTTTTGATGACAAAATAAAAGAGAGAAGAAAACTAGAAACTTTAAACTGCACAAGAGGCTTGCATTTTTGTAATTGGACTTTTTATTGCCTGGTAATTTCCTCCCTTTTATAAATTTCTTTTGAAGAGATCTAATGCACAACTGAAAATTCAAACTACATGATTTCTGATTTAAGTCTTTATAGACATTCTTTTGTGATTTTGTCTATTACAATTTTAATCCCAACACATCAGGAGTAAATTGAGCACAAAGAAACATCTACTGTATGTTCTTCAGTGATGAAACTAACTGTACAACTAGAAAACATTATAATCATTAGTGCCTATTTGAATTCTGCTAGTATAGAATAGTGAATTTTATTAAAAGTTCTTGTTATATATTTCTAATTTGTTATTGGTTTCATAAATTACTTTTTTTTTTTTTTTTTTTTGGCCAGTCCCGGGCCTTGGACTGAGGGCCTGAGCAGTGTCCCTGGCTTCTTCCCGCTCAAGGCTAGCACTCTGCCACTTGAGCCACAGCGCCACTTCTGGCCGTTTTCTGTATATGTGGTGCTGGGGAATCGAACCTAGGGCCTCGTGTATCCGAGGCAGGCACTCTTGCCACTAGGCTATATCCCCAGCCCTATAAATTACTTTTATAATTTTGAATAAAATTAATGTTACAGTCACACATCATTTAAAGAAAAGTGTTTTCCCTTTGAATATCTCAGGAAAATATAAAGATAGCTAAGTTTCATACACATCAAAGTTCACTCTTTATATTTTATCATACCTTTATAAGATTATTTCTGGTACTATTATTGTGTGCATATACTTTGTTTATTATATAAATACTCATGTGAACCTTTTGAAAGCTATTTGTGTGTGTGTGTGTGTGTGTGTGTGTGTGTGTGTGTGTGTGTGGATAACGTTTGTGTTCATATGCATATGCATACAAGTAGTCTTCAAATTGAGTACTCAATTTTCGAAAAGTTCATATAGTATTTTCAAAAATGAAGTACAATTAGATGCAAAAGATACTCACCTGAATTCTTTTGGTTTTGGAAACCAGCTACATAACTGAATGCCCACAAACCTGAAATAATTTTGATGGTATTATGGTTAACAAGTCTTGAAAGATCTAAATAACCAAAACAGTCAGTCACATCAAATTGACCATTCTAAACTGCAGCTACAAAAAGTGCCATTATTGGAGGAACTAGTAAAAATGTGGCCAGACTAAATGGTTGGTACTTTGTAAACAGACTATTGAAATGAATAATTACAGTTTTTAATTGAATTGGCTTTTTCTGACTGTAGAAAGTTGACACAATGTTGGTGGTCAAACACTAGTGATTTTCTCCATATGATTTTAAGCAACAAGTCAAATTAAACAAATTAATTTAAATTTTGATTTAACTTGTTTTGAACTGAACATCTTGAATAAACTTGTTCTTGAAACTTGATATAAAAGCCCATGCACACATATCTATGTAGACAGGTATCTACATAAACAATTTCTAATAAGGTTGTTTTGCATTATACACTCATTGTTCAAGTGTATTGGATCTTTTAAGTTTCACAGTAAGAGTTTGATCTTGTAGTGGTCTTTTTGGTCATATGAAAGAGTGAGGATAAGTAAAATAAAATGGTTATGTGAGGAGGGAATAAAACTGAGGGCTGATTTGAAGACCCAATTTAATTATGCCTCCACATATGAGCAAATGTAAACTAATGACTTTGAATTAATCAAAATAGTGAAAGCAGATAAACCAAAATGTGTTGTTAGACCTAATTAAATTCACTGAGAGTAGTTGATCTCACAGTTGTGTATAAACACAGCCAAAAATCTATTGCTTTTAACTCAAAAAGCATGACTCACCTTTGACTTTTACTTTGTGTTCTAACTGTATAAGACTTTACAAAGAAAGTGACAAATCCCTAACTGCTCAATGTGGAGCAATGGGACTCAGGTCTATAGATTTTCCTTACTGCCCAGAGTTCTTTCAGGTTGTATGACTAAAACACATATGATGCAACACAACAATCCATCATTGTGACAGCTTTACTTCACCTTTAACCGCAAAGCCCACAAAAATTCCAAAAGACATGGATGAAGCCCTGGTATTCATTTCAGATTTTCTTTACAATAATATTAAACATTTTACAACAAATAGTAGTTGACAGAAATCTCCATGATCCAGCTTAGTGGAATTCTCACGCCATCCTGCCATTGCCCCAATGTGCAGGTAGAAGGAACTTTCTGATCCAATGTAAGGGAAAAACATTTTTCACTTAACAAAGGCATTCAGCTAAATAGTTGTGATAGATGTAGATGCAAGGCACTCATTTCAATTTCCTTTTACCTGTTCTCCTGGAAGAGGGCCAACTCCATCTGAATGAATCAGTTGTGGATATAAAATAATATCTTCTATTTAAATACGTGTGGCATTTATGTAAAAGTATAATGACATTTACATGCATATGCAATATTCTAAGCATTTCCAGGATTTTACAATTTAACCAAAATATTTATTTCATTTTCTCTTATAAATGAATGTATATAAAATCAAATTAGTTATTTGATTTAATATATAAGGTGAGAGGAAATGCTAAAATTGTTTTCTCAATTTTATGAGTATGAAATATATTCCATGTTCAAATTAGAAAAAAAGATTAGAAATAAGAAATGCTGAGGCTAAATGTATCGGATCATTCTTATTATTGTATAGACAGAATTATGAAAAGACAGATTGAACAGTTCTACTTAGATAGCATAGCTGTCAGAGGGTACTTGACCAGTTTTACTTTAGTTTCAGTAAGATAAAAGAAAGATAAATAGAGTATCTGAAAACTATTAGGCCTTTGCTTGCTTTATTTTTTTAATTAATTAATTTATTAATTTATTTTTATTTTTTTATTTTTGGCCAGTCAGTCGTGGGGCTTGGACTCAGGGCCTGAGCACTGTCCCTGGCTTCTTTTTGCTCAAGGATAGCTCTCTGCTGCTTGAGCCACAGTGCCACTTCTGGCCATTTTCTGTATATGTGGTGCTGGGGAATTGAACCCAGGGCCTCATTTATACGAGGCAAGCACTCTTGCTTTGCTTGCTTTAATTCAACTTTTATAGGCTCTTTTGTCTCACTTAATAGAGAAAAGGTGATATTTTCAGTATTGATACATAAGGAAACTTATTCTATGACATATAATATGACCCTTATTGTATAATATGCAATATATTTGACAGAGAGAAAAATCTTAAGATGTATGTATGTATTCATTTGGCTTTCATCCTCTAAATACAACAAAGATGTAAAAAATTTCTTTAAAATAAAGTAATATTTAAATTTTTTATATTTTATTATAAGATTTTTATAAGATTTATTATAAGAGTTTACCAGTTTAGCTAGATGTATGCATACATTGCTCACAGGAACTTTTTGTAGCAAATGATTTATTAATTGATTGATTTGCTCACTATATATTTATTCATGTGCTATGTTAAGTACTGTCAGATACTAAAAAATCAGAGGAAGGCTTAGCTTTGTAGCTTATTGAAAGCTGTTACAATAGCCTTCTTGAGCTATAATAGAACAAACAGAACCATGCAAAGGGTGGAGATATAACTCTTTTTCAATGCCACTGAACTTCTATTGGCATTAATGACCCAGTCAATTTCTTCTTGTCTTTATTCCAAGTTTGTTACTTGATAACTCTGTACTTCATAGCTCAGCTCTCTTAAAAATTCTCCTTCGTGCTATTTAACTCACATCTTATTCACTAAGTACTATATAAGTTTCTGGCATCATGTCAAACTTAAGCATTTAACTTGACTCAGATAGGATGAAGAATCTCTTCAAGGTCTCACTTCTAAAAGAAAATGATAAAATATGAAATGCAAATAATGTTCTTACACTCACAACCCACCTACTGCATTTTCCACTATACTGTTCTCTGTGTGTCATTGAAACAACAAGATTTACATGTTACCAAGTACTGGTGGCACATATCTCTTGACATATCTACTCAGGAGTTTGAGATCTCAGCACTGTTTGAAACCAGCCTCGACAGGCTCTTATCTCCAGTTAACAAGCAGAAAGCCAGAATGAAAGCTATGGCTTACTTGGTAGACTGCTAGCCATGACCAAAAATACTAAGGGAACGCATCCAAGCCCTATCTTCAAAGTCCAAGTATGGGTTCACACACACACACACACACACACACACACACACACAAATTCATATATCTACAAAATCTATATATCTATATTTCCCTGATTTGCATGCTTGTTTAATTTTATGATTATTTAAATTATTTGGGTGGTTTTGGACAAGAATTTTAATTCGGGGCCTCATACTTGCTGGGCTAGAACCCTTAGCCATTCCTCGATTTTGTGTTTTATTAAAAATGGTTCTTCTACTATATCAGGTTTACAACATTTTCTACCATCACCAGATAACAAAAAGACAACATTGCTGGGTTTAGGAGAAATGAAAGTTAAGTTTTCACCCATATCTTATAGAAGACATACTTGTAATGGCAAGTGAATGTATATATGGGTGGTCCCATCATCAGTGTTAAAATGAATCCCAGATGCAAAAGGGACTGGTCCACCTCAAATTCTGCTCCAGGAATAATGGCAACAGCACATTTGGTTACCAGCATAGTGGAGTCTACTTCCAACATTGCTTTCAGTATTTGCTCACATTAGCTGTGTGCTAGACACTCTCCATTCACTCCCTGTGCTCCTGCCCTTATTCCTGTCCACAAGACTACATGAAAGCACACACACACACACACAGTAGATGAAAGTTCTCTTTGCTTCTTCCATTATCATCATTCCCTCTTCTTCCTCATTTTTCATTTTCTTTTCATGTTTTTCTTCTCTGTATTCTATAAAGAAATTCTACTACTTAACTTTTGACTGCTTATATGGAAAGCCTGATCATTTAGATACAAGGCCTGGAATACATATTCAACCAAATACTGTTGCTTGTACATAAAGGCTTGATTTAAGGTGTTAAATATTGTAAGGAGTTAGGCTTAGTATTGTGACCATAGATAAATTATTACCTTGTGGTATACACACACACACACACACACACACACACACACACAACCAAGGCTTCTTAAAGCCATACCTCATATTCTACTTTATGTGCTTATCCAAAGAGAACTCCTAAAAAGTCAAATTTCAGTTGCCAATATTTTTACATAGCCATTAAAATGTAGTTGAATTTTCTGGATTAAAACATAAAAATCACAATTATTGAATAATCGTGACTTCCTTATATGCTTAGTTAAATTGCACTTAGAAATATTTTGCCTATCATTACAATTGTTATGTATAGTATATCATATGAATGCTTAAATCGTTAGATTTCTCATATCATTTTAAATTGTGGGAAGATATTTTAGTTGCTATGTGTTATTTTATCATGTAAATTAGGTATGATATTTTATAGTTCTTTTATTGGAAATATTCACTTTGTTTGATCTAGGAGGTACTTTAATATAACTAGTCATCAATGAAAACTTAAAAAGTTGGTAAAATAAAATATACAACAGGGGCTGGGAATATTGCCTTGTGGCAAGAGTGCTTGGCTCGTATACATGAAGCCTGGGTTCGATTCCCCAGCACCACATATATAGGAAATGGCCAGAAGTGGCTCTATGGCTCAAGTGGCCACTCTACCTGCTTTAGTTCAATGGAACTACTATATTCTAGTGTTTCCCCAGGTGGCTATATTTTGGTTGTGTATTTTCTATATCCATTTATTTGTTTGTTTATTTATTTATTTTGTGAGTGTGTGTGTGTGGCTGACTTCTTTTACTTTTTTTTCTTATTTATTGTCAAAGTAATGTACAGAGAGGCTACAGGTTCATACGTTAGGCCTTGGGTACATTTCTTGTACAGTTTGTACCTCCACCCTCATTCCCCCTTCCCCCTCCCCCCTTCCCTCTACCCCCAAGAGTTGTTCAGTTGGTTTATACCAAATGGTTTTGACAGTATTGCTGTTGGAGTCATTTATCTTTTTATCCTTTGTCTCTCGATTTTGATATTGGCTTTCACTTCCCTAGTTTGAATACCAGTATATATAGTATCTAGTGTACTCAGACGAGATACAGTGATAGTGTGGGTACAACCACATGAGGGGGATACAAGAGGATCATCAACAATAGAAGCTACGGTTTCACATGGCCTGTTGAAAGTGATTACAACAGTGATATAACAATTGTTTCCATAACATGGAGTTCATTTCACTTACCATCATCTTATGCGTTCACAAGGGCATAGCTATTAGTCTCTTGTGATCCTCTGCTGTGACTAGCCTAAACCTGTGCTAATTATTCCATATGAGGGAGACCATGGAGTCCATGTTTCTTTGGGTCTGGCTCACTTCACTTAGTATAATTTTTTCCAAGTCCTTCCATTTGCTTACGAATGGGGCAATGCCATTCCATATGAATTTCTGGATTGCTTCCTCTATTTCATTAAAAAACAGTCTTGGGATATTAATGGCTATTACATTGAATTTGTAGATAGCCTTTGGCAATTTTGCCATTTTAACTATATTAATCTTCCCAATCCAGGAGCATGGGAGGTTTTTCCATTTCCTTAGTCCTGCCTTAATTTTGTTTTTCATGGTTTTAAAGTTCTCATCACAGAGATCTTTCACTTCTTTGGTTAAGGTTATTCCTAGGTATTTTGTGTTTTTTGAGGCTATTGCAAAAGGAGTTGCTTTCCTGATTTTGGCCCGGGTTTTTGGATCATTAGCACATAGAAAGGCCATTGATTTTTGAAGGTTTATTTTAGATCCTGCTACTTTGCCAAAGTTTTTGATCAGCTCTAGTAGCTTGGGAGTAGAGTCTATGGGGTTCTTTAGGTTCAGGATCCTGTCATCTGCGAAGAGAAAAAGTTTAACTTCATCTTTTCCTATTTGGATCCCTTTATGTTTTCTTCTTGCCTAATTGCTCTGTCTACAAATTCTTGTACTATGTTGAAGAGGAGGGCAGAGAGGAGACATCCCTGTCTTGCTCCTGATTTTAAAGGCAATGACTTTAGCTTTTTAACCTTTAGAATTATGCTTGCTGTTGGTTTGTCCTAGACTGCCTTTATTACATTCAGGAGTGTTCCTTGGAATCCCAGTTTTTCCAGGGCCTTTATCATAAATGGGTACTGGATTTTATCGAAACCCTTTTCCACATCTAGAGATATAACGATGTGATTCTTTACCTTGCTCCAGTTGATGTGGTGGTTTACATTAATTGACTTGCATATATTGAGCAAACTTTGCATCCCTGGAATGAATCCAGTTTGATCATGGTGTATGATTTTTTGGTGACCTGTTGAAGTCAATTGGCCAGAAATTTGTTGAGAATTTTTGCATCAATGTTCATAGGGGAAATCGTTCTATAGTACTCTTTCCATGATGAGTCCCTGCCGGGTTTTGTGATGAGGGTTTTACTGGCTTCATAGAATGTGTTTGGTAGTGAACTTTCTCTTTCAATTTTCTTGAAGAGTTTGAGAAATATTGGTGTGAGTTCTGTTTTGAAGGCCTTGTAGAATTCCCTTGTGAATCTGTCTGGACCTGAGCTATTCTTGGATTGTAGATCTCTTATTGCCATTTCTATTTCAATACTGGATATGGTTCTGTTTAGAAGGTTTAAATATTCATGGCTGAGTTTGGGGATATCAATTTTTTTCTAGGAAGTCGTCCATTTCTTCCAGGATCTCAAATTTGTTGGCATAAGGTTTGCAAAATAGTCCCTTATTGTGTTCTGAATTTTGGTTGTTTCTGTGGTGATGTTTCCTGTTTCATCTCTGATCTTGTTTATTTGGGTGTGCTGCCTTCATTTTTTGGTCAGGTTTGCAAGGGGTCTGTCTATCTTGTTAATTTTTTCAAAGAACCAACTCTTCGTTATGTTGATTCTTTCGATGGTTTTTTTTTTTTTGTCTCTAAGTCATTTAATTCTGATTTGATTTTAATTATTTGCTTCCATCTATTGGCTTGGGGTTTGTCTTGTTGTTCTCTTTCGAGGAGCTTCAGGTGCTTCCTTAAGTTGTTGTATTGCTGTTTCTCCAGTTTGTTGGTGTAGGCACTCAGAGATATAAATTTTCCTTTGAGTACTGCCTTTGCTGTGTCACAAAGGAGCTGGTACTTTGTGTGCTCATGTTGGTTTAATTCCATAAACATTTGAATTTCTGCTCTAATTTCGTCAATGACCTACTGATGGTTCAGCAGTGTGTTGTTTAGTCTCCATGAACTGTAGGATTTTTTTTTGGTAGATGTTTGTGTTGAGCTCTAATTTTATTCCATTGTGGTCTGAGAGAATGCAGGGAATTATTTCGATACTTCTGAATTTGTACAGATTTGCCTGTGCCCTACGAAGTGATCTATTTTGGAGTATGTTCCATGTTCTGCTGAAATTGTGGTATTTTTAAATTGTGGTATATTGTGGTGTTGCTGGATGGAATATTCTGTAGATGTAGGTGAAGTCTAGTTGGTCTATGCAGTTGTTTATTTCTGAGATTCCTTTGCTCAGGTTTTGGAATGTTTATCTATCCAGAGGTAAAAGTGGAGTGCTAAAGTCTCCAACTATCAATGTGTTTGGATTGATGAGTGTTTTAGAGTCAGTAGTGTTTGTTTGATGAAGTTGGGTACCCCTGAATTTGGGATGTAGATATTTAGGATGGTTATATCCTCCTGTATGAGAAATCCATTTATTAGTATGTAGTATCCTTCTTTGTCTCTTCTTACCATTTTTAATTTGAAATCAATTTTATCTGATACTACGATCGCAACTTCAGCCTGCTTATGGGAGCCGTTTGCTGGGTAGACTTTATTCACTCCATTCACTTTTAGAATATATTTGCTTTTGCTTGGTATATGTGTCTCTTGAAGGCAGCAGAAAGATGGATCTTGACTGTTAATCCAGCTGATGAGCCTATGTCGTTTAATTACAGAATTAAGTCCATTAATTTTGAGAGTTAGGATTGAAGAATGATTGTTAGTTCCTTTCATTATAGCTATCTTGTTAAAGGCATTGTCTTCCCACTTCTTGATCTAATATTCCAGTTTTCTGTTTAGGGTTCATTTCTCTGTCTGTATTGGGATCTTGATTATTTTCCATGTGTAGGACATCCCTGAGAATTTTCTGTAAAGCTGGTTTGGTGGAGATATTTTGTTTCAGTTTTTACTTACTGTGGGAGACATTTATTTGACCTTCGGCTATTAATGAGAGTTTTGCTGGGTACAATATTCTTGGTTGATAATTATTTTTCTTTAGGGTGTGGCATACCTCATTCCAGGTTCTCCTTGCTTTCACAGTCTCTGCTGAGAAGTCTGGGGTAATTCTGATTGATTTTCCTTTATATGTGATTATTTTCTTCTCCCTAACAGCTTTAAGGATTCTTTCCTGGGACTCTATTGATCCTGTTTTGATCACAATGTGTTGTGGGATGTCCTATTCTGGTCTGGTTAGTTCAGGCTTCTAAATGCTTCTTTTATCTGGATAAGCCTATCCTTCCAGATATTTGGGAAGTTCTCAGCTAATATTCTGTTAAGTAGGTTGTCTATTCCATTAACTTCTTTCTCTAGGTTTTCCTGGATACCTATTAGCCTTAAATTGAGCTTCCTGATTGTATCTTGAAGCTCCTGGAGTGATCTGTTTTGCCAATTGGATTGTTTTGGTATTTTTTTTATCCTTTTCTTTAGATTCTAGGGAATCTTCAGTTCCTGAGATTCAATCCTCTGCTTCACCTAGTCTGAACTGTAAGCTAGGTAATTGATTTTGAATCTCTTTTCCTTCTGACTGGTCTTTCTTGATGGTTTCCATGTATTTACTATAATTTTATCTTAGATCCTGCATGTACTTCTTTACTTTATTAATTTGGTTCTGAGTGCTGTCCCTCAAATCTTTAACTGAGTAGCTATCTTTTCTTTGGACTCTTGAAGTTCATTTATCTTTCTATTTGTGGAGGCCATGAAATTCTCTATTAATTTTTGATTTGCCTCCTCACCCTCTAGAATAGTTAACTGAAGAGATTCAAGCTTTTCATTTAACATTTTTATCAGCAGGCTCTCTACAGCATTTTGAGGGTTGTCTTCCAGGTCTTTTATTGCTCTACTTCCTTCTAGTTTTGAATGGGAGCTGATATTCCATTGTTTCCCATCTTTCTTGTGCTTATTCTGCCAATTTGGATTGGAAATGCCAATCTATGAGCACCTGTGTGCAGCGTTTAAGACCCAAACCAGACTTTACCAAGCACTGTTGTATAAATCTTAGAAGTTCACAATTATACACATATACCTTCCCTCTCTGTTTTGCACATAAAATCATATTTGGTGTCCCAAAAGGATACAATTTCAATATAACAACCAATCCTGAGGCCTGTTTTCATTAGTTACTTATGTATTGTTATAACCCTGTGAGCAATTTTTGTTCTTATATTAAGTTCTTTTTGGACTGGTGGGCTTTCTCTATGAACCCCTTTGATTCACTTGGATTGAACAGGGATACCCTCTATCCGATACCCAGGGGTCAATGGCGTCTGGAGGTCCTGGAAGTAAATCAGGAGGGTAAGTTGGGGTAGTGAAGAGAATAGAGTAAAATGTATGGGGGGGGGTGATGATTTTGGTTGAGTTTCAGTGAAGTGGAAATGTGGAGAAGAGTAGAATCTGTAGAAAGAATGAGGGTAAAATGATAGACAATGGAGAGTCAGCAGAAAAGAGTAAAGGTGTTAGTCATAGGAAAGTAATTTTAAAGAAAGAGGATGTGAAGAGAGAAACAAAGAAAAATACTGGAAAACAAACACACAAAACAAAAAAATACAAAAAAAATTAAAAAAATAAAACAAACATAAAAATGGAAAAAAAATGACATATCAAAAATGAGAAATAGAAAATAAAAAGTTTAAAAAAATGTTTTAAAAAAATGGAGTCTTCCTTGTTTGGGTGGGTTCTCTCCAGGCTCAGGTTTCCTTACGATGGTCTACAGTCTATTTTCCTGCTACATGGCTGATTTGACTTGCTTACAGTTTTCTTGGGGTGGGTCTGCTCTGATCCTCCTCCCCTCTTAGTTAAATCCTGGGGCTCTGTGGTTTGCACAAGTGGTATGTAGGACTTCAGTGTCCTCTGTAGGTGGGGACACTGGACAGTCTTGGGAACCATGGCTCCTCTCATCTGCTGTGGGGCCGCTGCTTTTAATGCCTGGCTCTGAATAGGCTGCAGACTCAGCAGGGCAGGGCACCTCTGGCCTGGTTTATCTGGCTGAGAGTCCCTTGCCTGGGGGAGGTTCCTTCCTCCTGGGCCAGGCGACCTTCTCCTAGGCAGAGTTGGCTATGAAATTCAGCTCTGTTTCCTGCTGGGAATTGAGCTATCTCTGTCATGGGACCGTTTATCTGTCTGGGGAATTGTTTACTCTCCTGTCCCATTCTGCAGGTAGCTGCTCACTGCTTTCAGTTTGGATTTAGAAATTCCAGCTGCTTGTGAGTCGGCTGCTGCTGAGTTGGCAGGGCAGGGCAGGGAGGAGCACCTCTGTCTGGCTGAGTTTACCTGAGTCTTTTAGCCAGGCCTGGTGGGAGCCTCTCGCCTGGGTAGGGGTTGTCCTCCTGGGCGGAGCTGGCTCTCACTGGTTGGTCCCTCTTGCCCTTTTCAATGATGGCTCCTTTGTCCTCACTTTCCCCTGTCCCACTTTAGTTCCAGTCTGGTCTGACCCTATGCCAGTGTCAAAGATGGGGCTTTGCTCTGGCAGTGGGGGAAGGGCTAGCTTCTAGAAGCTGCTCTATGGGTGCGAGTGAGAATGTCTTTTGTGGGGTACTTATGCTTTCTCTGTGATTTTGGCCCGTCCATGCTCAGCCTGTGATCTGCATCTGTCTGCCGCCTACTGGAGGATTTCTTCCTGGTCGCCGCTATGTGCTTTAGGTGCTTGTAGTGCCGGGTGCTGTGCCTGCCCTGGCAATGGTGCTGGCATGGCCACAGGATGCTGCCTGGGGCTCAAATCTGTGTTTTCAGGCAAGCAAAGTCAATTTTTCCTTACTGGCCAGAATGCCTATACTGTTATAATTTACTTGGGCTGTCTTTCTAGGAGTAAAAGTTTCTCTGGAGTGGTAAAACTGGGATGTTGGAGGGAGCTTAGCTAGGGCTCCTGCTGCTCCTCAGCTGTCTTCCCAGAAGTTCCAATCTATTTATTTAATCACCACCTTATTGTAACATAACTTATTACAGTGTGATGAACCTTCTTATGTCACAGAGTTTAGTAATTATTCTGAGGGTCATACACACATATACATATACATATATATGTATATATGTTTCTCATTCCTGCAACAAATAAAGTATGTGTTTTTATAAGAAGGCTGAATATGTTCAGTAGAAGCTTTGTACTGTACAGTAGATATCTAATTTGGAGAAGGGAAGGGGAATCACAGAAACAAAGTAGGACCAATTCAATAGTGATACTAGATACTACGTGGGAAATGAACTTTAGAGCTTAGGTTGGGAAGAGTGGTGGTGATAAGTTGGAGAAAATGAGGAGGGTGTAACACTGTTGAAAAGGAAATGTACTCATTACCTTACTTCTGTAACTGTAATTTCTCTGCACATCACTTTTATAATAAAAGTTAAATTTAAAATAAAAAGAGGATCTAACAGACATTTTTGAAGCTCAATCAAATTATTATTTTCTTTTAAGCTCATTTTTTAAGCCTGGAGGTATGAATTATGTTCAATTCCTCTAATTCTTCAATGGTTTCTTTCTTTCTTTCTTTTTTTCTAAGCAGAGTTCTTTATATGGTCTTTCTAATGAAGAATTATTTGTATTAAACAGTCCCTATTCTAATTTCTCATAAGTAATTTCTGGTTTAGTCTCCTAATTACATTCTAACTGATACAGCATATATCCTAACCATTCATGTTGTCATAGTAATATTTTCTTCATCCTTTTACGTCCAATCAATGTCTCAGTTTAAGGCACTTTAACTACTTTTCTACTGGTATGCTTTTAACTGTGCTTTGGAGAAGTTTGCCACTTCGAAGATATGTAAAAGTGTGATTCTGTTTTTAAGTGATTTATGTTTTCATGTTGTTAAAATATGAGTACTGTTCTAGCAGCTTTCTAAATCAAAGCTAGGAAAGGATTCTGTGTCTAATACTTTAATTGGCAATGACTCTGAGTTGGAAGTCTCTGCCCAAACCATTCCCTGGCTACCATAGTCAAAATTTAATCACCAGTTTTATATGACAATAACAGTTTAAATGGGTTATTTCTCACACAGTATTTAACTGTGTTCCCTACACTGTTGCCAAAACTACACCAGTAGAAAGAAATTATGAGTATGTCACTCTGAATTAACAACCCTAATAGCTTCATCCTACTGAAGGGATAACTCCTATAGAAACCATTTTACAGCTCAGACAAATGTCTTCCCACCATTTATTGCCATTACCTTTCACAAGGAAACCTGTTGTTTTACACACAAATTTTCTCCTAGTGCCACAAATACAGACTCTATTCCTGTGAGCACATTATGTTGCAATGTTAGTTTCAGTCTTAGAACTTTCTTCTTCAACAATATTCTCTTCAATTTGGCACAAGATATTTTAAGTAGAAATCTCTTTCCTCTGTGAAGCTAACTTTGTTCCTCCCAGTTATATTTTCTTTCTTCCCTAGTGTCCCACAGAATTGCTCAGATTTTGGTCACAGCTCTTCATCCTAATTTGGTGTTTCTCAAGTTTTCACTTGCAACAGGATCACATGAGAGCCTTATTAGGAACACCCAAATTATACTCCAGAGTGTGTGATTTAAATGTTTTGCAGTGGTGCAAAGAATGGGCCTTTCTAACTAGTTACCAAGTACACTTAACATTACTAGTCCAGTAAGCACATTTTCAATGCTACTATTTTTGTTTGAAGAGTCAGAAGATATTATCCCATTTCCATACATGACATTTTAATGGCTTTATTAAAATGTAACAGAAACTTAGCACAGTATAATAGTTGATTATTTTGATATAGTCTCCTTAAAATTATCCAGCCAAATTTAGCTTTGCTTCTCCAAGATACATGGTTCTGAACTATCTCTTGATACCTAATATACAAAAGAAACACATAATATTCAATGAAAAGAGTAGTAAACAAGTTTCTTTTCAGCAATTAAGCTGCTTCCCTTTGCTACAAAGAGTTTCACAGTTTCCTTCATCATTAGGATTGTGTAAAGCCTTTGCATATAGGTATAGGGATAATTATATTGGTTGTTCAGGATAAGAAATGCTTTTCAGATGAAGCTAATCTATGGATAGATTTTAGGTCTGCTCCATTTCAGTTGCCTAGTATGTTTCTTTGAAAACCTCAGCTTATTAGAGAAGAATGGCCTTTGCCATATGTACAGCATTAAAAACATCTGGAAACACCATCAAAGCAATACTTTTTTTGTTTGTTTTTTACTTTCCACTGGCATGAAGGAGCCATTAGAAATTTCACAGATGTTGGAATCTCAGGATCCCTGGATAGTAGGAAATTGAAGCAGACTGCCGGTATTGACCAACTTATTTCTCCTAGGAAATAAACTGTTATTCCATGGAGGAAAATGAGAAGTTGTTCACCAAGGGGATATATTCCTGCCTAATTAAAGTTATGACTGCATAATCTAATCTGTCATTGAATAACATTGTAATGTAATGTATATAGACTGAAATCATTAAAATGCCATGGTGGTTACAATTAGAATCCCATAAACACTGGAATATTAGTGAAATTCATGCATTTCTTGGATCTAATAGAATTTGGCATTTATCTTGAGGGTTTGGGGGCTTTTCCTCTGTTTTTTAGAAAGGCTATATCCAATTTGTCATTCTATCAAAACCCAAATTACTCATTCTGGATGTTCATTACAAACATAGAAAAGCCATTCAAAGCTTGACTATGCAATTGGAAGTTCTCCTCTCGGTTATGAGTGTTTGTACATGACCTTCATTTTGACCACACAAATTTAGTAAACCTGGGTTAAGATGCATCATATTAGAATCATTTAGCCAGTTGAATCTAATTTGATGTGACTCATCATACAAAGCACCAAAAACCCATCTTGGTTATTGTTTATAATCCCTCTGCTCCATTTAAAGACAGTGGGGGTATAGAGGAAAGTGAGAATAGCTATAAAATATGTCTGAAAAAGAAATATTTGTTCAAGAGATTCTGATGGTATTGATTAGCTTACACCAACTAATATAAACCTTCAATATTCAAAGCATAGTTTTTTTTAAAAAGCAAAAAGGAACTGATAATGATATCATCTGCTCTTGTTATTAATGCAGAATCTTAGTGCTTGCATATAACCTGCACATCAAGACTGGCTCAGACGATTTGTTTTTTTTTATAACATTTTACCATTAAAGCTCTGCTTTCAAAAAGATTATAGTCTTTGATATTAAGTTAATTATCTCTCATCCTATTTATTTGGCCATTAAAATGCAATGTCTGCAAGTTACATAACAGAAATCGATATCCACAAGAATTACTATAATTTGAGGTGGAATTTACCACTGGCTACTGAAGAGCACTTCTTTGAAGAGCGCACAGCATTCATGGGGATGAATAATTTATCTCCCACTACAACTCTATGTTTTCCTTTTTAAAAATAATTATCTTCAAATGGTAGTACAATTGGGTTTCAATTTACCATGGCTTTTTGTGTTTACAATGCATTACTTGGTGTGCATGGTGAACAGGCACAACTCAAAGCTTTTTGTTCTTGCTCATAGCTGCCACTCTAACACTTGAGATATGTTTCCAATTCCAAAATTTCACTACTTAATTGGAGATAATCATCTTGAGGTTTTATATTCCTGGCTGACTTTGAACATCAGCTATTAAATCTCAGGGTAGTAAGTAGTTAGGCTTATAGGCGTGGGCCACCCGTATCCATTGACAATGCATCTTGATCAGTGTCATCCCTTTCATTTTTTGTTGTTTTTTTAATTTTTATTGTCAAACTGATGTACAGAGGGGTTACAGTTTCATACGTTAGGCATTGGGTACATTTCTAGTACTGTTTGTTATCTCCTCCCTCATTCTCCCCTCCCTCTCCCCATTTCCCTCTCACCCCATGAGTTGTTCAGTTTATTTACACCAAACAGATTTGCAAGTATTGCTTTTGTAGTCGTTTGTCTTTTTTTTTTCTCAAATTTTTATTATCAAACTGATGTACAGAGAGGTTACAGTTTCATACGTTAGGCATTGGATACATTTCTTATACTGTTTGTTACATTGTCCCTCATTCCTCCCTCCCTCCTCCCCCTTTCCCTTTCCCCCCATGAGGTGTTCAGTTCACTTAAAACAGTTTTGCAAGTATTGCTTTTGTAGTTGTTTGTCTTTTTTTACCCCGTGTCTCTCGATTTTGGAATTCCCTTTCAATTTCCTAGTTCTAATACCAGTATAGACAGAAGGTGTTACAAGAACATCATCAATAGTAGAAGCTACAGATATACATGGGACGTTGAATGTAGTTACAACTGTGATATAACAATCGTTTCCATAACATGGAGTTCATTCACTTAGCATCATCTTATGTGATCATAAGGGTATAGCCATTGGGCTCTTGTGATCCTCTGCTGTGACTTGTTTAAACCTGTGCTAATTATTCTCAATAAGGGAGACCATAGAGTCCATGTTTCTTTGGGTCTGGCTCACTTCACTTAGTATAATTTTTTCCAAGTCCTTCCATTTCCTTACAAATGGGGCAATGCCATTCTTTCTGATAGAAGCATAAAATTCCATTGTGTATATTTGTCTTTTTATCCTGTATCTCTTGATTTTGGTATTCCCTTTCATCTCTTTCCTCAGCTCTCCATCTTACCTGTCTCAAGTTTCCTGATTCCATCCTCATTGGTATCTGGAATAGTACGACTAGATTCAGCCATCAGTCCTTTGTGCATTTTCTTTCCCAACTTTTCTCCCTGCCCTCTCAGTTAGGACATTTTTAGCTTCTTAGTATTAATTTTGATACAATGTCTGCTAATTTTGAGTCCAATTTCTACATGTGAATACAAATATGAATCTTTTGTCTTACTGATGCTGGCTTATATATCACATCAGTATAATTTGCTTTTACTTCTTTTTTTTTGCATTTTTTGTCAAAGTACTGTAAAGAGGGGTTACAGTTTCATATGTAAGGCAATGTTATAATTTTGCCAGATATATCTATTCTCTGAAAATGACATATTATCCTACCTAATGAACATAGTTCATTTTGTGTACACACACACACACACACACACACACACACACACACACACACACTGCATTATCTTAAACCATTTGTTGGTTATAAAGCATCTGGACTGTTTCTGTACATTGAGTATGGTGAACAGTGCTATATTAATCATGAGTGTTCAAGTGCATTATTCATCCCTATTTGCAAACATATGGATACAGGCTTCAGCGTGATATTATTAGATCTCAGGGTATTTCAGCTTTTAGTTTGAATGTGCTGTAATAAATGGTCACCAACTCTCTGATTGAAAGGAAAAATAACAAAATGTCTAATATAAGTTACGGTTTAATTTAGATTCATTAAATGACATTTTATTCTATGAAGGTTCTATCCTTTATACAGGATCTTCTCTTGTGATGCTATCATTCTTTGTATTCAACCTTACATATGTCAGTATTTGGGGGTGATTTATTAATAATTCTCCCACCTCCATTAGCAACTGATGGTATAGTTCACCTTCTGGAGCTTCATAGGACCTTATGGTTGAAATTAAGTTTATCTTCATTTTGTTCTTATGCTTCCCAGTGCCTTCCTGGCTACATTAGATTTACCTCAAACTTGTCTGATGAGAGTCTTCTGAAAATTACAATTATGTCATCAAGTACTTTATGGGGAGATTCCTCTGACATTGAATTTACTCAGCGAAAACTTTCAATACTATGAACCACTGAAAAAGTTGGAGTCTATACAACTTATTTTGAAATGTTAGTCAAAGTCTGGAGATAAAAATTTGACCTATTATATAGCTTAAAAATAATCCTTCTTCATAGCATAAATCTTTCAAATTCACTTAACATATTTGCACAGGAAGAATAATATTTTGTTTTACTATCCAAAATATTTTGTTTACTATCAACATGACCAACCAGAGGAATGCCCAGGAAGAATTCACACTGACATAGTTACATACAAGTATTTCCATGTGGGTATTTATTCAAGAGAAATGGAAGAAGATATGTTTATGGGCAGAGAGGAGGTAGGAAAGGAAAAGAAATTAAAGTGCCTTGACTGTCAGTGGGAATAGGGATTCTTCCAGGATTGATGGATGTTATAAAATTAAATATATTAAAATAAGTAAACTTTATACTTACAGTAGATTGTTTGGTGGATTTATCATTCCGTTATAAAACAAAAAATATGGGAGACAGAGAGACAGTAGAGACCAAGTCTGTGAATACTGTATATGTTCTAGATACATTGTATATTGTATATATGTCTACCTGACCTAGAGAAGGGTTAGAAAAACAGGACGTAAGATATCACAAGAAATGTACACACTGCCCTACTATGTAACTGTACCCTTTTGTCACAAAATTTGTGTTCAATTAATAAACAAATAAAAAAAGAAAAAAAAATACTCTGAAATCATTGTAGAAAGCATACATCATAATTTTCCATAGATGTAAAAATTAATCAGCCTTTACCAAGGATACATTTTTTTTTTTGGCCAGTCCTGGGCCTTAACTCAGGGCCTGAGCACTGTCCCTGGCTTCTTCCCGCTCAAGGCTAGCACTCTGCCACTTGAGCCACAGCGCCGCTTCTGGCCGTTTTCTGTATATGTGGTGCTGGGGAATCGAACCTAGGGCCTCGTGTATCCGAGGCAGGCACTCTTGCCACTAGGCTATATCCCCAGCCCAAGGATACATTTTTAAAATGTATCAAAGAAGAAATTTCCTGCTTGTGGCATGTGAGTTACTTAGATTGTGCTACTGCATACTAACAATCAGTAGAACAACCTGAAGATAAACAATTCTTGAATAGATGAAAAGTTGCACACACAGGTCAAAACAATTGGAAAGATGTGGAAAAGATATAAGAAACTCATTCACTGCAGTGAAATCACCTGAGCAGTAGTCTCTATGAAAGCTGTTGCCCCAGTGGGAAAACCTGACATGTAATTGACAAATTGCTGTAGGTTCAATATGGATGAATTGGAGTTAAAGACGTTAGATTGAACCCTGATACAGAAAGATCTGAACTAGGTTCTTGGAAAATTTACTTCCTGAGGAGTACTAGGTCCTCACTGGAAAATCTTTTTATGCTTCTAGAAATAAATTATTTAAAATATATTAGACTATTCTTCCTTATCTAAGAAAACATGCTATTATGAAGCTGCTTTACCAGAGCCTAACTTGCCATGATTTGATGAGAAGCTACACTAAAGAGGAAAGAGAACTGATACAGCGACTGCTAACAGTCTTTCATGTGGCAGAAAAAAAATATGTAACTCCATCAGGAAGGTACGAAGGAAGAAAAAAAAAGGAAGGAAGGAAGGAAGGAAGGAAGGAAGGAAGGAAGGAAGGAAGGGAGGGAGGGAGGGAGGGAGGGAGGGAGGGAGGGAGGGAGGGAGGGTGGGAGTGAGGAAAAGAAAACATTTAACAAAGTAGTTTATGAATACAATATATCTCAACCAGTGTCACCTCTTTCAACATTCTTATGCATCCCTCCCTTACCCAAACTTTCCATTACTCTTCTTAATTTTGTAGTAAGTACAGTGGATTCTTGTCTGCATTTCCCCTTTGTCTCCTTTTTGTTCATCTACCTTTTATGCTTGACTCCACCCCACCCCTTTCAAGTACCTATTTCCTGGGGCTTCATTTTGCTCAACTCTGATTTTGCCTTTCTAAGCAATTACACTATTTGAGATCTCCAATGAATGTAGCCTGTTTCAGTTAATTGAAGACAATCCCTCTTGATTCTGTATCTTTTATATCATTCTTCAGCTATTGCCCTTCTTTGTTGCTTCTTCTTACAACAAAATCTTCCAAGCAGTACATCCTCAACTTCTAGGATTCTCCTCCCAATCTCTTACAAAGAAAAGACTTTTGTGAAGGCTCAGGGGTCTCAACATCACTATTCCAGGAGTCAGCTCCAAGCCTTCATCTCTTGAGACTTCCTGCAGTGCTGTGCAGGGCAAGTGACTGCTTCTTCTTGGATACACCTGTGTCGTGATGTCCCCTACATCACTGGCAGTTTACCCCCTGTTTCCTTCTCTGTTTCCTCTTCTTGTTAATAGCTCCGAATTTTGGAGGATTTCCCTTGATGATCTACTTCAGTTTCAAGACTTACAAGTTGTCTCTGTGCCAATCATTCTGAGTTGTATGGAAAATCCTTTGTACAACTACATGAAGATAATTTTTAAACAGGAAGCTTCCCTATGACCCAGCAATTCCATTCCTGATCATTTACCCAGTGGCCACAGACCAGGCCACAGAAAGCTTCCAGCACAACTATGTTCATTGTAGCATTGTTTATCACAGACAAGATATGGAATCAACCAAGATGCCCCTCAGTAAACAAGTGAATCAAGAAAATGTGGTATATATATACACAATGGAATTCTCTCCCAGCACAAAGAATGACCTGGTACCATTCATAAGGAAATGGAAAGACTTGGAAAAAATTATACTAAGTGAAGTAAGCCAGAACTAAAGAAACATAGGTTGCATGGTTTCCCTCATTTGTTGTAACTAGAATATGCCTCTAAATCTAAAAGTAAACACACAGGATGGAAAAAACAAAAAAATACACTTGGATATAATAAATTATACAAGACTCTAGACAGTCACACAGTGAGACCAAAGGAAAATGTTCTTAGGAGAGGATAACAAAGGCTTGATACCTGTGTGCATATGATCATATAAAATGATGTTCATCAAAATGAACTTCAAGAAATGGAAGCAAGAGAATTTTTTGTTATTTTGCCTTTTGGGTTTTTTTTTCTCCTTTGCTATTGTTTTTGTTTTCTGTACATTTTATCTCATATGTAAGTTTGCCGGACTTGGGAAGGGTAAAGAAGAGCACAGAAATGGTGGGGGGGAAAAGGTGAACAATTGCAGCAGTGATACTCATTAGGAACTATGTTGAAGATGAACTATACAATTTGTGAGGGGAGTTAGGAGGAAAAAATTGGAAGAAAATGAGGGAAGATGTGACACTATTCTGAAGAAAAGTACTCATTACCTGACTTACGCAAGTGTAACTCCTCTGCACATCACCTTTACTATAACAACTTTAAAAACAGAGACTGTCTTCAAATAAATTTTATTAAGTTCTAAACTAAAAAAAAAGAAAAGAAAACAATGGAAGAGTGATATTGATTAAGTTATTTTATTCATAAACTGCCTATGAGCTGTAACTACTTTTAAGATTAATTAAATATATATCATATGTAATAATATACATAATATAATATATGACATACATATATTATATATTGCAATATATAGTGCATTATGTTGTATATATGTAATATAAAGTAATATATACTGTATTATATTATATATTTATATTAGATAATATATATTGTCTGTGCACATATTATATAAAATATACACTGTTACATATAATATGTAATAATATATATATCATGTGTGTATTTAATAGTTAACTCTAGCAATTATGTCACAACTGGATGGTCATTGAATTATGATATTTACATTCCACAGGCATGGTTATACCAGAATATTTGTACCAACCTACACAAGAATTGTATATGTCATTGTTTCCCTCTCCTGACACAGTTACACACATATTGCTCATTTTCCCTCTGCAACACATACATTTTACACCACAGTAATGAAGAGATCCAGTAAAATAAGAGAATCAGAAGCAAAATAATTAAACAAATAAAAAATCATCATTAAAGAAACTGTGAAAAAATCCAAATTAGGTTGAATATGGTTGGATTGTAATATTTAACAGAAGAATTAAAAATACCCACTGGTTACTATACTGAAGACAATAATGGGAAAAAATAGATAACATAAAATAAAAAATAAATAATATAAGAAAAGAGAGAAACTAAGAAATAATCTAAAAGAAATGTCAGTGATAGAAATAGAATGCATGGCATTTGTGGGTTACTCCAAGAATGGATAAGGAAAGAATGTCTGAGCTCTAGGTTCTGAAAACAGATAATTATAAGGTGAAAATAAACAAATGCTAAAAAAGACAAGCAAAAGAAGTGGTGGAGCAGCATATATAAAATGAAAATATATAAAGAATAAAAATTAAATACAAAAATATTTAAAGCTATGGTTTGTTTTTTTAGATTTTTCCTAATGAATATCAGACAAATCATTGGTCAAACAAGTTTAAGAAACTTCAAGGAGGACTGATACCAAAGAACTACATATATATGTATATATGTATAGGTACGTATACATATATACATATATATATATTCAAATGTGGGCCAGAGTTGGGAATATGGTCTAGTGGCAGGAGTGCTTGCCTCCTATACATGAAGCCCTGGGTTCAATTCCTCAACACCACATATATACAAAACAGCCAGAAGTGGGACTGTGGCTCAAGTGGCAGAGTGCTAGCCTTGAGCAAAAAGAGGCCAGGGACAGTTCTCAGGCCCTGAGTTCAAAACCCAGGACTGGCAAAAAAAAAAAAATAATAAAATTTAAAAAAGTTCTTTCCTCAAATGTGGGCCAATCTATGACAAATAAAAATCTTTTTGAGAGTCAGAGATGGGAAAATATTTGGCAGATTAATAAATATCATAATATCTAATTGTTTTTCAACTACTATTATGTAAAAATAAAGAAAAGGGTAAAATGTTTACATTTTTGATAGAAAAATATATCACCAAATAGTATCTACTCTATAAAACTAATTTTCAAATGCATAAACAGTCCAAGGTAGCTACCTAGCCTTCCAAGAACGTTAATAAAGAAGTTTTTCAGAGTAAAGAAAATTGGTAAGTATCATAGATCAGCATCCATGGATAGGTACAAAGGAAATGAAAAGGGGATGTCACCATACTTTAATATTCATAGTGAAATGGTTCCAGAATCTACTCCATTCCCAACCCAGTAGAAAAGTTCATGGTACTCAAATCCATACATTGGCTGATTATTTTCATATAACTGACATTCCTCCTCCTATTTTATTTTTTCCTGTTTTGTTTAATATATATTTATACATATTTATACATATATGTATATATACATATATATAGTTTTATTGTAAAGGTGATGTACAGAGGGTTAGAGTTAGATAAGTCAGGTAATGAGTACATTTTTTCATCAGTAACACCTTACCTTTTAGCTCTTGCTGTTTTACCTTCCCTCTCCACAAGTTGTACAGTTCATTTTCAACATAGAGTCTAGTATCTCTGAGGCATTTGTTCCCCCTTACCCTCTTATAGACTGATAAACTAACAAACAAGAAAAAAGGCAAAGGAAAAAAGAGACAGTAAAAAAGAAATAAAAAACACTTTTTTCTATTTCTTGTTCATTTTGATAAATGTCATTTTATATGGTCATATGCACATAGCTATTGAGCCTTTGTGATCCTCTCCTGGGAATATTGCCTTTGGTTTTATTGTGTGAGCGTGTAGAGAACTACTTAGTTTATCATGTCTAAATGTACATTTTTGTATCTTATCATCCAGTGTGTTTACTTATAGATTTATAGGCACTTTCTAGTTACCACAAATGAAGGAAACCATGTAATCTATTTTCTTTGGGTATGTCTTATTTTGTTTAAAAGCATCAGAGATTATTTAATGGATACAATATTAATGGTACAAAATAGTAGATATTCCGAAAATAACAACTAAAAAAAGTACTTATTACATGTAGAGGACAGACAGAGCCAATGTGTGAATAATGGCTGCTTGCATTTATGAAATGCTGAGTGAATAATACACAAAAAATGTGCCATAGACTGGTGACAGTGAAGGTGACAGAAAGGCATTTTCACTCTACATTGTATTTCCAGAGACGCCAAAGATTTTTCTTTTCTCTTCTTCTTCTTCTTTCTTTATTGTCAAAATGTGATACAGAGGGGTTACAGGTTCATATGAAAGGCAGTGAGTACATTTCTTGTTCTACTTGTTACCTCCTCCCTCATTTCCCCTCTCCTCCTTCCTCTCCTTCCCCAAGAGTTGTGCAGTTGATTTACACCAAATGGTTTCTAAGTGTTGCTTTATGAATTGTTTGTCTTTTTGTTCTTTGTCTCTCGATTTTGGTATTCTCTTTCCATTCCTCAGTTCTATTACCCTATAGACAATATCCAGGGAACTCGATGTAATACAGTGGTAACAAGGGTACAGTCACAGTAAGGGACTACAAGAGAAACAAAACTAGACAAACCACTCAGTCAAACAAACAGACAAGGAAAAATTAAAAAAGTAGTACAAGTTCATATGGTATGTTGAGAATAATTACAACAGTGGTATAACTCTTGTTTCAGTAACGTGGAGTTTATTTCACTTGACATCTTATGTGGTAATATGGGTGTAGCTATTGGGGTATTTTCGTCTTTCACCGTGACTAGCCTATTCCTGTACTAGCTATTCACTATGAGGGACACAATAGTGTTTATGTTTCTTTGGGTCTGGGTCACTTCACTTAGTATGATTTTTTCCAAGTGCTTCCATTTCCATATGAATAGAGCAGTGTCATTCTTTCTGATGGAGGTATAGAATTCCATTGTGTATATGTACTACATTTTCCTGATCCACTCATCTACTGAGGGGCATCTATCTTGGTTTCATATTTTAGCAAAGACAAATTGTGCTGTGATGAACATAGCTTTGTTGGTGGCTTTAATGTGGTCTTGCTTGTAGTCTTTTGGGTAGATGCCCAAAAGTGGGGCTGCTGGGTCATAGGGGAGCTCTATGTTTAGCCTTCTTAGGAATCTCCACACTGCTTTCCAGAGGGGTTGAACAAGTTTGCATTCCCACCAACAATGTAGTAGAGTTCCTTTTTGGCCACATCCACAAGATAGACAAACTCCTAGCAAACCTGACCAAAAAACGTAGACAGCACACCAATATAAAAAAGACCAGAGACGAAACGTAACCTCACCACAGAAACTACAAAGATTCAGAAGATAATAAGGAACTATTTTGCAAACCTATATGCCAACAAATTTGAGAACCTGGAAGAAATGGGCAAAATCTTAACAAAAACTGATATCACCAAATTTAACCAAGAAGACGTAAATCTACTGAACAGACCCATATCCATCAATGAAATTGAAACTGCAATAAATGATCTACCTTCCAAGAAAAGCCCAGGTCCAGATGGATTCACAGGGGAATTCTACCAGACTTTCAAAACAGATCTCACACCAACACTCCTTCAAGCTCTTCAATGACATAGAGAATAAAAGCTCACTATCATACACATTCTATGACACTAGCAGAATGCTAATCCCAAAACTAGATAGGGACACCTCAAGGAAAGAGAACTCTAGACCATCTCCTTGATAAACATTGATGCAAAGCTCCTCGACAAAATTCTGGCCAACTGACTTCAATAAGTCATCAAAAAAATAATCATACACCATGATCAAACTGGATTCATCCCAGGGATGCAAAGTTGGTTCAATATAGGCAAGTCAATTAATGTAATCCACCACATCAAACAGAGCAAGGTAAAGAATCACATGGTTATATCTCTAGATGTGGAAAAAGCATCCGATAAAATCCAGCACCCATTTATGATAAAAGCCCTGGAAAACCTGGGATTCCAGGGAACACTCCTGAATATAATGAAGGCAGTCTATGACAAACCAACAGCAAGCATAATTGTAAATAGTGAAAATCTCTGAAGATTTTTGTACAGCCAGAAAATTTAAATTTTGCTTCTTACTACAGCAAGTGTGTGTGTGTGTGTGTGTGTGTGTGTGTGCGTGTGTTATTTTGACTTTATACTAGAGCTTTAATGTAGGGTCTCTTGGTTGTAAAGCAGGCACTGTACCAGTTGAACCACTTCGTTCTTTTTTGTTTCTTTATTGTCAACGTAAAATACAGAGGGGTTACATTTTAATATGTAAGGCAGTGAGTACATTTCTGTTTTCTTTTTTTATATTATTATTATTATAAAACTGATGTACAGAGAAGTTACAGTTTCATACATTAGGCAATGGATACATTTCTTGTACTGTTTGTTACCTTGTCCCTCATACCCCCCTCCCCCTCCCCCTTTCCCCTCCTGAGGTGTTCAGTTCACTTACACCAAACAGTTTTGCAAGTATTGCTTGTGTTATTGTTTCTCTTATTTTACCCTTTGTCTCTCAATTTTGGTATTTCCTTTCAATTTCCTAATTCAAATACCAGTATACACAGTTTCCAATACACTCAGATAAAATTACAGAGATAGTGTAGATACAATCACAAGAAGGTGATACAAGAATATCATCAATAGTAGAAACTACAGATACACATGGGATGTTGAAAGTAGTTACAACTGTGATATAACAATCATTTCCATAAAATGGAGTTCATTTCACTTAGCATCATCTTATGTGATCATAAGGGTATAGCTATTGGGCTCTTGTGATCCTCTGCTATGACTTGCCTAAACCTGTGCTAATTATTCCCAATAAGGGAGACCATAGAGTCCATGTTTCTTTGGGTCTGGCTCACTTCACTTAGTATAATTTTTTCCAAGTCCTTCCATTTCCTTACAAATGGGGCAATGTCATTTTTTCTGATAGAGGCATAAAATTCCATTGTGTACATGTACCACATTTTCCTCATCCATTCGTCTACGGAGGGACATCTGGGTTGGTTCCAGATTCTCGCTATGACAAATTGCACTGCAATGAACATTGTTGTGCTGGTGGCTTTACTGTGATTTTGTTTGTGGTTTTTTGGATAAATACCCAAAAGTGGGGTTGCTGGGTCATAGGGGAGTTCTACATTTAGCCTTCTGAGGAATCTCCATACTGCTTGCCAGAGTGGCTGAACCAGTTTACATTCCCACTAACAATAAAGTAGGGTTCCCTTTTGGCCACATCCTCTCCAACAACTGTTATTGTTAGTTTTCTTAATATATGACATTCTTACTGGGGTGAGATGGAATCTCAATGTTGTTTTGATTTGCATTTCTTTTATGGCCAGAGATGTAGAGCACTTTTTCATATGTCTCTTGGCCATTCTCATTTCCTCATCAGAGAAGTCTCTTTGTAGGTCTTTAGCCCACTTGATGAGTGGGTTATTAGTTCTTTGCGGTTTTGTTTTGGAGGAAGGTAATTTTTTTTAGTTATGCATATATTTTAGATATGAGGCCTTTGTCTGTTGAATGGCGGGTAAAGATCTTCTCCCAGTCTGTGGGCTTTCTGTTTATCTTTCAAGCTATGTCCTATGCCGTGCAGAAGCTCTGCAGTTTGATGCAGTCCCATTTGTCCAGCCTTTCTTTGATTTGTAGCCTTTCTGGGTCATTGTTAAGGAAGTTCCGTCCTGCGCCAAGGAGCCCAAGTGTTTCTCCTACTTCTTCCTTTAGTGTTTTCAGGCTGTCTGTTTTGATTTCGAGGTCTTTAATCCATTTGGAATTGATTTTGGTGCAGGGTGATATATAAGGATCTAGTTTTAGTTTGTTGCATGTGTTGAGCCAGTTTTGCCAGCACCATTTGTTAAAGAGGCTATCTTTGTTCCAAACTATAGTTTTAGCCTCTTTATCAAAGATTAAGTAGGCGTAGTTCTGTGGGTTCATTCCCGGGTCTTCAATTCTGTTCCATTGGTCTTCAAGCCTGTTCCGGTGCCAATACCAAGCTGTTTTTACTACTATAGCTCTATAATACAACTTGAAGTTGGGTATTGTAATTCCTCCAGCACTGTTCTTTCTGCTTAGGTTTGTTTTTGCTATTCTGGGTCTTTTATTATTCAATATGAATTTCTGGATTGCTTCCTCTATTTCATCAAAAAATGCTGTTGGGATATTAATGGGTATTGCATTGAATTTGTAGATAGCCTTTGGCAATATTGCCATTTTGATTATATTAATCCTCCCAATCCCGGAGCATGGGAGGTTTTTCCATTTCCTTAGTTCTGACTTAATTTCGTTTTTCAAGGTTTTAAAGTTCTCCTCAAAGAGATCTTTCACTTCTTTGGTCAAGGTTATTCCTAGGTATTTTATGTTTTGGGGGGCTATTGCAAAGGGCTTTGCTTTCCTGATATCAGCCTTGGTCTTTGGGTTGTTAGCATAGAGAAAGGCCGTTGATTTTTGAAGTTTTATTTTATATCCTGCAACTTTGCCAAAGTTTTTGATCAGCTCTAGTAGCTTGGGGGTAGAGTCTATGGGATTCTTTAGGTATAGGATCATGTCATCTGCGAAGAGATAGAGTTTAACTTCATCTTTACCTACTTGGATTCCCTTTATATTTTCTTCTTGCCTGATTGCTCTGGCTAGGAATTCTAGTACTATGTTGAAGAGCAGGGGAGAGAGTGGACATCCCTGCCTCGTTCCTGATTTTAAAGGGAATGGCTTTAGTTTTTCACCATTTAGAGTTATGCTTGCTGTTGGTTTGTCATAAACTGCCTTGATTATATTCAGGAATGTTGCCTGGAATCCCAGTTTTTCCAGGGCTTTTAGCATAAATGGGTGGTGGATTTTATCAAATGTGGTTCTTTAGCTTGCTCCGGTTGATGTGTTGGATTACATTAATTGACTTGAGTATATTAAACCAACTTTGCATCCCTGGGATGAATCCAGTTTGATCGTGGTGTATGATTTTTTGGATGACCTGTTGAAGTCGATTGCCATAATTTTGTTGAGAATTTTTGCGTCTATGTTCATCAGGGAGATCGGTCTATAGTCCTCTTTCCATGATGAGTCCCTGCCTGGTTTTAGGATGAGGGTTATACTGGCTTCATAGAATGAGTCTAGTAGTGAACATTCTCTTTCAATTTCATTGAAGAGTTTGAGAAATATTGGTGTGAGTTCTCTTAGAGATATAAATTTTCCTCTGAGTACTGCCTTTGCTGTGTCCCAAAGGAGCTGGTACTTTGTGTCCTCAACTTGGTTAAATTCCATAAACATTTGAATTTCCGTTTTAATTTCTTCAATGACCCTCTGATGGTTCAGCAGTGTGTTGTTTAGTCTCCATGAATTGTAGCAATTTCTGTGGTGGCTGTTTGAGTTGAGCTCTAATTTTATTCCATTGTGGTCTGAGAGAATTCAGGGAATGAATTTGTACAGATTTTCTTTGTGCCCTAAGATGTCATCTATTTTGGAGAATGTTCCATGTGCTGCCGAAAAGAATGTGTATTCTGTCCTTGCTGGGTGGAATATTCTGTAGATGTCGGTTAGTCTAGTTGGTCTATGCAATTGTTTAGTTCTGTGGTTTCTTTGTTCAGTTTTTGGCGTGTTGATCTGTCCAGAGGTGATAGTGGAGAGTTAAAGTCCCCAACTATCACTGTGTTTGGGTCTATGAGTGTTTTTAGAGCCAGTAGTGTTTGTTTGATGAAGTTGGGTGCTCCTGCATTTGGTGTGTAGATATTTAGAATGGTTATTTCTTCCTGTAGGAGAGATCCTTTTACTAGTATGTAGTAACCTTCTTTGTCTTTTCTTACCTTTTTTTTTTTTTTTTGGCCAGTCCTGGGCCTTGGACTCAGGGCCTGAGCACTGTCCCTGGCTTCTTCCCGCTCAAGGCTAGCACTCTGCCATTTGAGCCACAGCGCCGCTTCTGGCCGTTTTCTGTATATGTGGTGCTGGGGAACCGAACCTAGGGCCTCGTGTATCCGAGGCAGGCACTCTTGCCACTAGACTATATCCCCAGCCCCTTTTCTTACCTTTTTTAATTTGAAGTCAATTTTGTCTGATACTAGGATTGCAACTCCAACCTGCTTATGGGGGCCATTTGCTTGATAGATTTGTTTCCAGCCTTTCACTTTTAGAAGATGTTTACTTTTTCTGGATAGATGTGTTTCTTGGAGGCAGCAGAAGGATGGATCTTGATTTTTTGATCCAACTTATGAGCCTATGTCGTTTGATTGGAGAATTAAGTCCATTAATGTTGACAGTTAGGATTGAGAGATGATCGTTTGTTCCTTTCAATATCACTATCTTGTTTAAAGCTGTGTCTTCCCATTTCTTGATCTGATGTACTAATTAGTGTTCATTTCTCTGTCTGTATTGGAATCTTGATTATTTTCCCTGTATAGTACATCTTTAAGGATTTTTTGTAAAGCTGGTTTGGTGGAGATATGTTGTTTCCATTTTTCCTTTTTGTGGAAGACTTTCATTTGACCTTCAGCTATGAAGGAGAGTTTGGCTGGGTACAGAATTCTTGGTTGGTAGTTATTTTTATTTAGAGATTGGTATACTTCATTCCAGGCTCTCCTTGCTTTCATGGTCTCTGCTGAGAAGTCTGGGGTAATTCTGATTGCTTTTCCTTTATATGTGATTGTTTTCTTTGCCCTAACAGCTTTCAGTATTTTTTCCTTGCACTCTGCTGAAGCTGTTTTGATCACAATGTGTCGGTGGGATGTCCTATTCTGGTCTGGTCGATTTGGGGTTCTAAATGCTTCTTGTATCTGTATAGGCCTTTCCTTCTGGATATTTGGGAAGTTCTCAGCTAATATTCTGTTAAATAGGTTGCCTATCCCATTAACCTCTTTCTCCAAGTTTTCCTCAACACCTATTATCCTTAAATTGGGCTTCCTGATCGTGTCTTGAATCTCCTGTAGCATCTATTTTGTTGATTGGACTGGATTTGTATTGATTTTTGGTCTTTCTCCATAGACTCTAAGGAATCTTCAGCTCCCGAAATTTGATCCTCTGCTTCAGTTAGTCGGGACTGTAGGCTAGTTACTTGATTTCGAATATCTTTTGCTTCTGACTGGTCTTTCCTGATAATTTCCATGTCATTTCTTAGGTCTTGTATGGACTTCTTTACTTCATTAACTTCATTACTTTGGTTTTGAGAGTTGTCTCTCAAATCTTTAAGCTGGTTAGCTATCTTTTCATTTGACTCTTGAAGTTCATTTAACTTTCTATTTGTGGATTCCATGAAATTCTCCATTAATTTTTGCTTTGCCTCCTCACGCTCTAGAATAATTGACTGCAGAGATTCGAACTTTTCATTTATCATGTTTATCAGTAGACTTTGTAGAGCATTTTGAGGGTTCTCTTCTATGTCTTTGATTGACTGCTCTGCTTCCTGCTTGTTTTGAGTGGGGGATAAGACTTCATTGTTTGCCATCTTTCTTGTGTTTCTTCTGCCCATTTGAATTGGGGATGCCAGTCTACCAGCACCTGTGAGCACTGTTTAAGACCCAATGCAGCCCTTACCAAGCACTGTTGTGTAAATCTTACAAATTCACAATTATGTACAGATACCCTGTATACCTGTCTATAAAATTGGATTTGGTGTTCCTAAAGAATACAATTTCAGTATAACAACTGATCCTGGGCCCTGTATTCAGTAGTTACTTATTTACTGTTACAACCCTATACGCAATTCTTGTTTTTATGTTAAGTTCTTTTTGGACTGGCTTTCTCTATGAACCCCTTTGATTCACTCGGATTAAGCTGGGATACCCTCTATCCAATAATCAGGAGTCATTGGAGACTGGAGGTCCAGGCAGTAAGTCAGGAGGGTAAGTTGGAGGTAGTAAAGGGAATAGAGTAAAATTGGGGAGGGGAGGTGGTGATTTTGGTTTAGTTTCAGTGACGTGGAAGTGTCGAGAAGAGTAGAATCAGTAGAGAGAATAAGGTTGCAATGATAGAGAATGGAGAGTTAGCAGAAAAGAGTGGAGGTGTTCTTCATAGGAAAGTAAGTTTTAAAGAAAGAGAATGCAAAGAGAGAAATAAAGTAAAAGTAGTGGGAGACAGATGCACACAACAGAGAAAAATTATTTAAAATAGAAGGTAAAATAAGAAGGAAAAAAAATAAAGAAAAAATCAGAAAAGGAACAACCCATAACAAACAGAAAAGAAAAAAAAACTTGGTAAAACAAACAGGTAAAAATAGAAAACATGTAAAAAGCAAAAAAACAAAAAAACAAAAAAAAAACAAACGCCACTTCCGAAAAAAAAAAAAAATTCTTTTTAAAGTTTAAGAAATGTTGAAAGGATAAAGAAAAAAAAATGGAGTCTTCCTTGTTTGGGTGGTCTTTCCCCAGTCTCTGGTTTCCTTGTGATGGTCTGCAGTCTATATTCCTGATTTTCTGGGTTTGGCAGAATTCAGCTTGCTCCTCTGTTTGCTGCAGGGCCATGGCCTTTACAGACTGCCTTTGAATAGGCTGTGAACTCAGCAGGGAGGGGCGCCTTTGGCCTGTTTTACCCAGCTGAGAGGTGCTTGCTTGTGCAAGGTTTCTGCCTCCTGCGCCGGGCGGCCACCCTGACGGCGGTGGCTTTGGAAAGCAGCTCCTTTTCGGGCTGGGAATTGGGCTTCCTCTGTGACGGGACCGTTTAACTGTCTCAGGTTCCTCCATCTGGTGTTTCCGTGCCGCCGGGAGCTGGTGGCTGTTTTCGCTTTAAATTTAGAAGTTCTGGAGAGTAGGGTGGGGCACCTCTGGCTAAGTCAAGGCCCAGGGCACGCCTCCCTCCTGGGCAGGGGTCATTCTCCTGGGCAGAGCTGGCTCTCACTGAGCGGTCCCTCTTGCCCTTTTCAAAGATGGCTAATTTGACCTCGCTTTTCCCAGGCCCGCTTTAGTTCCAATCTGGTCTGACCCTATGCCAGTGGCAAAGATGGCGCTTTGCTCTGGCTGTGGGGGCAGGGCTGCCTTGCCGAAGTTGCTCTGTGGGTGCGAGTGAGAATATCTTTCGTGGGGTACTCACCCTTACTCTGCGATTTCAGGTCGTCTGTGCTCAGCCGCCGCCTGGTCTCAGCTGTGTGCTTTACCTCCGTGGAGTGAGGGTTGCTGTGATGGGCACTGTGCCGGCGCCGCCGACACTTGTGTGGCGGTGGGATACTGCCCAGAGCTCGAATCTGTGTTTTCAGATGTGCAGAGTCGATTTTTCCTTCCTGGCCAGAATCCCTGTACTGTTACAACTTACGCTGATTGTATTTCTAGTGGTAAAAGTTTCTATGGGGTGAGAAATCTGCAGTGCTGGAGGGAGCTGAGCTAGTGCACTGCAGCTGCTCTGCTGTCTTCCTGGAAGTCCCCTGTTTTCTTTTTTTTAACAACAAGCAATAATATTTAATTCAATGTCCATATATCACAGCCAGGGCATCGTTTCTACAAATGGACATCATTTAAAAAATACTTCAATTTTCAATTACTCACTGAATATAACACATTATATGTCACACTTTTTTATTGTCAAGACGATGGACATAGGGGTTACCATTACATGCTTAAGGTGGTGAATACCCACACATTTCTTGTCATGTCTGTTATTCCCTTCCTCATATTTCTCCCCCCTTCCCAACCCCTGGCCCCTCATCCCAAAACCCCCTTGCTTTCTTCATTTTTTTTCAAAAACAAACAAAAAATCTTATCCTTAATCTACATTATCGCTGTAGTCTACAATGCTTTAAACCTCTATGATTATTAATTGTAAATCCATTCCTTTCAAATCAGGTGGTATATACATATACATCTCTTTTCTTTTGCTTACTGTAATCTGCTCCTTTTTTTCTGTAATTATTCCCCCTCCCTGCTGACTTTGAGCTGCTTGGTTTGTTCTCATCAGTGCCCACTGCAACTGTTTGGCTCTATCTACTGTCCCCCGCCCCCATTTTTCCATTTATTCTGTGCCCTCCTACTAGGTTCTTTCAGATGTGCACCTGTGTACATCTTGTGTGAGGTAAAGGGCATAGGGTCCTTTAGTTTCAGTGAATACAGTTCTTATCCAACTTGGCACTTTCTCCCTCATTTTTCCTCTGATTTCCCCTTCTCCATTTTCGTCTTCCTTCCATGAATTGTACAATTGTACACCATATAGTTTTGAAAGCATTGCTGCTGTATTGGTTTGTCTTTTTATTCTTTTTAAAAAAATTGAATTTTATTGACAAGTTGTTGTGCAAAGGGGGTACAGTTACGTAATAAGGCAGTGAATCCATTTCTTGTGATATCTTACACCCTCATTTTTCTTTCCCTTCCCTAGATCAGGTAGGTGTATATACAGTATCCAGTGTATCCTTTAATTTCTCGATTTTGGTATTCCCTTTCTCTTTCCTAGTTCCAATAAATGTATATACAATGTCCAGGGTACTAAAATCAGTTACAGTGATATTAGGGGTAAAAACCACGGGAAGGAAATACAAAATAATAATAATTTAAAAAGGACACGATTTCACATGGCATGTTGAAAATAACAACATTGATATACCCCTGGTTTCCACAACTTGAAGTTCATTTCTCTTAGCATCATCTATTGTGTTCATATGGGCATAGCTCTTGATCTTCCGCTAGGACTATCTCAGAGACATACTAATTATTCCCAATGAGGGAAACTAGAGTCTATGTTTCTTTGGGTCTGGCTTACTTCACTTAGTAAGATTTTTTTTCAAAGTCCTTCCATTTCCTTACAAATGGGTCAATGTCATCCTTTCTGATAGAGGCATAGAATTCCGTTGTGTATATGTACCACATTTTCTTGATCCACTCATCTACCAAGGGGCATTTTTCATGTAATATATCAATGTTATTTGAATGTAAATAAGTCAAAATATACATTGAAAATTCTAGGGCAACAAATAAATTATTCCTTTAAATAATCTCTGTATTAATTATAACTACCTTAAAATTATAAATTACATAGTATAAAAAGCAAAAAAAGATAGAATAATAAAAAACCAAAGCATGAAGGTAAAAATAGGAAAACAAAACAACAACAAAAGTAGCCTTGGCTATCAAATTTAGTAGATATAATTAATTAATATAATTATTTATATCAATAATCACTTTAAATATATCAATCTAAACATCAGCTCAAAGATTGTCAGAGGTCAGAGTAGATTAAATAGAAAGAACAAAAAAACTAATTTAAGTATAAATACAAAAAATTAAATCATAAAGATGATGAAGAATATTAAGAAATATATATATGATCATGACAGTCAAAAGGAAGAGGTATTACATATTTTAATTTCAGATAGAATCAATTCCAGAATAAGTAACAACAGAGTTGGAGTAATAGTATAGTACCAACTAAAAATGGACAAATACTTGTAGAACAAAACGGTCTTTTATGTCCATGCATTTAAAAAGTATGCAAAACAAAAACTGATAGAACATCAAGGCAAGCAGGTGAATATCTAATTAGACAGCTTTGGCAGGGAAAATAATCAGTGAAGTCATACCAGAAAGAAACATACACCAATCAACTGGATACATTTGACATCAAAACTTTATAAAACTTCTGGAGATTATATGGTTTTTAAAAACACAGACAGAATGATAACTGTAATGCACTTCAATTTGAAAAATAACACCTCACAATTTGACAAAAGTAGAAATAAAATTTTAGCTTTCAGTAGAATTAAATTAGAAATTTGTATTAGAAAACCTTTGACTATATGCCCAGCATGGTATGGCTGGATCATATGAAGCTATCATTTTAAGATTATAAGTAACCTCAATAATGATTTATGTAATAATTGGACTAATTTGTATCATTCAAATCAGTACTGCACATGGAAAAGATACTTCCTCTCATATCTATTCCAATATTTGTGATTTTGTGTTTTCTTGATGTTAGACATATATACTGAATTGGAATAACAATCTAGTTTTGATTTGCATTTCATTGATGGCAAATGATGTTGAATATTTTCAAGTATTCATTACAAATGTGTACTTCATTTGAAAAGCACCTATTTGACCATTTATTGATTATATTATTTGCTGTTGTTTGTGTTTTCTTTTAAGTTTTTTTATATGTCATGAATAGTAATACACTCTCAGATGAAACATCCAGGTATAAACAAGTTTCAGATATAGGAAGAAAGCCATAAAATATTGCTAAAAGATCAAAGAAAATATTTTCTAACAGGAAGTGATTTCATCTTAAGAATGTAAACTCAAGTTGTTTTGATGCTTGTTCTTTTTACTTAGAACAGTGGCTCAAAGTAATTATAATCAATGCACCAGAGATTTATTTTGTGAATATCAACAAAACGATTTTAAAGTTTATATGGAGAGGGCAGAGATTCAGAATTGGCAACATAACTATTGAGGGGGAAAAAAAAAACAGTGGGATGACACTATCTAATTTTCAAGACTTCCTGTAAACCAACATAGTAAAATATTCTCTGTGGAAAATATAGAGAACCCCCAAATATACTGATATAACTATTATAACCTAATCTTTGACAAATGCACCACAAGGAGAAAATGGTTGTTTTAAGAAATAGTGTCTAAATGCATTTGTCCTTGGAGGGACATCTGGTTTGATTCCATATCTTGGCTATGATAACCAATGCTGCCATGAACACGGTTGTGCTGGTATCCTGTGTGTCCTTGTTTCAAATCTATTGGGTAAATGCTCAAAGGTAGAATTTCTGGCTCATAGGAAAGGTCTATGTTTAGTATTTTGAGGAACCTCCAAACTGTTTTCCAGAGCAGTTGAATGACTTTACATTCCCTAAAATAGGGAAGTAGTGTTCCCTTTTGGCCACAAATGGGAAGTGGTTATACAAAGAGAGCCTAGGCATCTTGTGTAATTAGAAAGCACCACATCAAAACAATAAAATACTTTTACATACCTACTAGATGTTCAGAATCCAAAATATTGGTATGACTTCTGAAATAATATTGCTATTGGGGAAGCAAACTATATAGCTCTTTGAAAGTGACTCTAAATTTCTTATAAATTTATATTTACCTTACAAATAAACAAGTGAATGTTTTGGTATTTATCCTAAAAAAAGGATTTTAAGAGTATTTGCATACAGTCTTTACAGTTTTTTCTAGTTATATCATTCATAGACTTAAAATCCTTGTGAGCAAACAAGATGTTCTTTAGTATGTGAATGATTAAACTAGAGTACTTATAATGGAGTGTTAAAATAATGAGCTCTATAACCAAACATGGAAGGTTAAATGCATATGACCAAGTGAAATGAGGTAGATGGGAAAGTGTGAATACTGTTTGACTCAGATTATAGGATATTCTGCAAAAGGCAAAACTATGAAGGTAATAGGTGCATATGGCAGTTAAAGATTAAGTGCTAGGTATCAATCAGGTAGGATGAACATGGGATTTTGTAAAATAGTATTGTTATAAAGCTGATATATGAAGGGGTTATAGTTACATAAGTCAGGTAATGAATATATTTATTTCTAGCAAGTTCCACCTTTCCCTCTTCTCTATCCCAGTTAATAACTCCCATCCCCACCCACAAGCTTTATAGTTCATTTTCAGCACAGTGTCTATGAATGCCACTGTTATATTTGTTTACCTTTTGTCCCTCTATTTCTTTGCCCTCATTTTCTTCCCAAAGAAAGATAAACGAACAAGCAAGACAAAAAGTAAAGAAAAATTAAAACAACAAAGACAAAAAATCTTGTATCCATTTCCTGAAATTCATTTCAACAAATATTATTTTATATGATCATAGTCACACAAAGGCATTGCACCTTTGTGTTTCTCTCCTAAGGGTATCCTCCTTTGGTCTCAACGTGTGAGAGGCTAGAGTCCTGTATTATTTATACTGTCCTGGTGTATTTTAAATCTAGCTTTCAAATATGAGAGAAAATGTTCCATTTGTCTCTATGAGATTGGCGTACCTCGCCTAACATGATTGGTTGTAGATCTGTTCATTTTCCTGCATTTGATATAACATTCTTTCTAATGGCTATGTAAAATTCCATTGTGTGTATGTATTAAATAGTATAGGTACTGTATTTTTGAATCCTCTAATCTATTGTAACACATCTGGGCTGTTTACATTAAGTGATATGGTGAATAGTATGGCAATGAATATGGATATGCATATGTCTTTATGGTATCCTAGCTTGTGATATAATGGTTAAATGCCCAGGAGTGATATGGATGGGTAGTAGGGAAGGCCTATGGTTAGCATTCTGAGGAACCTCCCGATTGCCATCCATTGTAGTTGAGTAGTTTACATTCCCAATACCAGTGCAATAGAGTCCCTTTTCCCCACTTGCCCTCCAACATTTTCTGTTGTTCCAGTTCACAATGTTGGCCAATATAACTGGAGTGAGATGGTACCTCTTTTCTTTTTGTCTTATTTATTCTTTATCTATCTTTGGGAGTGGGAAATATGCACAGGAATGTATGGACAAAAAGTGAACAAATGCATCAACGGTATTCACTAGGAACACAAAAGCTATACAACTGGTGAGTGGAGATAGAAGGGAAAAAACGAGGAGATAGCAAGAAAAGGGTGATACTGTCCAAAATGAAATGTGCTTTACCTGACTTATGTAAATGTAACTCTTCTGTATATCACCTTTATAATAACAATAAAAACAAGAGATTTTATAAAACAAACATCATCACATACTCAATTATGTATGAAAATGTAAATAGCATTGAACATGGTGAAAAGTTTTGTAAAACTTTTCCAGCTGTTTTTCATGAACTGAAAACATAAAGTGGTGTTATAGACATAACTATGGGGAACAAGAAAAATGGTATATCTTACGAAAGGTGAATAATTTCAAGATTATACTCTCAAATTCAAACTATACCATATCGAGATAAAAACAAGCTGAGGCAACTGTTCCAGCCAAAATTTCTGCTAAGCACACAGAAAACTAATTAGGAGATGGGAATGCTGAGGTCAGCTGCCACAATGGACTTTTGAAACACTGGTCTTCATTAGCCTGCTTGTCATCAGGAACAGATGCTGGGATTAGTAAAAGTACATTTTCATCTACAGAGCTAGCACAAGGAAGTTGGGTAAAGGGACTTGTTAGTTTTAAAATTTCTGCAAAATGTATCATGTAAAATATATGGAGTAATGCATATTGAATGTCCACTAGCCCATCATACTGGCTAATATTGTATGGGAAAATAGGACTAGATACATTTATGCATATATGTACACAGACAGAAACATGCGTGTACACATACATAGATACATACATAAACATAGATGTTTCTATGTAGTTTGAGCAAAATGCATAATAATAAATCATGCATAGCTTAGTGCTTTTAACTTAATGTGAATAGGATTAAGCTATCAGCCCATCAAGAGGTCATTGTAAGATTATTTTTCTAACAAATTAAAGAAATTACCATTGTAAGCTTTCAGAAACATTAGAATTTACGTGAACTTGGTCGAAGATTTTGCATCTACTCAAAAACCTATATCTTTCCTCTTTTTTCTATTATTATAGTGAATTTTGTTCATGACTTTCTAAAATATTTGGAATAATTCAGACTTACATAATGGTTCAAAATTTGATCAAGAGTTTTCATATTATACTTCATATTACACTATTTAATATTTCATAATATTTGTCTTTTATATGATCATGGAAAATAAGAAAAAAAATTTGTTCTTAGAATTCTGCTTGTTGCACAATAGTCAATTTGGTTATTACCTAATCATACTTAAATTCTTAGAGTATCTCCTAATTTTATTTATTTAATAAGTTACCTCCAATCCCTACTAATATTTTTAAACCATTAAATAGAAAAATATGGTGGCATATCAGTAAATATAAATTCTGTTATAGAGGCAAGTTTAGAAAAAAATCTAAATCAAAGATAATTAAATTATCAATGGATTTGAAAATTTTCAAAAGAAAAAATGTTACTTTGAATCCACCATTAGCTTAGTTCACATACATTTTTCATCGAAAAAGTGACAATATGTAATTGTGCATGAATACAGTGTAAATATTTAAAATGTATCTTAAGTACATGAGTAATTATTTAATTTCATGGCTTACAGTCAATGTTTTGATATGTAGTACTTACCCAATTTGGTACTGAACTACTGCTAAAGTATTACTACTAAGATGTTTCATTTGAAGAGTGAAAACTCTAATGGGTGAATGTCAATGTATTTTAATTATGATTATACTCTTTTATTATATTCTGTGTTTTATATGTTCTGTTGGCTGATTCAATGCATGATGCAAACATAAAGGTATGAAATGATGTAGCTTCCTTGTGGTGTGCTCTAAGAATCCCAACTGCAACACTATGTTAGAGAAACCACATACTATAAGGGGTTGCTAGACCTAATATTTGTATGGTTTCTTGTGGTAGTAGTTTTGTGATCCCTGAAATACTTCTGAGTCTTCCTTGTCACAAAGATATTGAGTTCTGAATTCATACTCAGAGGTGCAGTAATTTTTGTAATTGAATATACTTCATAGGGAGTCCTAAATATAAATTCTAGCTCTAGTTATATATTAAAACATTTCCTCTTTCAAAAAATCAAAATAAAAAAAATGCTTTAAAACTCTGAGTAGAGGGCTGGGGATATAGCCTAGTGGCAAGAGTGCCTGCCTCGGATACACGAGGCCCTAGGTTCGATTCCCCAGCACCACATATACAGAAAAACGGCCAGAAGCGGCGCTGTGGCTCAAGTGGCGGAGTGCTAGCCTTGAGCGGGAAGAAGCCAGGGACAGTGCTCAGGCCCTGAGTCCAAGGCCCACGACTGGCAAAAAAAAAAAAAAAAAAAAAACTCTGAGTAGAATATACTTGTACAAATATGAATAGTGAGTACCTCACAATGGTTGGCTTAGTCATAGATGACTCTAGATTGTGTAATAGTAATACAAATTTAATAAAAACAAACTTCAAATTTTGAAATTTGTGATTTTTTTCTTTGTTGTTTAACTTTTTCTTACCCAGTTTCCTAGTATGTGAGGCAATGCTTTGTGCTGTAGTAACTTCCAGGTAGCCATGCGGGGGAATAGAGTCATGAACAATGGATTTTGTACTGGGTTCCATGACACATAGCTATGAATGTTCCATAGGCTACATGCATTAAATGTAGTTTTCAATTTAGAATATTCTCAAATTACAATTGCTTTGCTGAAATGTCCCTTTAACATACATCTGGTAGCTTCTGGAATGTGAAGCCATCTCTACTATTGTGCCTTAGGTTTTCTCCTCTGTTTTGATCAGGATTTGAGCCTGGAAATGATGATCTGCTTCTTGATTTTTGCTCCTAAAGGAACCCACCGCTTAATACTACACATATGTTAACTGAAACTATATTTCTTTTTTTTTTTTTTTTGGCCAGTCCTGGGCTTGGATTCAGGGCCTGATCACTGTCCCTAACTTCTTTTTGCTCAAGGCTAGCACTCTACCACTTGAGCCACAGCACCATTTCTGCTTTTTCAGTGTATGCAGTGCTGAGGAATCCAACCCAGGGTTTCGTGCATGGTACACAGGCACTCTATCACCAAACAACATTCCCAGCCCTGAAGTTATAATTCTTTAACATAAAAATATAGCAATTGTTAATTATGGCTCCTTTCTAGTTAGAAGGCTGTGGAGAAAACTCTCTTGATAAATTATTATAAATAAGAAAGATTGTTATTAAAATTTCTTTAGAGGTGACTGTAATTACCAAGTTACATATGATGAAACTTTGGTCCTTTACTTGGGAAGATCTAGAAATAAACTGTAGAAGAGAATCACAATGACTCCTTCTAATCTCTTTGTGTTCATGGATTTTAGATTAAGAGTTTACATCCTACTTGCACATTACATATCAAAGTAAGCTTTACATATATCCTATATACATTAGTAAATTATATTGATAATGGTTCTTTCTATAAGACTGACTTTTGATATTTTCCCATAATTGGAGGTCAGGTAGGTCTTGCATAAATCAAAATACCAATAATATTTCTATAATGAAATCATATTTAAAACTATTGAGGGCTTTCTCTGTATTTGAAATTTTGTTGCATAAACTATGAGTTCGGTGGGAGTTTAAAATATGATGATAAAAATATATAAGTATATTATTAAGATTCTGGGGTACTTTTATAATTTTTATATAATGTATCAATTTACTCCCAATGAGATCAAATTTATTTAGATAAACAGGAAAAGGATTTAATGAAACTACTTTTTTGAGTGTTTTTTTTAAATTAGTGTCAAGGTAATATACAGAGGGGTTATAGTTACATATGTAAGGTAGTGAGTGCATTTCTTGTCAGACTTGTTACCCCTTACCTCATTTTTTCTCTAAGCCTAGAATTAAATAATTAAGCTAAACAGTTTCAGAGAAGTTCAGTATGAAAAAAATGATTGATCATGTCATTACTGAGTCTGAAAACAGAAGGGGATACAAACCAATGCACATGGCTAACTCTAGAAACTAGAAAAATAAAAACTACAGGTTGTCTTCAGGATCCTCTAGAAATGAAACTGTTCTGTGATATTATTATCTTCACCAAGTCCCATGCCAGACTTCTATTCTCTAGAAACAGAAGATGTAAAATTGCCAACAATTAATCCATTTTATAATTTGTTAGTATATTTCTGGAACACTTTACAAATTTTTTTTAAAAATGTATCATTAAATTTATGTTTTTGTAATTTATTCTTTCATTTTATAGACCTAGTATCAGAAGACATGTTTTCTAGCTTTGAAAACACCATTTTTTTTCTGAAAAATGTTTGTGTACTCACTACCTGACTCATTTAATTGTAATCCCTCTGTTCACCTCTATAATAACAATAAAGTAAATTAATAATAAAAAGTACTTTAGATGTAACAACCAAAATAGACCTATGTTTGAGCTATAAAATATCACAGCATTGAAACTGATCAAATAAATTGTGTATAGATATAAGTAGAACATGGAAGGCTGTATCCAACTCTTCCTTGGTAAATTAGTAATTACATTTTATCTGAAAACTTCCTTGTAAATTCAATTACTAAACGTAGAAAACAAATTATTTTTTGCATTCAGAAAACAAGCTTTCATTTGGACCACAATCAGTTCAACTATTAAATTATTTGGACCTATGTCATCATTCTACATCCCTTTCAGTCTGATTCATAAGATATATTCCATCACCCAGTTTGTGAACCTAATAAGCTGTGCCTTTGTATTAACTTTAAAGTCAAGGAATAAATGGAATATTAAAGGAAAGAATGTGTAATACTGAAGAAATGTACTTATTTTTCAAAAAAAATCTTAAAATAACTACTTCCTTTCAAATGGCAAACAAATACAATGATTTCAAAATTATTCACTGGCTTTTATCTTAGCAAGAAAATTCATATTACATATATTACTGTAATCTCTCCACTAAAATCCCATTGACATTAAAGGGACTTTAGTGCAATAAATTAAAATCTCAGTGAAAATTTGTCTCATTATAATTATTACCTACCTTGTCAATTTTAAATTTTATCTCTATTTCTGTTGTTTGTTTGTTTGTTTGTCTTTAGTATGGTTTATCCCTTGATGTCACTGTACATGATTTGGGCACTGTGGGTATTGCACATAACACTTATGTGAATTAGAAAAGGGAAGGAGAACATCAAAAAGTGAAACAAGGTACAAAGGGTGAACTAATGCAATGGTCAATACTCTTGACAGGACAATAAGCTGGAAATTAACCATACAATTTGTGGCAGGGGATTGAAGGAAAAGGAAAGTGGGAGAAAAATGAGTGAAGGGGTAAGAAGTTTGGCAAGAAATGTACTCACGACCTTATGTATGCAAGTATAACCCCTTTGTACATCACCTTGATAACAAAAATTAAATTAAAAAAATTAAATTTAAGCTCTTGAGAATAAAGTAAGAGCAAAAATAAAAGAATATTTGTAATTAAAAGACTCATAAGAATTTAATGTATTTACTATATATCTTAGATATAAAGGCTACATTATATATCTATATATACATGTGTGTGTGTCATAAACACATTAGAAGATATATATGCATGCATATATACATATGATATGTATATATACATAATATCTATAACATTTACTATGTATACATACATAATATGTAATGGTTAAGCTATATGTTACTTCCAATGATCTCATATTCAAATTTTAAAATTACTTTCAATCTTTTCTCTCACAACAATCTAGAGAATATTTAAAAATTATATTGGGGCTGGGGATATGGCCTAGTGGCAAGAGTGCTTGCCTTGTATACATGAGGCCCTGGGTTCGATTCCCCAGCACCACATATAAAGAAAACAGCCAGAAGTGGCACTGTGGCTCAAGTGGCAGAGTGCAAGCCTTGAGCAAAAAGAAGCCAGGGACAGTGCTCAGGCCCTGAGTTCAAGGCCCAGGACTGGCCAAAAAAATATATATATATATAGTAGCAAAGGTTACTACTAATGTTGAGCCAGGGGGTATGGATGGATTTTAGACCTGTATGTTTATTTTTAAATTTACATGAACAGTTTTCATTTGCTCCAGAAATAATAACATGTGCACTGTCATAAACAATATAATATATAAATCTGATCCTAAAATCCAGTCACAGCTTCAACAAGCTGATTTATTTGCACTCTGAATTGTCATTTTGGTAAGATTTGTGGGCACACATTCTCCATCAGTACAAATATCAGTACAAATCTTGCTTTGACCTCCATGACATTTTTTATTAAATGTCATAAAGCTATAGTTTTCAACTGTTGCTTGTAGACCAGCTAAATAAATAACTTCTTACAGAAAAAGCTGCTACAATGCTATCTATCCATATAGAAAATTGAACTGAATTAGACACAAAGAGAACCTGATAATTTTTTCAACTTCCCCTACATTATAAATGTTTATTAAATTCATTCATGTCTTTGCTCAAGTGTTCATTTTAGCTTCAGTAATGTTTCTGAGGAGAAACGATGGGAAAGGAGCGTAAAAGGAAGAACAACATCACAGGAAATAAAAAAAATGGAAAAAGAAGTGCTAGCAGGTAGAGTGAACTACTTATTTCTATTGATTTGTTTAGTTGTTTTCAAATTATATATCATATCATAAATGTTAAGGCAAAAAAAAACAGAGGAAAAGAAAGAAGCTCTGTGTGAAGTATAACAGGAGATGAGAAAGGCACTGTTGTCTTCTTAGGCATTCAGAGTAACACCCATTAAGGCTTTTGTTCATATTCAAATATCTTATAAAACAACAAACATTTTAAAAATAGACCTTCTCCTTAGAATTAAAAGATTTGGAGAAAGGAAGGGTGAGTTAATGTAGTTATAATATCCAATTTACATTTGTAAAATGAAACTAGGTAAATTGAATGGACATGTGGGGTAGCAGAGACAAGAAGAATGATGAAAGGGGGTGACACTGATCAAGATGTATTGGCTCACAAACTGACATGTTGTTTGAAATATCTTTGTATTTTAAAGTAATTTAAAAAATAAATATGTACAGGAATTTCTAAAATCTTGGCTTCACTATGGAATAATGGAATACTTCAAAGCAAGTGCATTTAAAATCACTTGGATTCAATTTCCTTATTCACAAAACTGGTCTATTAACACCCTACTCAGCATTTTATTTTATTTATTTTTTGCTGTTGGAGTCTCTTTATTTTATTATCTATAAGTAGTTTTACAAAGGATTTGCTATTCAACAAAGCAGTTTTTGACTCCATGGGTCTTGATCAATGTCATCCCTTTCAACCTTCTTATCCACCCTTCCAACCCACTCAACCTTTTTTTAAAATTTTTTTATTTATGTAATGCTGAGGAATTGAACCCAGGGCCTCATGTATGCAAGGCAAACACTCTACCTCTAAGCCACATTCTCAGCCTACCCACTTAACATTTTTATGAATAGACATGCTTAAATTTTTTTCACAATATAGTGCCTTAGAAATCTGTATAGAAGTCAACTTATGAATTTTATAAGTCATTTATATAAGGAGGATCATTGAATATAGTGAAATTACTTACAAATCAATGAAAATGCAAATGAGAACATTAATATTAGGTTTGTGATTAAAATTTATATACAAGATAATTTATATATAAGATATTGAGATCTTATCTAAAACCCCCCAAAAATAAACCACCATTTCTAAATTGTTTTTGGCATAGAGATTCATTGTGTTTTCATTACTTATTCTTTGGCTGGCCTCATACTATTTTGCACATCCTTAGTAGCTTGTGTTGAAGGTACATGCCATAATATCTGGTTATTTTGTATATTTCTGAGAATAGAATTTGGTAATGATTATTGTTTCTAGAGAGAAGATCCCAGAACAACTTCTCTATTTTGAAAGTAATAGTTCCAAGATATGACATTTCAAATTGTAGTGAATTTCATGTTGATAGGGAAATAGTATCGTATTTCTTCTGCAGAGTATATGAAAATATGGACAATATACTATAACTTAATGATACTTATGAGCCACCTCACAAATCTGGGATTATCTACAACCTATTTTATGAGTTCGTTCAGGGTTCTTAGTTTTTAAATAAAACCAAACTGTAGCCAATTATTCCATTTCTCACAGTCAAAGCTATTCTTACTGATAGAACACATTTTGCTAACTTCAAGATGGTGAAAACCATACACAGAGACAATCTACATATTATAGTGAAAGAAATTAGATTTATGAGAAACAAACAAAAAAAGCCAGTAGTGATAGCTCATTCCTGTAATCCTAGATCTTCAGGAGGCTATGTTGGGGGATTATGGGACATTTTGTGAGTCTTAATTTACAACTAACAAGAAATGAACTGAAGTAGTGTCATGGAACAAATGGTAGAGAGCTAGCTGTGAACAATCAAATCTTGTGAGTTCAAGTCCTGGAACCATGCTAAAGAAGAGGGGGGAAGGGAGAAGAAGAAGAGGAGGAGTGGACAGGGAGGGAAGGAGGGGGGAGGGAGAAAGAGGCAGGGAGGGAGAGGGAGAACGAGAGGGAGAGAGAGAGAGGGAGATAGAGGGAAGGAGAGGGAGAAGTTGGGAGAGGGTCGGAAGAAAAAAGAAAAAATAGCTACAACGAATATGAAAAATCTGATCACAGTAAATGGGTAATGAGTAATTTTAAAACAGTTTAACTGGCATCAATAAATCATACATGTGTCTTGATCAATGTGGTTCCCAGTTTAGTTATTTCCTCGAAGAGATGTTATATGCTAAAATGTAAAGTAGCTTCAATTTGATTCCACTTGCTTCCCTCTGCCCTGATATCTATTTTCTGCAGGTTCCATGTCTTAATTGTTAGTTCTCATAGCATTTCTCATTTCCCATTAAGTGAGAATCACATCCTTCACATTGTACAGACTCCCTAAAATAAATTACTTGAGCACAGGAAAAAAAAATCTTATATGGAACATTGGAAAACAAATATATATATATATATATATATATATATGTATACATATACATACATACGTGTGTGTATAAAAAGGCATTCTATTACATAAAGTATGGAAAATATATCCTTTGTTTGATGGAAGAAAATATGGCAGAAGATACTATTATAAATTCTATTTGCAGCTCCTGGAAGACAGGCAGTATTTTTATTTGCTTCTTTTAACATCTATGTTTTTTTTTTTTTTTTCCATTGAGGCAAGAATAAAATCTTCTATTCCAGTTAGGATGGATGAACAATATCTGTGTTTGATACAATACTCCTTTAATTTTTGCAAATGAACTCAATGACTGCTCTATCAGTGTATATTTAATACAAAATTGACTATAAATAAACAGTACATATTTTTATTGCTTTCTGCCTTCATCTCCTTTGGCTTCTCAGAATCATGTGCTGCAGTGCTTACAAAGTCATGTTCAAAGACATGAAATGCATAAGCACAATTCAGAAAGCACATTGGGAAAACATATTGTATTCTTTAAATGAATGCATCTGAATATAAAATGAATTTACTCATATAAATGTTAATATATTACAAAATGAATGTTTATAGACATTTAAATGAAATTGATTCAGTGAGAAAGGAAATTAGTATGAGTCACTCACAGAAGCAAAACACAAACAGTAAAGAAATTCATGTGGATTTAAAAATGCTAAGTGAATTATATCAAGTCTGGCTTTTAACAATCCTAACAATGACTAAAAATAATGTGCTAAAATGTATGACTATTAACTGAATGACAAGGCAATTGACAGTCAGAACATAGTATCTTGCTCTTCAAATTATTGGAAAAAAAGTCAATCACAAGGTATAAAAGTAGTTAAGTTTAATTTAATAGAAAGAAATACAAATGTTTATGTAATTGTAATTATTGTATTTATTTTTTTTCAAATTTTTATTATCAAACTGATGTACAGAGAGGTTACAGTTTCATACGTTAGGCATTGGATACATTTCTTGTACTGTTTGTTACCTTGTCCCTCATACCCCCCCCCACCCTTTCCTCCCCTGAGGTGTTCAGTTCACTTACACCAAACAGTTTTGCAAGTATTGCTATTGTAGTTGTTTGTCTTTTTTACCCTGTGTCTCTCAATTTTGGTATTCCCTTTCAATTTCCTAGTTCCAATACCAGTATACACGGTTTCCAATATACTCAGATAAGATTACAGAGATAGTGTAGGTACAACCACAGGAAGGTGATACAAGAACATCATCAATAGTAGAAGCTACAGATACACATGGGACATTGAAAGTAGTTACAACCGTGATATAACAATTGTCTCCATAACATGGAGTTCATTTCACTTAGCGAAAATCTGGAACCAACCCAGATGCCCCACAGTAGACGAATGGATCAGTAGACGAATGGATCAGGAAAATGTGGTACATATACACAATGGAATTTTATGCCTCTATCAGAAAGAATGACATTGTCCCATTTGTAAGGAAATGGAAGGACTTGGAAAAAGTTATACTAAGTGAAGTGAGCCAGACCCAAAGAAACATGGACTCTATGGTCTCCCTTATTGGGAATAATTAGTACAGGTTTAGGCAAGTCATAGCAGAGCATCACAAGGCCCAATAGCTATACCCTTATGAACACCTAAGACTATGCTAAGTAATTATTGTATTTAATTCTGATTCTATGTGTGTTTGAATTTTTCACATATTGATCCAGTTCCTGGTTTATACATTGTTGTCCACTTTAAAACACCCTTTGAAACAAAGTCTGATGTACCAAAACCCATCCCAGAATATGTGATTGTTTTAAACACTCCCAGAAATGTCAGCAAAATATTGATTATCAATAAAACTCCTCACACCTAGACTTTATAAAGAAGTTTAGAATAACCTACAACATAATTGTCTTTAATATATTTTTCACTTTATTGTAATTGTAAAGGTGATGTGCGAATTATTTGCAGTTACATAAGTCCAGTATTGAGTATATTTCGTTTAGAAGTCTCAATTCCTTCTCTGTTTTTCCCCTCTCCAACTCCTTCCACCCCAAATTGTATGGTTTGTTTCTAATATAGTGTTTAGTGAGTATCACTACTTCATTTGTTCACCCTTTGTTCCACCATTTCTGTGCTCCTCCTTATCCTCACTAAAACAAATAAACTTACATACAAGATGAAAGGTACAGAAAGCAAAAACAGGAACAAAGGAGAAAACAACAACAACAAACACAAGAAGCAAAATAGTATAAAATCATCAGAAAGAATGATATTGTGCCATAAGTAAGGAAATGTAAATCTTGGATATTAAGCAAAATAAACCAGACCCACGAACTATAGGTTACTTGATTTCCCTCATTTGTTGTAACTAAAGTGTGCCTATAAATATAAGTAAACACATTGGATGGTAAATAAAAAAAAATCACTTGGACTTCATAAATTATATAGAACTCTAAATATCCACACAGTGAGACCAAAGAAGGATATTCTTAGGAGAGGATCACAACAGCTCAATAGCTGAGAACATATAATCACATATAAAATCATTTTTACTGAAAAGGACTACAAGAATTGGCAATAGAAATTTGATGTTTCTAATTTTTAAAAAAAATTCTTCAAATACATTTGTGTGTGTGTTTGTGTGTGTGTGTGTTTCTTTTATATAACTTTATAATGAAAGAAATAATTCACAGAAATCTGAAGGATAGTTTACCTCTTTGGGGGAATACGCAGGTTTTGGACTCAGGCTCTTGTATTTGCTAGATAGATTCTGTTTCACCTGACACATGGCCCAGGCCTACTTGATAGAAAGTTTGTCTTTGTCTGTTTTGTTTGTGGTTTTCAGATAGGTTCCTGTGCTGCAGCCTTGGCAGGCCTGCACCATGTTCTTCCTATTCACACTTCTTGAACAATTGGAAAACAGGTAGGAATCATCATGCTCATCTTTTATTAGCCAAAATGAATCTGATTACATTTGTTATCTAGGTTGTCCTTGAACTGTAATTTTCCCAATTTCTTCCTCCTAGGTAGTTAGGATTACAGGCATAAGCTATCATGCCTGACTGATAAATACATCTTGAAAATGTTTTACATACAAGCTTTTATAAACATTTTATTCATACCACAAGTTTATTGGAATAATAAAATAGAAATTAAATAATGTTCCCATGATAATTGTGGATGTATAATATATAGAAAAGAATCATACGGTCTATCAACAAACTATTAGAAAACAATAATTATTAAACATCTGAAAATACAAAGGTACCCACACATTGATCAAATAGTATTTTTTGATAAGTAAGTAACAATGATCATATCTTACTAACACATCCTGAGAGAATTTCTTTTAAAACTCTGTGCTGATCATTTACTTTATTTTGCATTTTTTGTATTTCTCTTAAATTTTGGTTTATTTTCTCCTGATTTTATATGAACCACCTTGTCCCCTTTCACTTGTTCTCTTGATTTTACATCTTTCTTCCAGATACTAGTAGATTAACACACTTAAATTTACCTTACATCTCATTTGTCTATATTCTAATATCCTTGTTTTCAAGATCTTATTTTCTATTGAAAATTTTTAATTTAATTCTGTTTTCTTTCATTAAGTGTTTTTGTTCTTAACTCACTGCACAATTAAATTTCTTTTCATGATGTCAAATTTTTCTTCCTAATCTGACTCTATACTTACTTCAAAAATGTCCTCAAAGCATTATGATTTCTAGATATATCAAATAAATTTTCCTATGTCATCAGCTCATTTGTCATATTTCCTTTTAACATCTAATTGTACAAGTATCATCCTCCTTTCTATTGATCTACAGAATGTCTAGTGAATTCTCACACCCTCCCCCAAGGTTAGAGACAACTCAGGGAGTGATAACTCTAGGGAGTTGCCTAACTTCCTACATGAAATTGAATGTGTTTATCAGGAAAAAAAAATGAATGAATGTGAACTCTGTACCAATGCCTCAGGCATGTGAATTTTGCTAGTCAGTAGGCTGAGACTTTCATGATTATGATTTAAAACCAGGATAGGCAGGAAAATCAAAAAAATTCCATCTCTAACAAGCCAGAAAGAATTAAAAAATCTAAGCTGGAAGTATGGCTCAGGTGATAGCACACCAACCATAAACAAATCAGTCTTGCAGTTAAAGGACCTAAGTGCAAGCTCCAGTATCAAAATTGTTTTATTTTTAATTTTATTTAATTTTATTTCTTTGTTGTTGTAAAGGTGATGTATAGAGGGGTTAGAGTCACATCAGTAAGGTAATGAGTACATTTCTTTGGGAACAAGTTTACCTACTCCAAACAAACATTTTTTATGTTAATGAATGTGAACTAAATACAATACATTTAAAAACAAAAAGCTTGTCCATGAATGTGTGGCAGACTTTTCCTTGAAAATAGCACACAGAGACTATGAAATACATTCTTGGTTCTGTTCTCTTTAACAATTTGTCACACTCAAAAATAAAAGTGGAAATCATTCTCTTGTGAAATGACTGAAGATTCCATGGACATAGTTGTTTAAGTATTAGTATAAAGTACTCGTTGGAAGGACATTGACAAGGTTAATGATATAAGGAAGGTGATCACTTTGTGTGGAGATAACATTTTGAATTTTTATTTTGAGTGGAACAGGAAATCATATTTTAGGACTATAAGCATAATTTGACGTAATTTTTCATGAATTACTTGGACTGTTCCATTGAGATTGGGCTCTAAGAAACTCAAGATAGAGGCACTGAAAGTAGCTAGGATGATTTTGCACTGATCTAAACAGGAAAGCAAAGCTGGAACAGCACATGAATATTTATTTCAAAGGTTGATACAAATTAGATAATTTATGAGAAAAAGAGGAAGCTATGATTACTCAAGGCTATGTGTATGTTTGTGTGTGAGAGAGATGGAGCCAAAGAGAAAGAGACCGAGAGAGCCACATTCAATCAGCAAGAATAATTTTGATGAATTAAAATCAGAAATGCAGGGACAAAGTGGCCTAGACATTTTACTTTGGGACACAGAAACTGGGAAAGCCCAATGAGACATGAGGCTAAGATGCCAAGAAGTTGTATAAATTAATCTGGAATTTGGAAAGAAGCATGCAAATGCATATGCAAGCATTCAAAAAAATTGGACAAAGTCTTTAAGGCATTCATAAAATTGGACAAAATATTCATGAAATTCAAGTATTATGAGATTGGACAGATCTTCAAGGGAAAAGAGGCAAAAAATATGGTAAAAGCACCTAAACTGTGGAAACTTTGAACATTAAAGTCATAAGAAAAATAGGAATACAACAGAAAATGGGAAGTGACCAATAATTTATTCAAACCAGGGGAAAGGTCAAAAAATCCTAGAGTCAAGAGAAAAGTCTATTAACAAGTTAGAAATTATGCAGACCAATACTGCTTGTATATCAACCAATTTAAGTAATAACATACTGACATTTTGTTTTGGTAAAGAGATATCATTATTGACCTTGATAAGAGTAGTTGTAAGAGTAAATTAGAAGAGCTAAATTAGTAACAAATGTAATTATCATTTTCTAGGAATTTTGATGAAATATGATGCCAAGGACCAATCACAAATGTACACTTTCTAAAAACAAAAATTTAGAGATTGCGTATCCTATGGACATACTTAGATAATAAGAAAAATATACTTTTTTTTCTAAAAGAAACAGATGCAAACTTCTCAGAGGGAAAAAAAAACATACTACTGATGAGTGCAGTTATTTCCACATAATTATACAGAGTTTGTGCTTTATAGGAAATACACTCCCAATTTTTTTCTTATTGTAAAAACATACAATTCATTCCATTTAATGTAAATAAAGACATATTTGATTAATGTTGGGTGCTCTAGGAATATGAAATTTACTTGATTTAAATGGCCAGTCTTAGCATTTATTTTGAAAAGCACTAAAAATTGTGTTAAATTTTAGATTATGCATTCTTAAAACAGTTCTTATAATGAAATGTGCAAGATTTCTGTCAGGATGCTTTCACTATAGGATTTTTTTTTTCTGGATTCTGTATCCTGTTTTGGTCACCAATTCCACTTTATTCATTCGTGTGATGTTTCACCCCAAGAAACCAATGTTTACTGCAGTTCCAGAGACTCAAGGTTTAAGCTTTTGTTAGGGGTTGAAAGGGCTATGGCTATGGTAGCAAAACTAGAGCACCAAGATCTGAGCTTGGAGGCCAAAGCCAAAAAGAAATGAAGCTAAACAAATCCATACACTAAAGGGACTACGAACTGAAAACTAGTGTGTGTATGGAGACTCCAAGAGGAAGACTGTTGAAAGTAATCTGTGTTGACTATCATTAGAAGAGATAAATGGAGGATGTAATGTAGGAAATGCTACCTAGCAAATATTATCTTGGTCACTTGTGCAAATATATCAATGAGTACATTTATATGGTAATATTTTGTTAGACACTAGTTTAGATATTTTCTCCAAAATGTATTACATAACCATGTAAATTTCTACTAAGCAATGGATATTGTTGTGGAAAAGAAATAAAAAATTCAATAAACATTTACTGAGTTACTACTATGTGTTAGTTAAATGATGAACAAATTATAGCTCGCAATTCTGATATTGCCCAGCACTTGCACTGACACAGCTGACAACAGATCATATCAAAGAAAAATAAATAAACATATAAGGAAATAAGGAAACAGAACAAAACTGAATAAGATATAATGACAGATTTTTAGGCACATGGGAAGAGAGTTGCTACCAATAGTATTTCATTTCAAGATTGGCTTCAAAAGTACAGATATGCAAATTTGAATAAATTCTGTGGTAGGAGCTGTCTATATAAAATATAAAATGGTAAGATACTCTTTGTTAGATTAGATAGGAAAATTGTAGGTCTCATTCTCCATGCAAAGGGACAGCGAGGATTTAATTTTAAATATAAGGCTTTTCAAAGAATGTCACTGGCCATAAAAAAGGAAGGAGAGAAAATAACAGCTTACAGAGACAGGCAGCCATGCAGAAACTGCTGAAACAATTATACAATTAGCTAAGGATAATTGCATGAACAGACACAAATACACACCACGTCAAACCTTGCAGGAGAAACTCAAAATAATTTCTTTCAGACAAAACATTTCTGAAAATAATTACACAATCATCTCAGCCCTTCTAATGAGGGCATTGGTTATTGCTCACTTACAAGATGATTTCAGGCATGGGATTCCTCAAAAATAATCATGGAATTTCTCAAATATAAAACACTCACAGGCTACAATTAGTCATGTGACTGCTTAAAGATCCAAGAATATTTTAGACAGCACACTCTGACCTGAAACACATTGTAGGCCAGCACCTGGCTTGCCTGTGCAAACCCCAACATTATATCACTTCTTGTTAGATTATATCTTAGCCAAAACCATACACACAAATTCGTATTTGAATCATTTCAGATCCAACAAGACCTTTAAAAACTCCTAAAATAGATAAAGTTATTTGATAAGTAAAAACTTCAAAAGTAAACTGAATTTTTTCAAAGTCCATAAATTCTTGCAGGTTTGGCAAAACATCAGAAAAGTCAGTGATATGAAAAATTAGAATTGCAGATTTTGCATTTATCTGGACCCAGTTATAGCTTCTTTTCAAATTTCTCTTCAGAAAACTAGAAAATATTTATGCCATAGTCATAACTATGGGGAAATAAAAGTTTTAATAAAATATTTACACATATCAAAATTTATTGCTAGCATGCTACTAGAAAGGACTGTTTCAATATTTTCTTAGGACATTGTACAAAAACAAAAAGAGGTGTGATTACATGACAATAGCTTGAAGACAAGGAAAACACAAGCTAGCCAATCCTTTTCAGTTGAGAATCAGATTGTTCAGTAGGCTTCCTTTTACTTGAGTTTTATTTACTACCAACAGAAATTCAAATATTTTCTAATAAACTCTAGCCTTTTTTCACAAAAGAGGTTTTCAAATTACATTTTGTTAAAATGTTACATAACAAATGACTCTTCATGTGTTTTTTTTCTTTCACAGCATATCTCCATTATTCATTTCTTCCCTATTTACTTAAAGCATATTGTATACCAGACATTGTGTGAGAAAATAAGAAGGCAAGGAGTGCCATGGAATGGAAATGAGTATTGAATGCCGGTTAGATTGGAAGGTATTATATAAAACAGAGATGGAAGATTTGAAACTAAATCTTCCTGGAATGAGCCATCAAATGACTCACCTTAAGCAGTCCAGTCATTAAAAAGCAGGACAAAAATTCTTTAAGAAAGAAAAAATATAGTTGAATTCATGAGTCAGATAATTCCCTCCTGGTTATAGCACAGAGCTGAATATTCAAAATGTTAAGATGTAGGTGACACAGGACTGCCAAAATGAAACTGTCTAAAAGCCATTAGACATACAAAGCAATGTAGTATTAATAGAGTTTAAGTTTTGGTTTTTGTTTGTTTGTTTGTTTTTTGTTGTTTTGCCAGTCCTGGGGCTTGGGCTCAGTGGCTGAACACTGTCCCTGGCTTCTTTTTGCTCAAGGCTATCACTCTGCCACTTGAACCACAGCACCATGTCTGGAATATAGATAGATAGATAGATAGATAGATAGATAGATAGATAGATAGATAGATAGATGAGGAATCGAACCCAGGGCTTCATGTATGGGAAGCAATCACTCTAACACTAGGCCATATTCCCAGCCCCTGGAGTTTAAGTTTTAAGTTGAAGTTTGGTAGATCAGTATATTTACCATTTCACTAGATAACACTGATAGGATTTTCACAGTTTCTTTGAGTCAGTATTTCAAATGGTTTTCTTTTTAGAGGATTCACTAAGAATTCTTTGTAAATTAAATAGAATGTGTCCAATATGGTGTCCAGGAACATGAGGAGTATATGTACTGCAAAGTCTGACATCCTTCCACTTCTGACTTCTAAATTCCCATTCTCAATTATAGCTCCTGAAATATGTTTTTTTTCCCCCATAGCCAGTGGGGAACAAAGGGAGATGGGAAAGATGAATGAAATAAAAAAGAATGAGTGAACACAGTCATTATATTAAATGTACATATGTGAAAGTGGAACCAAGTAACTTGAAGGTTTGGGTGGGGTCCAAATACTTGGAGGGAGATGACAAAAGGGGTGACATTGATCAAGAATTACCATACCCATAAATTGGTATGGTGAATTGAAACTAGTTTGTACTACCACATCACAAAATATAAAAATAAAAAATGAAGATCCAATGCAAAAATTCTGGAAACTTTGATTTGGAGTACAATTGTCAATCAGTCAATAGTTACCCACTACTTTCTTTTATCTATTGACACCTTTTTTTTTTTTACATGTAGCAATGTTTATTAAATGGTGATAGGCTATTACAAAACCACAGTATACAACTCTTGGGCCATCCAACTGTCTACACTATAATTTGTACTTTTGAAAGTAAATTATTTATCTTTGCTAGCGATCTTAATTTTTTTTTTTTGAGAAAGCTGGATCAGAAGAGTGACATTGGTGGTTTTCTTTTCTTTCTTTCTTTTTTTCCTCTCTACCCACTTTCCAAAGCAGGTGTTTTAATAGTTGTATACATTTGTGTTTCCCTTAGATCGCCTATCACTGGTTAGCTCTGAAAAACACATTACTCCTGTTATAGCCAACTTAGGAACTGGGACTCGCGGGGTGGGGGTGGGGGAGGTGAATCACATTCCCCCAGCAATAATTCCCTTGTTGAATTTCAGACCCAGGGAGTACCACACAAGTCCGACTTTTATTACCAGTTCTTTTGTCTAAATGATCCTTGTCATAAGTCCAGCATTCCCTTCATGACTGAGAAGATGGGTGATCAGGCGAAAATAAATATCTGTTGAATCTTAACATTTTTTTTGCTGTTGTTATTCACCAAAATGTGTTTGTAACTAGTACAATATCCTAGAAGCTAGCTCCTGAAAGGTGCACACATAAAATGCTCTGCATGTTGTCAAAGGTACAAGATGAAAACATCTGTTTCAGCCCTGAAGACATTTATTTTATAACCCAGAAGAATCAAGAGCTTTCACCAATTATTCTCCATTTCTGAAGGGTAAACAACTAGTGAGTGGTTAGACCCCAAGGCAATATTCAAATTTTAATAAAAAATGTAGGAGGCTTGGCGCTGTGGTAGAGCCTCTGCCTAGGAAGCAAGAGACTCTGAGTACCTCCCCCAAAAGAAAACCACATTTGTGGCACCCCAAGATGCTGAGGGCAGGCTGTAAGAACTCAGACTCCTTCTCTGGGCAGCTAGCACAGCATTGTGGTGCTCTTGCTAAATGCGTTTGGGCAGGTAGAACTTGCCCCAGTAACGCCCCTCCTGGGTTAGGTCATATGGGTTTAACACTTTCCCGATGCCCATCATGTTGGCGGTGACGATGCGCTCAAAGGTCCAGGGGTTTTGGTTGTTTTCTTCTTTTTCCTTTTGCAGTTCCTGCATCCTCTCCAGAGTCTGGTGGCTCACGGCCTTCGCTGGGAAGGGTAACTTGTAGGCAACCTGGTTCAGGAAACCTTGCACCTCTTCGAATTCACAGCGCCCCCCTCCCCCCATCTCTACTATGAGGCGGCCAGCCTTCAAGGGGGTCACTTAGTGATCAATGGCACCTTTGCCTCCCACCCATGCGCTGCCCGACACTTTTGGGGTGATTGGCTTGAACAGGGCTGGGACTCGCCAGATAGCAAACATGTTCTTTGGGTCCATAGAGCGGTTGATGGTGAGGCGCATCATTTCAAAATGGCCCCAACGGAGGTAACCACCTCCCAGTGCCAAAATCGCAAAATTGCCTTCTGTGAATTCAGTAGCCTCAGTGAAAGGTCCCCGAATATCTTTGAAGTTTCTAGGTTCTCTTCTTACTTTTGGAACAAGTGGTGCCCTTTCAACAAATTTAAGCTTGGATTTTTCGGGAATAGAAACATCTTCAGAAGATGGCACCGGAAGCAGCGTCTTGAGGCCCGCACTGGCGGGAGTGGCAGTCAAAGAATCTGACCAAGGCACCCGCAGGAGCGGCGCGCTGGCGCCAGCTGGCCAATGCCATGTGGCGCGCGGGCAGCCAAGCCCGGCCTCCTGCACTCCAGCAAGGCTCTGCGGTGCCCAGCCGGAAGCTCCTCTATTGATACCTTTTAAAAAAGCAATACAATTTGAAAATGATCAGCAGGAATAGACCTAGCAGGAGAGCACAATAGCTCAAGAGCTACGTACATATGAACACAGAAGATGATGCTAAGAGAAATGAACTTCAAGTTATGGAAGCAAGGGATATATCACTGTTGTAGTTATTTTCAACATGACATGCGAAACTGTGACCTTCTATTTTTTTTTATATTCTCTTCCCGTGGTTTTACCTCTGATATCATTGTAACTGGATATTGTACCCTGGATATTGTATAAATGTGTATTGGAACTAGGGAAGGGAAAGGGTATCTCAAAATCGAGAGACAAAGGATAAAGACTAACCAATGCAACAGCAATACTTACAAACTTACAAACAAATTGGTGTAAACCAATTGTAGAACTCCTGGTGGCGAGAGGGAAATGGGGAGAGGGGAGGCGGGGTAAAAATGAGGGAGAAGATAACAAGTTGGAAAAGAAATGCACTCACTGCCTTACATATTAAACTGTAACCCCTTTGTACTTCACTTTGGCAATAAAGAAAAAGAATCTTGCTCTCTGGTTGTTTACATTGTAACTAGAATTTTCAAGGACATTGACATAAAATAATAATTTCTCATGAGGAAAACTGCAATAAGGAATGTAAAGAATGAAGAATTCGGAATGGAAGAACTGGATATATCCAAGAGCTTTCGAGAAAACTAGATATGTAAAATGTTGCAATTGACTGCTTTTTATGCTCAAAGCATATTCCCAGAGTTATAACCCAAACCATTGTAGATAGTCACTGAGAAATAGAACACAGAAGAGAAACCTTGTTAAAAAATAAGTTTATTAAAAAAAAGTTTATGATGTATCAGGTTCTGTGAACAAGCTAGGTAAAACTCCTTGAGCCATTGAATAAAACTTCAAGCTGAATCTTATATTGCTTGTGGTATTTCAAGTCAGGAAGCGATCCCATAAACACACCTAGTAAGATTTTCAGTGTTTAAGGCACAACACAAAGTTCTCATAGAAGCCCACCTAAATAAGATTTGGATAGAGCTATTTATCTTTCCTTTTCCTTTTTTTATTAAAGATGTAATTTTAAAAGTTTTATTATTTTTAATTTAGTTTGAGCACTGCTTCTTTCATGAAGTTTCTTTATATTTCTTTTGAATTTGCTGTGAAGAGAATTGAATCCAGGACCTGGAACATCTCACACTAATATTGTACCATTGTGCAACATGCCAATTCCTTGTATTTAAATTGTTTTGTTGGTTTTGTTTCGATGTGATTTGTTTTCTGAGACATAATCTCCCTGAGTAACTTAGCTATGTAAGCCTGGCCTGAGCTAAAACTTGTGAGCCTCCTTCCTGAGCCTGCCCACTGTAGAATTTATGGAGTATATGAACAGAATGTAAGTTTTTTTCTATGATTCATCTTGGGAAAGCAGGATGAAGAGAATATTACTGGTTAGGATTCTAAAAGTAGAATTGAGAAAGAGAAATTCTAATGACAAATATACTGTTAGGAGGGCATTAAATAAGAAGAGAATCTTAATCATGATGAGACCAGTTAAGGAACTCCAGACAAATAGTAAACTTCAATTTTGCTGGGCTGAGATGAGATGCAACTATATTAAGTTCATACTGAATGTATTTACAAGCAAAAACAAACTAAGCAAAAAGTGGAAAGGAAGTCAGTGGTGCTGAAATGGTATCTTGAGACTCAAATGTAAAGTTGTGCAATTTAAGAAGCCATAGTGCAGAATGAATGGGTAGGAAGTAAGCAGCTAAGAGGATACAAGTTCTGACAAGTGGAAAGAAGAACATAATAAAAGTTGTCAAGATGGAAATTAGATGGAAATTTTAGTCAATCTCAAAAACATTTTTCTATTTGAGATACTTCTGGACAAACCTCCACTGTCTTTGTTATTATATTTCATGGGAAACCATAAGTCTAACAGGAAGCAGAAATAAAAAGAAAATTGTTAAGATGTGTGTGACCAAACCAAGAACTTAAACTTAGGAAATTAATTGTATGTCCAATGAAAGGAAGATTGTCATTACTTTGAATTTTAAATATATATTTCAGTGCTCAAATGATATCAAGAATGAAATATACGCAGGGTTCTCATAGGTCATTATTGCAGAAGCTGAGATCTGAGTATCCTAGTTCAAAGACAATCTGAGCAGGAAAATTCATATAGTTATCCCTGGAGCCGTAGAGCATTAGCCTTGAGCTCCAAACTCAGAGTCAGAGAGCAGGCCCTGAGTTCAAGCCCAGGACTGGCCCATAGGAAAAAGAAAAAGGGAAAGAAACAAACAAAAGAATGAAATTTAAAGAAATCTGGTTTGGGAGGTAAAATAGTGTAAAATTATTGTTTATAGGTGGGAATGTAAACTGGTTCAGCCACTCTGGCAAGCAGTATGGAGATTCCTCAGAAGGCTAAATATAGAACTCCCCTATGACCCAGCAGCCCCACTTTTGGGTATCTATACAAAAGACCACAAACAAAATCACAGTAATGCCACCAGCACAACAATGTTAATCGCGGCACAATTTGTCATAGTGAGAATCTGGAACCAACCCAGATGCCCCTCAGTAGACGAATGGATCAGGAAAATGTGGTACATATACACAATGGAATTTTATGCCTCTATCAGAAAGAATGACATTGTCCCATTTGTAAGGAAATGGAAGGACTTGGAAAAAGTTATACTAAGTGAAGTGAGCCAGACCCAAAGAAACATGGACTCTATGGTCTCCCTTATTGGGAATAATTAGTACAGGTTTAGGCAAGTCATAGCAGAGCATCACAAGGCTCAATAGCTATAACCTTATGAACACATAAGATGATGCTAACTGAAATGAACTCCATGTTATGGAAACAATTGTTATATCACAGTTGTAACTACTTTCAACGTCCTATGTGTATCTGTAGCTTCTATTATTGATGATGTTCTTGTATCACCTTCCTGTGGTTGTACCTACACTATCTCTGTAATCTTATCTGAGTATATTGGAAACCGTGTTTACTGGTATTGGAAGTAGGAAATTGAAAGGGAATACCAAATTTGAGAGACACAGGGTAAAAAAAGAGAAACAACTACAAAAGCAAAACTGTTTGGTGTAAGTGAACTGAACACCTGGGGGGGGGGGGAGGAACGGAAAGGGGGGGAGGGAGGGGGTATAAGGGACAAGGTAACAAACAGTACAAGAAATGTATCCAACGCCTAACGTATGAAACTGTAACCTTTCTGTACATCAGTTTGATAATAAAAATTTGAAAAAAAATATAACATGACATCTAACCAAAATAATAAGAAATCAATTTAAGAGTATCTCTCCAGTAGAGAATTATTTATGAAGAGAATTTATATTTCATAGTTACAGAGATTCATGGCTGATTGTAGTCAGGCTAAGTCTAACCACATACTGTCTTAAGGCTGGAAGCAACAAATGTACCCTGGTACAATCAATTGCTTGCTGAAAGTCAGACCTATTGTTTGGGGTGAAGGAATTGAATCAATTATTTTCATTCCAGCACTAGAAACTTAGAACATGACTCTTACCCAACACAATTAAGACCCTTTCTGGTCAATTAAGCAAACATTGTTAAAAAGAAATTTCAAACAAAATAATAATGTCTCAATTTTTCTTAATGGCACGTACTTCAATAGTATTTTGGTTTTGTTGGTGTTGCTCCTCATCTTTATTAGAGTTTTCTTCCAAGTTTTTCTCAACTAATTGAAATAATCTCTTTCCATACTTCTAATATATTAGTTTACTCATTTATGTAGCCTAATTACAATAATGAGAACATCTGGAATCTGTAACTTAATGACTAAGAGAAATACATAGCTACACAAACAAGCTGTTTACTATATTTTAAATTAGAAAATGAGAACATTAATTAATCTAATCCTATGTTTAAGTTTGCTTAATACAGAGATCCAACTGTATTTAGACATCCTAACTTACATCCTACTACAAAGTAACAATTGGAAATAGCATAATTGCTTCTTATAAATTTCTTATTCTAAATACATATGAGTACCTTTCATCAGTCACTGAGAGACAAGAAAGGGTAAAACAATATTGCTAGGGAATAAGAATAAGGAAAGCAGTAGAAGAGAGTTTAAAAATGCATTTTAGCAAGGTACATAAAAGAATAAATGTCCTCAAGGAATAAGGAAATTCTTGTTTAGCTTCTTGCTCTAGTTCATAATTATGAAGATAAGCAATTTATATTGGCTTTCAAAAAAAGCTCGGTTTGGGTCCCTTTCTGTAAAATGGTTCATTTTTTCAAAGCCTTCTATGTGCATGTTAGGTCTTAGTTTAAAAGTGTACTTTTATACATTTTGTGCGTGTGTGTGTGTGTGTGTGTGTGCTTGCATAATGTATTCTGCATTCAAAACAGTGATAAATTGCTGAACAAATAAAAGTGTAGAAGAAATAGGTACTGGGAAATAAGTATACAGAAATTGATTGAAGAGTTGTTATTAGTAGCATTGAGGTTTATTAGCAAAACAGTCTGATATCAAAGTCAATGAAGGAAGATGATAATTTACAGATGTTAACTTAACTATTCACAATACATTATGAAAATGTGTTGTTGATTTTGGAAAAGTCTTATCTCTTGCCTCCCATAAGAAAGGTGGAAATTTTTCCAGAAATGTTCCTTGAAGTATGTAAACTGGGAAAAATCTCTAAGGCTCCAAAAGAAAAGAGTAAGGCTAAATCAAAGGAAAACTAAGAGGAAAAGATCGACATGGGTAAAGACCTGATCTCATTCTGAGCTCACTTGACATTAGTGATATTATCTTCGTGTTTAAGTATGGAAACAAATATGACTTTTCTGAAATGATATGTTTACTAAATTAAAATGGCACAGAAGTACTGCAAAGCCCATATTTTTCTCAGTGCAACATGTTTCCTCTTTATGGAAGGACTATATTAGAAAGTCAAACACACCAACTTTTCAAAATTCTCTCATCTAATTATTTATCATTTTTTGTTCCCTCTCCTTCAACAAGATGTTCCTTTCTCTTAATAAATTGGTTTTGTAATTAAAAAATAAATTATCAAAAATATATGAGAAACCATTACATTAAATCGTGCTTTATTGAATTCCAGTATCCTTTTGGATACTATGCTGTGCTTGAGTGCTTGGAATTGTAAACCAAATTCAGTCTGCGGTAGTTGGGCTTTGTAAACTGCAAAATACGTCTAAGGGGAAAAAATTGTGTTTCAAAAGCCTGAGGGGGAAAGTGACTCACTTTGCTTTCCTAACATCAAACAGGCCTTGTAAAACAACACATTGATCAGTTAAATATAAATGAAGCAGAATCATATGGATATAATTCTCTTAAATTGAATTTCCTTTAAAATAGAGATGGAATTAAACATTAAAAAGAGAGGTTCGTGAAGTCAAGGTTTTTTTCATTTGACATTTATACACATGGCTTTAAATGCTAAAAATGAATAAATCTCAACCCCATTAAATAGGTGGTAGGATGTCTTGTTTGATATGTAAGCCACGTAATATTGTTTTCTACACATGCCAAGGATGGTTTTATTTCTAAAAATACCTCAATTGAACTTTACCTCTGCTTTTATTTGCTTGACAATTTAATTTCTGGTTTTCATATATTTGGAGAACTAAGAAGAGAGAGTTCTAAGTCCATTGAGGGCAAGTAAGGCAACATAATTCTCTGTTATTTTGTTCCCCAAAAGGTCAAAGGAAACAAGAATTTCAAAGTTGGTGGATATCAAGTAATTTGGGGCCATGCTTTGAGGATACTGGGAGAAAGAATGTGGATACTATAAGCTAGAAGGTAGCTAAAAATTATAACCAATCTCAGTTGATTCTGCGGATCCTATGGTATCTCCTTATAAGTAACTCTCTATGTGTAATGCTCCCCTATTGGGACACACAGTGGTGAAATAAAGGGGGCCCATCATCTTCACAGGCACCCATGAGGTAGCTTTCATCTTGAAGGTACTGAAAGTGAGAACTATTTTAAAAGGCAGGAACAATGTGCTTTCCAAGGGCACCACTCCAAAACAACACTGCGAAATGGAGGGACATGGTATTTGAAGAACGACTTCATCTCCATTCTACTTTAACAAGCTTAATCCATTTGATACATGCTTGTCATCATTTTCAAATGGACTTAATGGGACTCAAAAGTTATTAAAAAAAATTGAGCAATAATGTGTATCACTATTTAGTGGGATAAGGAGTTTCAACCTAGAAGACTTATAAAGAAGAAAATGGCTCCTTGTTTTTACTTCAATAACATAACAGAAACTAGTTCCTTACTTTGCCAATAAGTAAGGTTATCTATTAGCTTATAATAACTTTCTGTCACATGTTTAATGTAGCATACTCATTAATTCAGTAAATATTATTGAAAAATTGTATACTAGGCAGCACCCTTTTAGAATAATGTGTATCTTTTTAGGCCCTCCACACTACATTAGACCTAAAAAATAAATTTATTTTCATTTATTTAATAATTGCTTGGAAAACTCACCATGTGATTAATGCTAAGCACATGACATGAAAATAAAATTGTACTTAAAAATAAAAATTGAAATGGATTCTTATATAAACACATGTGTAGAGATGCACACACAGACACACATACATAAATATATACACATGGAATATATTAAAATATACAATATTAAGAATTGTGACCATCCTTTCCCTTGGAAAGAAACAATGATTGCCATAAGACCTAGATGAAGAGCTCTGGATAAAAATGAATGAGGATGAATTAGGTGTACTAGCAATTGTTAAGGAAAAGAGCTACCATTTCTGCAGTTTTGAGAGTCTAGATATCAGTGAAGGTTGAATGCTATAAGGATGTATCCAGATTAAGAAGCATTTAAGATTATACAAAGATGAATTAAATGAAATGTTAACATATGTTGTAGCCTATCATAATTTTGTGAATTAGTTAAAAAGGCATTTTCACCAGGATTGAATACTTTAGGGGGATTTTCTGATGCATTCTTTTTGATGTGCCCTTGAAACATTAATGTGTTCCAGCTTTTTAAATAGCAATATAATATGGAGACATACTTACATTCCCTTTCCTGTATTTCATGGAGAAAACAAAATTCAATATTTCAAATTGTAGTAAAAATCCTACTTTTAAGCTAATGATCTCCACATCTCCCCTTTCTCCATCACTGACAATTAGGCTCAGCTGTATGAAATACTCCAGTCCTGAAAGTTAATTATTTCTTATAAATTTTAGTTAATTCCCAAATCCTTGAAAATCATCTTTCATCAACTACTCCCTACTTTCTTTCTTCCCTGTGCATTCAACTATTCCCTACCTCTTGATTCCTCCCCAAATATGCAAAACAAATATGCTCCAGCCTCAATTTGTATTCACACAACTATAAAAATATACAAACACACATACACACATATATAATTTAAAGCTTTTCTAAAACAATGCTTATGAGTTGATGAAAATAGAAGGATTAAACGAGTAATGATTTCAAATATACCAAAAAGATATGAAATTGGTTTAAATTCTAGCAAAAGCATAGGTAAAGAATTGAATTATTTTAGTTTATATGTTTTGAAAAAAATATTGGTGTTGGATGTTATTTCATGAATTTCAGCCATAAAATTGTAGGTAGTAGGAGTTGACTGTTTTATTTCAACATTCATCCAACCTGTATTAGTGAACATAGAAGTTTTGATTATATCTCTGCGGGTAGTTGAAAGTACACTGAAACATAAGTCTATCTGTAAACATTACAACATTACAAGACATTTATGGCAGTATTGGGATTTTTTAATTATATCTTTTTTTAATCTTCAAGTAGTTGTACAAGGAGCTGTACAATTCGACATGTCAGCTTAAGGGTACAATGCCTCTTGACCAATATCATTGTTCTAATCATTGGAAGTACTGGTATTTGAACTCAGGGCTTTGAGACTGTTACATTGATGTTCTACTACAGGAACCATTACTCTGGTATTTCACTATTTAGTTTTAGAATAGGGTCTTGCTTCATGTCTTGGCACATTTGTACAGCTATTTCCACTTTGCTGTCATACCTGTGTGCACCACCATATCCAATTTCCCCCGTGCAGATGGAGTTTCACAGATTTTTCTACCAGGGCAAGCCTAGACCCACGATCGTCACATTATCAGTTTCCAAGTGTGCAGATTGCAGCTATCAGTCACTGATGCCTGGCTCCCAAGGACTGCTTTAATAGACAAAATTCCAAATTCCTGTAGTATTACTTAATGAATATGTTAAAAGTTATTTTCACTACATTAATTTTTAATTATTAGTTCAACCTTTAATTCAAAATATTCATAATTTATTCACTTGAGTACAAGTCATGGAGATTAGAGGCTTAAAATGAAATAAAGATTGGTGAATTAGGCTATGAACTAGGATTTAACATACCTAATTTTTCCTTTGCATTGCCTATCAGTCTTCAAATTCCATAAAGTATACTCATAGACCCATTGGTTGTCAACTATTTCTTATAATTAAGTCAATAAATAAGTATTTGTGACAAAAGTTCTAAGCCATGCCTTTGTAGTAAAAGAGCTAATGCCACTGTCTACATAAGAATAAGCCAATACAATAACGGAAAGGAAACAAACATATTAATATATCTAATGAAAAGTTTAGTTGGAATTATATATAGATAAACAAAATAATTAGCTTTAGGGAATAAGACAAAGAATGAACACCAGAGTTTATGAACACAGGGACATACAAAATAACTTTCACTAATCATTGAACTGAAGCAGCACAAAAACACATACACGTGCACAATTTAAACAGAAAATTGTTACACAAATGCATAAAAATATTCATGATATCTTATGAAGTTATTTTCTGTTTTGTGTTGTTGTGTGTTGTGTTGTTGTGTCACAACTCTTTCATAACTGGTCCATCATGGCTCTCCCTATATAGCGCCTTAAAGATCATTATTTTCACAAAGGTAATTGGGCTGTTTTGGATGAGGCTTGACTTTGTACATCTATTGCTAATTCTCAGGGGAAAAAATATGATTGCTCTAGCTAGGATCAGATCCTTATCATGGATTGCAATTGGGCTAATTTCTAAGATATAATTAGAAGTTCAAAGAAAATATTTTCTAAAGAAAATTATTGAGATATTCATAGGAATCAATTGTAAAGGACATTTTTATTCTTAACCATAATCTCTTAAAAAAACAATTAGCCAAAATCTTCTCAGGGTGAGACAAGAAAAGAAGGGAGAAGGGCATTCTGTGAAGAAACACTAGAATCCAGAAAATAGAAATACTGTAATTATACATGTCAAAAATATAAACAAGTATCACTTCAAGACAAAAACATGAATAACCATATGAATTTATAAGTATTATTTTCATGAATTAAACAATTCCATAATAAAACATATTTTATGTTTTGATTGCTCATACATAGATTTTCATAAGAAAAGCAAATCACTCCTACCTAAAATATAATTAAATGTATAACTCTTAATTGATTAGTAGAAATCTATAGAATTCCATACACTCAGATGACCACATTCCAAAAGTGCTTTAATTTCATCAGAATATTTTAAAGGGCTAAATAATTACAATATTTGGCTTTTTAAATTGATAAATGCTATAATACTTTTATAAAATTAAAAAAAATTAAAAAACAAGGTTAGTTTCTTGCTTGAATAGGTGTCATACACTGACTTTACATGTTTTCTTAGTGACTATTTTTTTTAACCAGGTCTCTTATTAACCATAATATTATAATTATTTTTAAGAACATTGTGTTTTCCCACAGATAAAAAGATTCAGGCAATTAAAATTCAAATTTTTAAACAATAATTCATTTTTGAATGCAATCATGGAAAGTAAAAATGAATACTGAGGTTTTCTTGAGTTATTTACTTTTTACTAATTTATTTTTCACTCTGAATTGTTCATGATCAATTATACTTTCTACTTGTGTACTGGTGGTCATAAGGCAACTCAGATACCTGTCGACTATTTTTATTTTGTAGGATATTTGCTTATTTTATCTTAGAGCTGAAGAAAAATAAATGTCATTAAGTATTGAAAATACAATCAACAATGCCAAACAATTAATTCCTTTATGATACTATGAGATACTTATGGCTTTTTGAAGTATATGAGAGTCTTCAAATTTTGGGGTTGCAGAGTTTATATATGATACCATTTTACATTTGTGTTTTGTAGTTTTGTTGTTTTTTTTTTTTTTTACCAGAGCCGAGAACCGAACCCCGGGCCCGCTTGCCAGGCAGGCACTCTTCCGCTGAGCCAGATCCCCAGCCCCCCATTTTACATTTGTGAATGAACATATTTCTTATCTACAATTAGTAATGAAGTCAATGAATTGTGTATTAGAGAGTAGCTGAGTGATCTTTGTGGGCAAATCACATGATTCCAAAGAGTCTAGGTATTTTCATCTGAAAAGCTGTATAAAATTAGATAATGCAAGCAAAATATGTTATGCACTGCTAGGACATAGGCAAGCCACAAATACATTGAAACACACTTATTTTTTCAACAATATCCATTTTACTCCTTAATTCCTGACACTATACTCAGCACTTGGAATCAGAAAATAAGCAACATATATACATCTGGCATCACATCTAAATTCTATAGGGATATACATAATAGAATTCGCAGCATTTAATTCTCATATTGAACTAATATTGAGAAGCTATAAAAATTTAGAGTGTAAGCCTCAGGTTGGCATGCAATCTTGGCTAGGGGAGAAAATAGGAAGAGAAGAATCCAATCAAATTCAGAAAACCTGTGAAATAGGCCTTAAAGATGAGCAGGACTTCATCAGGTATGGAAGAGTAGAATAGATTCAATAAGAAATAAGAAAAGGAAGAATGCAGATTACAAATGAAGTTGAATGAAGCTCAGGATTTGGCTTCACCTTAGAAAGCCATTGATTACAATTTAGCACAACATGACTTTAACTGGTTTATGCTCTAGAGAAAAAGAAATCCACCTTGTATTCTAGATGAACAGGTAGGTCTAAGAAGGAATGAAGACACACTGATCAGTTAATAGCTTTCTAGAGTCAACAGAGTGAGAAAATAGTCAGGGTCCCACTGAGAGCATATTTATGGTTGTGACTGTGAGGAGCCTGAGCAGCCGGTGCACCTCTATATTGTAGCTTGGGCCTAACGGGGCTCTGAAGCTTTCTGGAATAACTGTAGAACATATCAGTATGAAGCCTGAAAAAAAATGCAGTCTAAAATAATCAAGGTAGCCAGAGAAACTTCTTTTGACCAGAAGCCAGTTAAAGTTAGGATGCTTTAGCCATTGTTTGTAAGATGCTTCACTGCCTTATTTGATAATTGTGCTGTGTACTGGAAGATCAGCAGACAAATATTTGAAGTACCAGGTGCTCCTCCAGGCAATCAAGCCCCTGAAAAGTTACTGCCCCAATAAGTAACTAATGTATACATAGCAGGAGGGTACTGGCGCCAAAAGTCCCTTGCAACACCCTCTACTAACAGTCCCGTCCCGAGGTGGATAACAGGTGAAGGCTAACCCCACATGTCTTTTGCAAACTTTGACTGTCTTGCTCTTAAGTGACAGTGCCCCAGCTAAACAGGAATAGATAACACACTAAAGGTTCGCCAATTACATATCTTTTTTAACTGGAAATCCCCTAGACTTGTTTACTATAAAAACCCAGTGTAATCTGTGCTTGGGGCCTTTGTCCATCTTGGCTGTCTGTGTCCTTGTGGGCGTAGGTCCCAGCTCGAGCTTGCTAATAAACAACTCTTCGGTTTTGCATCGGAATCGGCTTCTCGGTGGTCTTTGGGGGGTGGTCTCCAATTGTGGGCATTTCAACTGAGAATAAAAGGAGGCACAATACATGGGAGCGTGATTAGGAATTAACTAGGTTTAGGCACAGTGAATTGTTTGTTTGAACTCACAGTCTTTCCCTTGCTAAGAAGTAGGTTTACCCCATAAGTCACACTTCAACACACTTAGTTATTTAGTTATATTTTAGTTATATTTAGTTAATTTTCCATTAAGTTTTCATCTTTTTTCTTCCCTATAGCTTGCTGGTTTATAGAGATGGAAGCATAGCTACCTTTTTTTTTTTTTTTGCTTAAACTAGCCTTAAATTTCAACCATCCTCATCCTTCTTCTAGAGTGGCTGGAATTATAGGTGTCTGACACCATACCTGTCCATTTTTAAATTTCCTGTACTCATTACTAATGTTCTTATGTGGATGGCTCAGTCAATATTCAGTCAAGTAAACCAGCATGGATGATACAAAGGATTTATTCGTTTGTACAGGATTCTTGTGGATGGTTAAGCAATTGAAATGGTTAAGTACCATGTTGAATATATGAAGATGAAGTATAAGACTGAAATGTGAGATAATCTTAATTAAACATGTAGATAGGGTCATTACAAACAAAAATGTTCATAAGTTATATAGCACAAAGTGAAAAGATATATATGCTATAAAAGGAAGATCTCAGCTTACAATAAAATAAATATACTAATACAAAAAGATTATTTTTACTCCATAAGTACCTAGTATTATTAAAATATATAGCAATTGGTTTTAAATTTACTACATTATACTCCAGAGATTTCATAAATTAGATATATTATATTGGATTTGACTATAACACTGATGAAAAATAAAACTCTATAATATACTAAGCAGTTGTGGCATATATATATATATATATATATATATATATATATATATATTTTTTTTTTTTTTTTTTTTTTTTTTTTTTGTCCAGTCCTGGGACTTGGACTCAGGGCCTGAGCACTGTCCCTGGCTTCTTTTTGCTCAAGGCTAGCACTCTGCCACTTGAGTCACAGCACCACTTTTGGCCATTTTCTATATATGTGGTGCTGGGGAATTGAACCCAGGGCCTCATGTATATGGGGCAAGCACTCTTGCCACTAGGCCATATCCCCAGCCCCAGCAGTTGTGGTTTTAATTTTGCTTAATAAATACTTACGGAAATATTGCTATTTGAAAAATGTGATAGTAATGTAACTAAAGAGAAAATAATTTGTAAAGGCAACTATATATTTTTTCTCATTCTCATTCTTATCTCCTATCTCTTTTCTTATTCAAACCTTATATTTTGGGAAAGAACATTTCCCTATCAAACCAAATTTTTTTTCAAGGTACTATTAATAGTATCATTTTGATTTTATGAAAAACATATGAAAAAATTTTGAACATGTGTAACTAGATGAAGGCCATGCTCTAGCATATTAATTTTGTATTTGTTGAGGTGATTACAAATCGAGTTTTTTATTATATACAAAGATCAATATTTGTTCTGTCTTACCTTGTTATATGTGTGTGTGTGTGTGTGTATGATTCAACTCACTATATGGTATTCATTTTTTTATTTGGAAAATTTGCAGGACTTTAAAGGACTCTGCAGGAAAAAATATTTAGTTCTCTACAGATTCTGAAAATAATAATTAATTGAAATCTCAACACATACATTGTATATAGAGTTGCCTAAATAATGACTGCAACAAATATCTGGGAAATCAGATTTATTGACTTTCAGATTACACACACACACATACACACACACTTGTATAAAACTGGATTTCATTTTACATGTAAACCATGATTTTTTGTTAATGGTCCCAGGTAATCAATTTCATATAACCACCAGCATATATTAATATTCAATGACATAGGACAACTAGACCACATTTAACTGCCTTGTGTATGAAACTGTAACTCCTCTGTACATCACTTTGACAATAAAAACATAATTTTTTAAGTTATATGGTGATAATTTTTGGTGTATATTCAACTGATAAAAATAACTATAAAGTTTTTGACTGGCTTTCATTACACCGCCAGTTTTGATGAAGCAATTCAGAGTATGTCCCAAGGAAAGCTACTCATGCGTAAAATCTAATACTGGCCCCCCCCCCCAAGTATATTTTCAAGGCAAAGAGCAGACATGGAATGCCCACAATGGATGGGTTTCTCAGACAAAGGTGCTTCTGGTGACGATGCTAATCAGCCTTGAAAACTATTGGGTCCACAGGATGGCATTCTTTCCATTGCCTTCATTTGTCAGTTGTGAATATGTCAAAGAACAATGTACTAAGGCCAGTTAAGTTTCCGGAGGCTGAACAAGCCTTTGAACATAAAGGTATTACAGAACATATATTTTTTTTTCTTTGTGAGTTAACTGAAATCACAAAATTACTAAATGTCTTTGGAATTTTGTAAAGAAAAAAATCGGTGGCTGTTATTGCAACTTGTTAGGAACATGAATAAATTTTTCATTAGGTTTATTCATTTCTGTTTAAGAAACACAGCAGAAAATTTTACTTTTCTGTATAGTAATTATTCTTTAAATTTTAACTTTTGAATAATGTATCTCTAAGGAAAACTGTTTTCCAAGAATGATGCTGCATATATTATCAATTGGATGGAGAAACTAACCTCAATTTCTTTAGTTAACACAGTGATTGACAGCATGAATATACAAGGTATTTTAATATATTTACACTGAATAATTTTGAATTATAGTACAGTTCACAAATGATTCAAGATTATTACACTATAAACATAATTGCAATCCGATTCATGTAAATGCATTTTTGACGAATTTTACTGACCAAAGAGATTTTTGTAGGTAATACAGTGTTTAAACCACAAGGAAAATTGACCGATTCCTTGATTTTAAGTATATCAATGAATTTACAAGAACCTTGCTCACTTGTGAGCATTTCCAATTTTCAGGATCGTTGATGACAGATTATTTCATTAGCTGTGTTTTGTGGTTAGTCTTTCAGTTTTCTCTGGCAAAAATATACGGAGAGTGGTGCTGGAGTTCTAAATTTTACATTTGTGTACATTTCTATGATTTTATTGTATATAAACTGAAGAAGAAATGTTTCAATTACTATTATAATTTTATCAGTCCCAGGGCTTGGACTCAGGGCCTGAGCACTGTCTGGGACTTCTTTTGCTCAAGGCTAGCACTCTACCACTTCAGCCACAGTGCCACTTCTGCCTTTTTCTGTATATGTGATGCTGAGGAATCAAACCCAGGGTTTCATGAATGCAAAGCAAGCACTCTACCCCTCAGCCATATTCCCATACCCTCAATGACTCTTTAAACAAAATGAGGCTATACTCTTTTATGCATATAACACTCATTTCAAAATAGTACTCTGCAATATCAAATAGTAGGAGTGGTGACTCATTGCGCAAGAGAAATTGGAAAACGGAAATTAGGTTTATTGAAATTCTTTAGCTAGGTAATTATCATTACACAGAGGGGTGCATGAGCGCCCACAGAAACACACATACACTATATATTCTCCTTCATTTACAGAATATGTGTGTGTGTGTATTGTACTTTTGTTTAACTGAGCTGAACCTAAAATTCAGAGAAATTCATTAACTGAGCTTAGCTATCACAACTAGCCAGTTCTTTATAGCACAACCCACCATGACAGCACATTTGTCAATAACACTTGGCTTTAGTGGTATGTTTAGTTTAGATGGTCTTCCCCCTGAGCAGAACGAGATAGTATTTGTTATATAATATATAATCCTCTAATAGGTGAGAACAGGCTTTGCATGTACAGATTAAGGGCTCATTTACTTTGACCCACAGAACTAAGTGATTTGTATAGTTGAAAAAAGTACAGAAAATGAAAACAATCACAAAAAATTGACCTATTTTTCTTCTCAGTCCTTTTCTTTCTCCCTCCCTTCCTCCCTCCTTCCCTCCCCCTCCCTCACGCCCCTCAAGTTTGCCCTCAAGGCTGGCATTCTACCACTTGAACCACAGTTGTATTCTGGCTTTTTGTTGGTTAAGTGAAGATAAGAATGTGTGATATATGTGCCCAGGCTACCTTTGAACTGTGACCCTCAGATTTCAACTTCCTGAGTACCTATGATTACATGAGCTCTTTCATACTTGCAATTTTTAGATGTTTTTGGTTAACAAATATCCACCTTATTGATTTAAATTATACTAGGTCTTCATTATGCATTAGCGCCTGAATTTGGAATATTACCTGGATGATCATGAGATAATAAGAAATTTACAATAAGAATTTTTTATTTATGGTTCTACAAATGAGCTCTTAATCTAAGGTACACGTCTGGAATGTGTGTGTGTGTGTGTGTGTGTGTGTGTGTGTGTGTGTGTGCATATATATATGCACAGGCAAGGTGTGAATTGAACCTAGGGTTTTATGTGTGCTGGTTCTCTACCATAGAAACATCCTGTATGAACTGAATATTACATCAGCCCCCACTCACAAGGGAGAGTTAAACTCCATGACCACATCACTGAAGAATCATCTTGGGTCTGTGGGACAGTTCAGGGGCATCACCTATCCTGTCCTTTGGTACCAGAGTTACTTAAAATATGGTTGGGAAATAAGTTTTGCCAGGGTCATTAAAAACTCTGCAGGATATATTCTGTGATTGGTCATCACAAGAATAATCCATACCTTGTAAGAAAAAACTAAAATGTATACTATATTTTCTTAAATATGTAAAATTCTAACAAAAGTATTGAGCATTAGAACAGCCTACTTCTAACTGAGTGATATTACTGAAATTTGAGAAGGTATATTTCCATGTGTGTATATTATTGGCATCAGTTACCACATGCTTCAAATGAGGACCTAGAGATGGATTGCTGGGAAGGGCTTTGTTCTTTTCATTTCTCCAATGAGATTGCTCAAGTGTAAGGGTTCCATTTTTTCTCAATGCAATTCTTGAAGTGCTTTTCACAAGTTTGGAAATATTAAATAAAACGAGCATTTAAAATAAAACATCATTATTTTACTTCACCAAAATGTTAAAATATCTATGGATGGTCCTCACAGTAGCTTTATAAAAATGTTCACTATCCTTATACTTGATTTATCCTATGTTGCTTTTATTTAATCTATCAATTTCAACCACCACATCCACAGAAAAGTACATAGTGGCCCAGATTCTTACTTCATTGTTTCTAAAAATAATGTATGGCTTGAAAATGTATTAGCCTTAAAATGTACTAGCTCTATTTTTAGAATAACTGTATGATTAATAATAGTATTCAGTAAACAATGCCCCTGTGTATGATATTCTTATGTGGAAGTTACTATTGTTAAGTTAAGTGGTGTGATGAATCTTTCTTATTCAAACTCACCAAGTAAGCTCAGACCTGGGGTGAATAGCTGGACTAAACAAGGAGTAGCAACAAAAAAGTAAACAAACTAATTGTGATAGTTAGCACAGGAACTCTTTGCCTTAAGCTTTACATTTTTCAGCACAACATGTGATGTTATAGTCTGATTTTTTTTCTTTTCTTTTCTTTTCTTTTTTTTTTTTTTCAGTCCTGGGCTTTGGACTCAGGGCCTGAGCACTGTCCCTGGCTTCCTTTTGCTCAAGGGTAGCACTCTGCCACTTGAGCCACAGCGCCACTTCTGCCCGTTTTCTATATATGTGGTGCTGGGGAATTGAACCCAGGGCTTCATGTATATGAGGAAAGCACTTTTGCCACTAGGCCATATTCCCTGCCCTAACATGTGATGTTATATTTCATGGCTTAGCCCAAAATCAAATGATCATCTGTCATTGTATATTTCATCTCAAATTTTGTAAACTTTGAATGTTGCAATTTAGTATCACATATTGCTATTTAGAACTTTTGCTTATTTCTTCAGTCATTTAGAGCCTGAGTTTCATTATTTGATTTGAAAGAAAATGCTTTCCTTTACAATGATTGAAGGGTAGTCAAAGTGTTTCAGCTAAAGGACTAATGTGCTGTGATTTAATGCCACAGTCAATGCCGCTTTATCTTCTTGAATAAAATTGTAGATCCATAGTGAGCTGTTAATCTTAAATTAAGATTAAGGATAAATTAAGCATTTGAAAATAGAAGAGTTTTCAATAATCCTGTTGCATTCTTATATGTGAAGTAGTAGGTTCATCAGATGCAGAAGAGAAATGGCTGAGTGAAATTGCTGTCTGACCTCCATGCTAGGAAAATACCTGCTTTCTAGGAGAAGGAAATTGGGAGGATGTGATTTTGCTCTTCCACAAAGGCTTTCCTTTCAATAGGTGAAAGGAAGTAAAGGAATGTTAAGAAATCAAGCTATTCCTTAATCTTGAAGGAGATCACGAGTGGCATATTTACAAATACAAAGTTTGCAGAGTTCCTCTATTTTCTTTTGTCTTTTCAAAGTACTGAAGGAGCACAGGAAAATAATTTTATTATAAAAATAAATTAAAAGTGCAGGTGATCCTGGCTCACACCTGTAAACCTAGCCACTCAGGAGGCTGAGATCTGAGCATTGTGGTTCAAAGCCAACTGAGGCAGAAAAGTCCTTTTTTCAATTATGCACCAAAAAGGAAGGAAGGAAGAAAAGAAGGAAGGAAGGAAGGAAGGAAAGAAGGAAGGAAGGAGGGAGTAGATCAAGTGGTAGAGAGATTATCCTGAACAAACAAGCTCAGGGAAAGCACCCAGACCCTGAGTTCCAGTACCAGGAGTAGCAACAAAAAAAGTAAACAAATTAAATGTGATAGTTATCAGACAATAAAGTGAGCATCCTGTCATTATTATTCCTTTCTTACATCACATACATATAGTCACCCAAAACTCAAATTATTCATTAATTTTATTGTTGAAGTAAATTATATAAAATTTGTCAATTGTGATGTTGAAGAAATGTATAGTTAAAAGTTCTATACAGTATTCCAACTGACAGCTTCAGTGTGATTCATTGTGTATTTCTTTTAAAAATATATTATTAGTTTTAAGTATCTGTAGCAAAGGAGTTGCCATTTAACATATGCTTATGAATATAATGTATTTTGACCAATGCCACCTATTTCATCATTCTCCCCTACTATTTCTAACACCATCTCTTCCCTTAATTATCTTAATTATGTAGGATATTCATTGGTTTTGTTTTTGTTGTTTGTTGTTGTTGTTTTTTGCCAGTCCTGGGCCTTGGACTCAGGGCCTGAGCACTGTCCCTGGCCTCTTTCTGCTCAAGGCTAGCACTATTCCACTTGAGCCACAGTGCCACTTCTGGCCATTTTCTATATATGTGGTGCTGGGGAATTGAACCCAGGGCTTCATGTATATGAGGAAAGCACTTTTGCCACTAGGCCATATTCCCAGGCCCATGCATTGGGTTTTGTAACTGCATTCTCAGCCCCTTCCTTTCTTCATTCATGTACCCATCCTCTTGACCTTATCCCACACTTTTTACTACCCATTTTCTTGTGTGTATTTTGTTGGACTGTGACTTTTCCTTCCTAAGGTATTACACGATTTGAATTCTCCCTTTAATCTACCATGCAACAGTTAGTACAGCTCTGTACTTTTGCATATTTCCCTGAAGTGTTTACATATAAATTTATAAATTAATTCTATTTTCTACATGTGAGAAAAAATATATCCAATCTACTTTCCAAAGTGTTTGAACACATTTACATCCCCACCAATAGTACATTAAGCTTCCTTTTTGACCACATCTGTACCAGTATCTGTTATTGTTTGTATCCTTGATGATGTATCCATTCTAATTGGGAAGAAATGGATTCTCAGTGTTGTTTGGCTTTGTATTTCCTTTGTGGACACAGAGGGTGAGATTTCTTCATGTGTTTGTTAAAGTTCTGAAAAAGGAAATCAAAGAAGACATAAAGAAGTGGAAAGAACTTATTTGATCCTAGATTGGCAGAATTAATAGTGTGAACATGGAAAAACTGCCCAAAGCAATCTATAAATTCAATGCCAATCTCATCAAAACCCCAAAACAGAGATAGAGAAAAAAGTCCAGAAATTCCTATACAATCCCAAAAGGCCCCCAATCACGAAAGATGTTAAAAAAGAAAAAGATCTCTCTCCCTTCTCTCCAGCCATGGATCATCTTGGCCACAGGCCAGCAGTTTGGTAATAAACGTTCTCTCCTGCCTGAATACCGCGTGGCGTTCTCCTTTACCGGTTACCTACTTTAAAAACCTAACATATATGGTGCCATGACTCGGATGGGGCTTAAGAGTCAGGACAGGTGGAATTCCCATCTATTTTTCTCCTTTTTCTGGGAGTATCCCCAGTCCTGACGGCCCTTTTTCCGCGAACCGAACTGCTGCGAGTAGCCACACGGCACTTTTCACTAATATCATTGCTGGCCTCCACATCCACCTCCACCTCCACACCACTTGTCTACCCTGGTGAGTGAAACTGCTGCTGCTCGGGTTCTCTGCTGCTCTGTCTGCCGCTTCTGCCGCTTCTGCCCAGTAAGCTCTCATCCACTCACCAGGCGCCTCCCTCCCGTGCTTTTTGGGTTTTGCATCACAGTCACACCCAAGCCGGGAAACTGCTAGCACGCCTCTTGACAGTGCAATGAGGCCTGCTCGAAATACTCGCTCAGATACAGTTTTTGCCACTGCAATGTTAAATGGTCAGAAGTCACTTATATTCAGGCTCTCTCTCTCTTTTCCTCTGTTTCTCTTCCTTTTTCTCCCTCTCTCTCTCATCTTCCTGCTTACTTGCTTACTGTATAAAATTCCCAAGTTGTACCATCCTTGTGTGCCTTGCTCACAAAGCTGCCTCTTTTCACAGACCTCCGATACTGAGGTTTGACCACCAATGTGCTTTGTCAGCAAAGATATCTAAAAGTTCTTTTCTCTAGCATTGACCACGTGGTGGATATTGGGCTTAACAGGCACCAGCTCAGGCGCCATTATGCCATGCCACGTGTTCTCTGTTAGTGTGTTTGTGTCCTCCTGCCACCCTCCTCAACATGGCATCCCACTGGAGTTTATCAAAATATGGTTTTTCCATTTTATAATCTGAAAATTGTTGTTTGCTAGCAAAAATTTTTTTCTAACCGACCACGTGGTTTTAAAACATTGGGCAAAAAAAAATGTTATTTACTATTGGAATTCCAAAAGACTGAAATTCATTTTTGCATGTTGTAAAACCTATGTGCACAGTGTGTATGTCTGTGTAAATGTCATTTGTTAGTATGTCCATCTAGCTATATAACTGTGCTAAAACTCATCACATCTACTGAGTTTTGTCATTGCAGAATTCTGGCAAGTATTTGGTCAATTCTTGACAAGGTACAGGTAAGCTCTAGTCCCCTTTGTCTCCTTGTTGTTTAAATTGGAAATAAAAAAGGGCTTTTGTGGCAAAGACTCCTTGGATTGCAGTTCTAAGACAGCCAGGGCAGAAAATCTCTCTCAAACTCCATCTCCCAATTAATCAGCGAAGAGCCAGGCTGGAAGCATGGCTGACGAGACTTATCTTTTACCAGCCAAATGCTGGAAGTGGAGTTCAAGTGGTAGAGTAGAGCAGAAGTGCTCAGGGACAGTGCCCAGGCCCTGAGTTCAAATCCTGTGAATGTCAACAGGGGCAAGCCATCCCAGCAACAAGCACCTAGACCCCTGGGACTCAGCCAGTTCAGGGAACAAGGATCATGGAGAGGAGTAAGGGGAGAATGATGTCACATCCTAAATGGAGTCACTTTGTCTCACCCTTTCAAAATTAATCAGAGCCGGGGGATCAAGAGATAGTAGCTTGTCCATCTAATGTCCATACCTGAGTATGAGCACTAGCCAAGTCACCCAATTTTTAATTTTGTGCCCTAAGCCCTTCCTTTTGCCTTAATATTTTTTTTGTCCAGCCCCTGCCTCATGAGACTTCTTCCAGGCTTCATTCAAGGACTAGCATCTACCACCAAGGGACCCTGCTGTTCGCCTTCTCCAGGAGAGGCTACATTTCTGCCTTTTACCCCTAATGCCAATGCCCCTTGCCAGCAGGAAGCAGCCAGAGAGAGTCTTCGCCCTTTTTCATAACTATTAAAAGGCTGGAATGTAAGCTCCTCTCCCTGAGGGCTCCATGTAGATGCCCCACCTCATTAAGTCTCCACCCAGTTGCCTGGGTAACCTGCAGACCTGGAGGCAGTTACATCCCCTTTTCCTGAGGTCACATCCTAATCCACCTGGCCACACCCCTTGCCCCTGCCCTAGATATAAGGCAGGGCTGGGTGGGGGTCACTCTCTCTCTCTCTCCCTTCTCTCCGGCCATGGATCATCTTGGCCACAGGCCAGCAGTTTGGTAATAAACTTTCTCTCCTGCCTGAAAAAAAAAAAAAAAAGAAAGAAAGAAAGAAAGAAAGAAAGAAAGTAAGAAAGAAAGAAAGAATGAAAGAAAGAAAAAGAATAAAGAAAAAAGTAGGTCTAGGGCTGGGAAGGTGATTTAGTGGTAGTGTGCTTACCTAGCATGCATGAAGCCCTGGGTTTGATTCCTCAGTGCCACATAAACAGAAAAAGCCAGAAATGGAGTTATGGCTGAAGTGGTAGAATGCAACCTTGAGCAAAAGAAGCTCAGGGACAGTGCCCAGACCCTGAGTTCAAGCCCAGGACTAGCAAAAAAAATAGTTCTAAAGCTATAATAATTCTAAACCTCAAACTCTACTACAGAGCTTTAGTAATGAAAACAGCTTCTATAATGGCACAAACACAGGCCTGATGAACAACAGAACAGAATATTAAACTCTCATACCTTCAGCTGTCTAAGATTTGGTATGGGAGCCAAAAATTCAGGCTGAAAGAGCCTATTCAACAAATGGTGCTGGGAAAACTCAATATCTACATGCAGAAAAACTGAAACTGGACCTTGTCTCTCAACCTTGTGCTGGCATCATTTAAAAACAGATCAAAGACCTCAATGTTAAGACCTGAAACCATGAAACTATTGCAGGAAGGTTTAGGAGAAATGCTAAGTCTCGACACAGGCAGAAGCTCTGAATAAAGATCTAATAGTATAGAAAATCAAAGAAAGATTTTATTAATGGGATTTCATAAAACTAGAAAGATTCTGCACAGTTAAGAAGCTACGAAGACAGTCTACAGAACTGGAAGCAAAGGCCTAATACCTATAATATACAGATAACTTAAGGAATAAACTTTCACACACAAACAGACAGACAGACAGACACACACACACACACACACACCACCACCACCACCACCACCAAACAACAATAATAACCCATTTATGTATTTCTTTTTTTAAATTTATTCATTTCTTCATTGTCAAAGTGATGTACAGAGGGGTTACAGTTTCATATATAAGTCAGTGCATACATTTCTTATCCAACTTGCTACCTCCTCCCTCATTTCCCCCCTACCTCTACCCCCCTTCCCCCCATGAAGAGACAAGATTGCTTGTTTCTGGGATTTCAATTTTTGGTCTATGTGGGGTTTTTTTGTTTGTTTTGTGTATTGCTATTTAGTTAATACTACACTGAACTCCACCTGGTGTGAATTACTCTGCAAATGTATATTTCATTAAAATACATCATTAAGAATGTACATTATACCCTCTGCATCATTTTATATCTAGTAATAAATATGTTTACATAGATAGAAAGATAGATCCAAGTAGCTTGACTTATATGTATCTCTCTGTATATTACTAATGGCTGCTAGTTAGCATCCATATCTTAAGGTACATTAATAATACCATGCAAATTATTAATTATACATATTTTTGCCAGTCCTGGGGCTTGAACTCAGGGCCTTAGCACTGTCCCTGGTTTCTTTTTGCTCAAGGCTAAGCACTATGCCAACTTGAGCCACAGCACCTCTTCTGGCCTTTTCTATATATGGGTGCTGAGGAATCGAACCTAGGACTTCATGTATATGAGACAAGCACTCTTGCCACTCGGCCATATTCCCAGCCCCTATTAATTATATCTTAATCATTACTTTCAAATGTCTGGTTAACTGCAAAATCACTTGCCTGTCTTATTGGCTATGAATATCCATTTTGCTCAGAAATAAATATTAATATTATAGCTCAGGTTTTTTTTTTTCTATTTCGTGTTTGTCTCTGTTTAGGTATGAAAGTACATATGCTTTGTAAATCAAATACATAGGTATTAATCATTTATTTATTTATTTATTTATTTATTTGTTTTTTGCTTTTTTTTTTATTGACTTAGATGTGAGGCTTGAACTCTGGGCCTCCGCACCCCTGAGCTGTCTCGGCACTGTCTCTGAACTCTTCAGCTCACTGCTAGCATTTTACCACTTGAGCCACAGTGCCACTTTATTTTCTGGTGGTTAATTGTAAATAAGAGTCTCACAGACTTAGCTGCCTGTGCTAGCTTTGATCCATGATCCTAGATCTCAGCATCCTACATAGCTAAGATTACATGTGTGAACCATGAGTGCCTGGCTTAACTTTTTTTTTAGTAATTTCCCTTCATTTAATTATTTTGGCAGTACTAAAGTTCAAACTCAGGATCTCATATTTGGTAATCTAGCTCTCTTACACCTGAGGCATTTCTCTGATTTTTTATTTTTAGATTTTATTTATTTATTTATTTTTTAAATAAAGGGCCGTGTCTTGTGCTGTATTGTGCTATGATTCTTTCATCTTTGTCTCCTCCTAGGTTCCTGGATTACAGGATTGTATCAACATGTCTGACTTTACTCATTCTTAAATTAGTATTCATTCACCATTTTTTGTTAGCAGCATTAAGTCTATCCAATCAATTGCAAATATCTAGAGATGAAAAATTCTGTTTTAAGCCATTTAACACAGTACCAAGCACATAATCTTTATAAATATATGTATGCATGTAAATGAAAATGATGACAAATCCCTAGGCTATTCACTAATAAACAAAGATAATTTATAGGATAAGCAGTAAGTTATAGGACAAGATTAATGTGAATAGAATGATTGAAAGCTGTTCAAGGGTCCATAATTAGCTTTTTGTGAACCACAGGACTCTACCTGGGTCATTTGGCCATGTGCCTCTCTGTTCCACATAGATAGGTCTATGTGTTCATCAGCTCAGCTGTGACATATATTTATAACCTATTATTAAACTCATAATAGACTTCCTGGAGCAGAGTACAAGGTCAAGGAGATAGTTGGAAATACCAAATGAAATGGGGATTTATAACTTTCCAACTTGTATAATTCTGTTCATCAAAAACAGTCTTCCCAATTAGTGGTTCAAATTGTGCATTTCTCGCTGAATTATCTATAGTTACAATTGCAGTGACATAAATCCAGTCAAGTTTTAAACTTGCTCAAATACATTTCACATAAATTAAAACAGTTTTAAAATTTTAGTGTACTTTAAATCATAAAACTACACATGACCAGGTAGCCATTAAAACAGAGTTGAAGATAATTATGACTATATGCCTTAATCAAAGCACACTGGAAGGTGCTATCAGTAACAAACAAATAAACAAAAACTCTGAAATGCAAAGATGCTATCATCCTAAAAGATACAAGGCAATTAAGAAAACATTGTAACACAAAATAAGGAACTGAGGGGCTGGTAGTGTTTGCTAGCATGCATGAAGCCCTGGGTTCGACTCCTCAGCACCACATAAAAAGAAAAAGCAGGAAGTGGGGCTGTGGCTCAAGTGGTAGAGTGATGGCCTTGAGTAAAAGGAAGCCAGGGACAGTGCTCTGGCCCTGAGTTCAAGAACAAGGACTGTAACTTGCCTAAACCTGTGCTAATTATTCCCTATGTGGGAGACCATAGAGTCCATGTTTCTTTGGGTCTGGCTCACTTCACTTAGTATAATTTTTTCCAAGTCCTTCCATTTCCTTACAAATGGTGCAATGTCATTCTTTCTGAGAGAGGCATAAAATTCCATTGTGTATATGTACCACATTTTCCTCATCCATTCGTCTACTGAGTGGTATCTGGGTTGGTTCCAGATTCTAGCTATGACAAACTGTGCTGCGATGAACATTGTTGTGCTGGTGGCTTTACTGTGAATTTGTTTGTGGTCTTTTTGATAAATACCCAAAAGTGGGGCTGCTGGGTCATAGGGGAGTTCTATATTTAGCCTTCTGAGGAATCTCCATACTGCTTGCCAGAGTGGTTTAACCAGTTTACATTCCCACCAACAATGAAGAAGGGTTCCCTTTTGGCCACATCCTCTCCAACAATTGTTATTGTTAGTTTTCTTGATATATGACATTCTTACCAGGGTAGGATGGAATCTCAATGTTGTTTTGATTTGCATTTCTTTTATGGCCAGTGATGTAGAGCATTTTTTCATATGTCTTTTGGCCATTCTCATTTCCTCATCAGAGAAGTCTCTTTGTAGGTCTTTAGCCCACTTGATGAGGGGGCTATTGGTTCTTTGCGGTTTTGTTTTGAAGGAAGGTAATTTTTTTAGTTCTGCATATATTTTAGAGATGAAGCCTTTGTCCGTTGATTGGCCAGTAAAGATCTTCTCCCAGTCTGGGGGCTTTCTGTTTATCTTGCGAGCTATGTCCTTTGCCATGCAGAAGCTCTGCAGTTTGATGCAGTCCCATTTGTCCAACCTTTCTTTGATTTGTAGCCTTTCTGGGTCATTTTTAAGGAAGTTCCGTCCTGCGCCAAGGAGCCCAAGTGTTTCTCCTACTCCTTCCTTTAGTGTTTTCAGGGTGTCTGTTTTGATTTCGAGGTCTTTAATCCATTTGGAATTGATTTTGGTGCAAGGTGATATATAAGGATCTAGTTTTAGTTTGTTGCATGTGTTGAACCAGCTTTGCCAGCACCATTTGTTAAAGAGGCTATCTTTCTTCCAAGCTATTGTTTTAGCTCCTTTATCAAAGATTAATATGGAAATGATTGTTATATCACAGTTGTAATTACTTTCAACATACCATGTGTGTCTGTAGCATCTATTATAGATGATGTTCTTGTATCACCTTCCTGTGGTTGTACCTGCACTATCTCTGTAACATTATCTGAGTATATTGGAAACCATGTGTACTGGTATTAGAACTAGGAAATTGAAAGGGAATACCAAAATTGAGAGACTCAGGGTAAAAAAAAGGAAAACAAATACAAAAGCAATACTTGCAAACCTGTTTGGTCTAAGTGATGGAACACCTCATGGGGGGAAAGGAAAAGGGGGTGGGGGGAGGGGGGTATGAGGGACGAGGTAATAAACAGTACAAGTAATCTATCCAATGCCTAATGTATGAAACTGTAACCTCTGTGTACATCAGTTTGATAATAAAAATTTAAAAAAAATTAAATAAATAAAATTCCTACTCTAATTGCTACATAAAAAAGAACAAGGACTGTAAAAAATATATAAATAAATAAATAACCAAATATTGTAAGAAATCAAGTATGAAAAGAAATATTGATTCTTTGGCCAGCTATAGGTATGGTTATTGCTAAAATACATAAAATGGAAATTTATTAAAATATATGTCATCTGATTATTTACACAATCAGTTACAATACTAACCTGAAACAAAATAACTCTACCTGCTCAGTATGGAATTATCTGGACGTCTCAGCATCAAATTGGAAAGTTGTTGTTTTTTTTCTCAAAGGTTTTATCCTTGGCACTATAGTATTGAGTCTACATAAGTATTTTTCTTTGCTGTAGGGAACTGTCTTGTGCATTGAAATATATTTAACAGTGTCCCTAAACTGTACTCACTACCTACCATAGCATATCTCTAGTCTGATAACCCAAAATCTCTCCAGACATTGCAGGATCAGCTAGCCAATAGTTATTACTGTAGTTCATGATTCTTGTCATGAATATTACTGCTCTGAAGCAAAGACCAGGTGAAAAAGGTTCATCTACAGACAGAACTGTTTTGCTTTACTAATAAATTTTCTCAGAAATGATGCACTTGATTTTAAATATAGAAATATGACATATTTCTTTCCTGCTTCGATAGAGTTTTAATGATGATTGTGGCAGATGTACTGAACAGTATGAAAGATCTTTTGAAATGATCGTGCAAAATCCTTTTTTTTTTCTAAATATTGAGGCTGATTTTCCTTTTGGAACATTGTATGTGAAAAAGAAGTCAAACTTGAATTTGAAGCCTACACTTTTGAAAGTTTGCTTATCCTTCTTGAAGAAATTGATACATTTGACAACTGTAATAACAGAACATTACTAGAACAATGCTAGCACAGGGGGTTAACAGCTTGCACTTGTACAAAGTACTTGAAGTCAGTCAGAAAGCCATTATTATGACCTTGTGCTGACCACATTCTATGAAGTGTTACATGATCAGGGACAGGGAAGTTGGTTAATGGAAGTTATATAGTAGCTAGATGTATCCTTGTCACACTTCATCTAAGCTGATACATTGCAATGGTCCACACTGTTCAGACCTGGCAATTACTGTCCAATTCCAATCTATTCCACACTGCCACTATAATGAAAAATAATTAGGAGCCTGAAAATGAGTTTTCACATGAAATGGTTTCAGTGCTTGGACACAATCGCCTTTGGCAGATGGCTTTGGGTTTGCTTTAATATAATAAAGACAGTTAATCATCTCTAAAGAGTGTACTGAATGAATAAACTTTTAACACTATTTCTACAATGAAACTCTTATATTGATCGTGTGTTTAATGGTCAGGGGTGGAGGTTGTTTTGGTTGAATTATTGGGAATGAATGCTTAAATCACTACAAAAATACACTGGAAAAGAAGAAAATTGATTTAAATTGACTTATTGATAGAAGAAAATTAAAAACCTAAACATTAATTCAACTGTTTTCCCTAAATATTACAGTTGTAATTGCTAGTTATGTTTAAATGTATTTACAGATAGCCTGATTTTTGTAACAGTAAAACACACTACATCCTAAGAAAAATATGTATGTGTGTGTGTTTGTGTGTTTAGTCTAAACTATATATATGCATATATTTACAGTTTTAAATTATATATTTCCATGAGAAGAAATTCCTCTATTAGAAAACTCAAATTCAAATTGTAACAGAATATCAAGCATGCATATTTTGGGGTTATTTTTTATAATATATGAAAAACTATTTTGCACTTAATAAAGGAAGAATGTTTTAGAAATAAATTGGTTTGTTTATTAATTCTGATTTTATAGATTTAATATTGCTTTGATAAGGAGTTTATATACAGGAAATGAATTGAGATGTATTCAAAAATATTATTTGTTAGTAAATGTTATCATTGCCAGTGATTTAGTAATTTTATTAGTCTCTGGCCTACAAACAGTCTTAAAGATGCTTAAGAGTGATTTTTCCCTTTCTTAAAGAATTTCTATTTTAAAAATAGCACTAGGATGCTAGAAGCTTCCAAACTAAACAATAGTTTTGTGATTTGCATTTTTCAATAGTATTGACCATGTATTTTATAATCCAACATTCTCTTAAATTCACAGATAAATGTAATTGATTATCTTTCCTTCTTTTCTAGTTAGCCCATAAATTATAATCAATGTTTGCTTTTTTAAACTTTTTTAAATTCAGCTTCAAATATGGCAAATTAATCTAGGCAACAGTGGCTCACACCTCTAATCCTAGCTACTCTGGAGGCTAAGATCAAAGTATCATGATTCAAAATCAGCCTGCTAAGGAATGTCCATAAGACAATTAACTCCAATTAACCACAAAAAAAATGGCAGTGGAACTACAGTTCACATGGTAGAATACCAACCTTAAGCAAAAAAGCTAAGGACAATGTCTTAGTCCACTGTTCAAGCTCCAGGACTAGAAAAATAAAAGGCAAAGTTGGTATGAAATGGATTTTTTTTCTATTTCTACATTCATACTTAAAATGTTTAATTGAAATAATGTCCTTTGCACTTTGAAATGCTTGTTAAAGTATTTATAAGGATTATTTCATCTGTAGGTTTATAATTGTTTTTAAATTGCTTACTGAAATTTTAAATATTTTATGTTGCTCTTTGGCTGCAAGTTAACACTGACTTGATTTTCCAAGAAACAGTGTATTCCACTGCTGCAGGCCAGGTTTTCAGCTTATTTAGTTCTTGATGTGTACTTGTTCCTGATCCATAGCTCATGAATATATTTCACATATACTGACCTGTTATTTTAATTAACAATTTAAAATGTAGCTTGGGAAATAACACTGGCTCTATCTAATAACATTTTTCTTTGTTTTCTCTGAACTTTCTGATAAAATAATATGGCCTTAAGTATCAGATTGACCATTTCTAACTTTCAAAGAAGATAACAATAAAATATATTTTCAAAGTATTGAACTAATCAGAAAGGTGACATTTGGGAAAATTACCAGAGTATGTCTGCCTGGGAACAATTCTACTCATGCATTCAACAACAAATAAAACATATGATCAACAAAACCAAAAATAAATAAAGCTATTTTCTATCATTTTTTTGCTGGAGTATTTCTGACTAGACAATGATAAAGTAAAACAATTGAAGCACAGTCAGTTTCATTATAGGATCATGATCCTTTAGGAAATTATCCTATCAGGTAATAGATTATTTCAAGTTAAAATGCTTATATGTAAATCTCAACTTTATGATACTTCAGCAATTATTTTAGTTTTAGCTATATTCAAATAATAATTTAAACAAATCATTGAATGTGAGCCAGGAACTGGTGCTTCACACCTGTGCATCTAGCTACACAGGAGGCTGAGAATTGAGGATGGCGGTTCAGGGCCTACTGGAGCAGGAAAGTGAGTGAGACACTTATCTCCTATAAGCTACTCAGAAAAGGCCAGAAGTAGTCTGTGGCCCACAAGGCAAAGCACAACAAGCCTAGAGCACAAAGAGGCTCAGGGACAATTCCCTGGGTTTAGAGTGCTCAACTCAGACTGGCTCAAGACCCAGGTCCAGCTAAATACATAAATAAATAAATATCACTAAATAATCAAGTATGAAAATCAGAAACATGATAATTCTAATAATAAATTATTAATATTATTTAAATATATTTGTGTGAAGATTGAAAAAATATGTAGGATTGAACCAACTGTCCAGCCAGGGACTCATAGCTCATGCCTGTAATTCAAGCTACTCAGGAGGCTGAGATCTGAGGATGGAGATTCAATGCCAGTAAAGGCTGGAAAGTCTGTGAGACTCTTATCTCCATAAACTACTCAGAAATGCTGGAGGTGGCACTGTGGCTCACATAGCACTAGCCTTGAGCACAAAGAGTCTCAAGGAAAGTGTCCAGGCCCTGAGTTCAAACCCCAGTACTGAAAAACAGAACAAACAAACAAAAGGCACCCGTTAAGAATGTCTATCTTCAGAAAGATATTGACTTGTACTTAAATTTCACTTAGAGTTCAAACTTTAAGAAATGCATTATTAGAGGAGAATTTGTAAATCCTAGAATGTTGACAATTTTTAGTAGTGCCAATGAATGGATTTCATCAAAGCATTTAAATAGATAGTCTAATTAAGTTGGTCTTTTAACATTGCAAACAGGGATGTTGAAAGAAAATGAAATAAAGGTGAGCTTAAATTTTAAAAGAAAGAAAATCAATCCCCAAACCAGTATAAATATTATACAAATATATAAATTACTTATTCAAGTACATAGTCTTATTTGAAATTAAACATTTATATAATGCATATATAAATTTTAAAAATTCTTAAAATGAAGATAGATATTTTACAAACATATACATGGAAAAATAATTACAGCAAGGTATTTTTTTTCTTTGTGGGGGGGAGGAAGTTATAGGGCTTGAACTCAGGGCCTACATTGTCCTGGAGCTCTTATTCTCTCTTCTAGTGCTCTATCATTTTGAAAGGTTAATTGGAGATAGGAATCTCACAGGGACTTTTCTGTCTGATCTAATCTGACTTTGAACTAGGATCCTCGGGTCTCAGCCTCCTGAGCAGCTAAGATTCCAGTTGTGAGACACTGGTACTTGGCTAGAGCAAGTTTTTATAAAGTGAAAAATCACGGGGCTGGGAATATGGCCTAGTGGCAAGAGAGCTTGCCTTGTATACATGAAGCCCTGGGTTCAGTTCCCCAGCACCACATATATAGAAAACGGGCAGAAGTGGCGCTGTGGCTCAAGTGGCAGAGTGCTAGCCTTGAGCAAAAAGAAGCCAGGGACAGTGCTCAGGCCCTGAGTCTGAGGCCCAGGACAGGCAAAAGAAAAAAGAAAAGAAAGAAAGAAAGAAAAAAGTCACAAGTATATGCAAATTAAAATACAAGTGATTAGAAATAGGGACAAAATAATCTTAAGGAATACTAGCAAAAATCACAAGATTAATTCCAAAATAAATGGTACATAAACTGCTAATATACACATTACTGATTAAAGGTCATAAATTAAACTCAGAAAAGCATACTAGTGAAGTCAGATCAGAACAATTTCTCACAGGTTTGCTTATGAAAAGTCTACATTGAGAACACTTCTGATCATCATCAATGTGTCAGAACAAACATTAATTTCTATACAGATATTTTAATATCGATACAATTAACACTCACTGCATATCAAATACAATTTAGCTAGATTGCATTATGATACAATGGTTAATAAGGTAGCCATAACCCCCATTGAACTTTGTGGGAATTTTGTGGGAAAAATATGTAGATATCATAAGTTTTATATACAGATGTTGAATTTACTTCTAAACCTGAAACTAATGTTTTCTGATAATATTTTATTCTCTTACTCAGGTTAATATTTTTCTTGATAAGGAGGCATAATTAGTTCCCACTCTCTTCCCAGGTGACAATTCCTATACTTTCTAAGGAAGATTATGAAATATTACCTATTTGGTAAACTTTCTGAGTACTTTAATGCTCTTGCCTTGAGTTGAGTTACCTTTCTTCAGCAGCCTGGTTTTATGCTGTCCTTGATGAATATGGGGATTTCATGACTTAATAAATAAAAATAGAAGGTCATGGTTTGCTGAAAACATAGCTTCATTTTTGCCCCCCACCCCACATAAAACAGCAACAACAAAACACAGTTTCTTTCTAACTATAGTCAAGGTAAAATCATTAGAGAGAGCTATAGAATTTTTTTTAATCTGGGGGAGGGTAACAAATTAATATGTCATTGCATTTATTTAGCTGAATTGAACTAAGTCCAATTACCCATAAACTAAAATTATGTTTAATGTTAAGCTGTTCAACTGTTCTAATCATGCAGTTTCTCAGGAGAACATTCTTAAGAGAGTTCAATAAAATCACATCAAAAATTCTCTGAGTATTAAATTGAGACTTTCTCATAATGTTCACATCACTTCAAATTTGAGACTAATCATTATTGGTATTTTAATTGCATATAAATTCAGTTTCTATTTTCTTTAATGTATTTTGTTACTCTTGGACTAGAGCAGGTTTTCTAGGATTAATATCCCAGTGTACATGTACTTGTTTCATCTGCCTTTGCATAGAGTGGATACCTTACTAATCGCAATCTATCTTTACATACTATTTTTATTGATTAATTGAAATAAAGTGACTCATTATATTTGCCAGAATATCATTATCTTTGTCACTGGGATTGAACTCATGGCCTGGGCACTGTCTATGAGCATTTGTGCTCAAGGCTATAGTTATACCATAGAGAAGCCACTTTAAGCTACAGAGTCACTTCTGGTTTTCTGGTTGTTAATTTGAGATAAGAGTCACACAGACTTTCCTGCCAGGGTTGGTTTTGGACCATGGTGCTCAGATCTCAGCCATCTGAGTAGGTAGGATTACAGGTGTGAACTACTGGTGCCTGTCACCAAACTTTACCTCAGCATTCAATGTGATGGAATTTCTGGTGTGTATCATCACCCTGGCAAGTATTTAGTCTTCTTTTCTTTTTGCATTGTATTTTTTCAAGTCTTACTCCTACTTTCCATTTAACTTCTCTCTTTTTTTTTCCTATTGGTTGGTGGTACTGTGGATTAAACACAGGGCCTTGTAAAGGTCCTTGTGGTACTAGCAATTAAACACAGAGCCAAGCAAGCACTCTACACCTTGAGTTTTGATTTCAGCCTTTTTTTTTTTTTTGAGACATGGTCTCATTACCACTTTTGCCTTGTTGTCCTCAATTTTTCCATTTTTCTGCTTGGCTTTGTAAGTAGCAAGGACGACAGTCAGACAGCATAATTCTCTGTAATTAATTTATCTCCTTAGCACTGACAAAGACATTCAAAATTCTTTTTTTTTTTGTTCTTGTTTGCTTTTTTTGATTTCTTTCTTTATTGTCAAAGTGAAGTACAGAGGGGTTACAGTTTCATATGTAAGGCAGTACATTTCTTATCCAATTTGTTATCTCCTCCCTCATTTTCTCCCCCCTCCCCCTCCCCTTTTCCCTCTCTCCCACATGAATCCTACAGTTGTTTACACCAAATGATTTTGTAAATATTGATTTTGGAATGGTTTGTCTTTTTATCCATTATTTCATCCTGAAGAAAGCTTACCCATGAAACTGATACTAGGGAATTCATGTCTCGGGATAGACTGTAGTCTAGTCATTCTCTTAGAATTATAACATAGCAAAATTGAACCCCAGATTGTTTTATATATTACCATCTTTAAGTAGTTGTACAAGCAGTTAAAGAATACAAAATACTTTATCAGTTTTGTCTCTTTCTACATTCTCACCCATCTCTCCCGTACCTACCCATTTCCATTCTTCTTAATTTTGTAGAATATATATTGGATTCACGATTGCATTCTCCCCTTCTTTTATTCTTCATTTGTCCAACCCTATCCATTGGATGGCACCCCATCCCTTTTGAGTATGCTCTACCTGGTGTTTTATTTTACTAAAATTTGACTTTGCCTTTCTAAGGAATTATACTATTTGAACTCTCCCTTGAATCTACTGTATCTCAGTTAATACATTTGTATATACTTGCATTACACCCAACCCATCCAAACATATTTAGTGACAAGTTTATGAGATAAATCTAGTTTCCAAAAATAAGATTCCACCATACCTCATTTAGAATACACATTATCATGAATACAGATGCTGGTGAGGTATGGCCAAAGGGAATTCAAATATTCTCCTGGTGGGAATGTATATTTGTTCAACCATTCTTTAAAGGAGTATGGAATTTACTCAGGAAAAAAAACAAAAACAAAATCTAAACACGGAGCTACCCTATGATTCAGCAATTTCACTCCTGGGAATTTATCTGGAAGATTAAAACCAAGACACAGGAAAGCCAATACCACAACCGTATTCATTGCAGCCAAGGTATGGAATCAGTCCGGATACCCCTCAATGGATGAATCAGTCGTTAAAATGTGGTATATATTCACAACAGAATTTTACTCATCCATTAGAAAAGATGATAGTATTCCATTTGTAAAGAAATTGAAAGACTTGTAGAAATTTTGTTAAGTTAAATAAGTCAGGGCCAAAGTAACAAAGGATGGATATTTTCCAAGATTGTTTGTTTTTTCTTTATTCATGGCTCACACAGGGTAACTTTTACTTTTTGGATAGAAGTTCTAAGAGGCAAAGCTTCCAACTCACTATTTTGTTCACTTTAGAAATGTGTTTGTGAAAATAATAATGTCTAACAATAAAAGATTAAAAAGTTGATCCCACTCAGAATTCACTGCTTGAAAAACCTGTTCAATTACAGAAGAGGCTGCTTCTTCATCATATGCCCAATAAAACTGTGAATACCTATGCTGTCCTGATTACCATTTCTGTTCTATAAAACTCTTCACTTTCCTGAGCACTGAAAACATTACAGAAATACTCGATTTTGTTAATGTTATACCTTAATAACTTTCGTGGAGTTAAAATAGGTTATTTCAGTGCCAGGAAACTATCCTAAAATATTATCATAAATTCATAAAAATCTTTCTCTAAAATTTGTTCATCAAAATCACTTATAATCACTAAAAAAAAGCTTGATATTAGAAATGGAAACTTCCAAAATTGTTCAAGGAAATATAAATATTTGTATTATATAAATATATACAAATTGTTGTATATATATATAACAGTATATTTGTTATATATGTATATACATACACAACATATATATATATATATATATTCACACAACCTATTTTGAAATTTCATGAAGGAGCATGAGGTGTTTATGTCAAAAACACAGAATTTAAATCTTTGTTACCAGGATAGAAATTACTTAAAAATTGAATGTCTTTACATAACAAAGTGCATTACCTGTTATTGATGAGAGTTAGATAGATTTGCATTTTGTTACATACACACAGTGCTCATTGAACCACTTCAGCACTCAGTCATGTTCCCACTCCTCCTCCATTTTTCAAACAGAATTTGGCCTGTTTACTTATGCTATATTTATATAAATATACACTTACATGAACATATGTCTATGTACAATATTATTTGATCTTTTCTCCCTTCATTATCCTTTCCTTCCACTTACCTTCATCCTTCAGTCAGATTACATTATTACTACTACTATTTTCAGCATCAGTATAATTCTAGGACTATATACTACAAATCACAGAGAATATGGGACACTTGGCTTTTTTAGTTTGGCTTATAATCTTGGTTAATATGATGATCTCCATTTCCTTCCATTTTCCTGTAAATGGCAATATTCCATTATTTTGTGGTGGGTAACATTCCATACTGAATGTATAAATGTATTTATCAAATTTTCTTTTTTTATTAAAACAAACTTCATTAAACAGAAAGGTTATAGTTACCCAAGATAGGCAAAGAGTATACATTCTCATTACATAATAATCTATTAATATTTGGACACCTCAGTCATTCTACATCTTATTGTGAGAAAAGCTTCAATGGAACATAAGTTTCCACATATCCTTGTCATATATTTCATTCTCTGTAAGATATATGCCCAGGAGTATTACAACAATATCATAAGATAAGTTCATTATTTTTGACAAATTTCCTTATGGATTTTCACAGTGATTATGCTACTTTACATTCCTACCTACCATGTATGAGGGCTACTTTTTCCTTACATCCTTCTTAATTTTTTTTGTCTATTCTTCTATGATCACTATTATGATTGGGGTGAAATATATTTAATGTAATTTTAATTTTCATATTCCTTATGGCTAAGGATGTAGAATAATTCTTTATGAATTTATGAATCATTTTAGTTCTTATTCAGAGAATTTCTTGTTCAATTCATTTACCCATTTATTAATTGTACATGCTTTTAACCATTTCGTGTTGTGCTCATTTTGGATACTTTGATCATTACCACTATACACCTCCCAAATATTTTCTCCTATTTTGTGCCCTATCTCTTGGCTCTGGTAATACTTTAAATAACACACACACACACACACACACACACACACACACACACACACACACACACACACACAGTACAATGGACTTTCATTTTGATATCTTCAGCCACGAATACAATGATGAGCACATTCATCATCTCTAGAAAATGCTGTAGATTTTTAATTTTTCTTGATACAAATTTCTGTATTATCTATGTTTTGGTAATAAGTATATTTTGTAGTAGATTTAAGCTAAATATGCCTATGGTTTTGCATGCTTGAATTATATTTAGCTATACTGACTGCCTTAGGTGTGACCAATCAAAAAAAAAATAGTTCAGGAGATACTTGGCTCCTTGAATGACATTATCAGGAGTACATGCTCTCCTCCCGACTGGTAATTCTCAGTTTTCCAGGTACTCTTACAAAAAGTATAGAAATAGTCTTTTTCTCAATTGCAAGGTATATTCTCATTTGGAACGTAGCTAATATAATTCACAAAATATTTGTGTCTCTTTATTGCTCAACACAACTATTCAACTGAGAAGAGCATTAAAGGAGTTACAAATGTTTCTCTTGCAAGATAATAAGAATCTGCATCTCCTGCTATAGAAAATATTGAAATGGCTTACTTAGGAAGTTTTAGCTTAGCTTAATTTTCCTCTGATAAATAAACTCAAGTATGTATATAATTTATAATTCCTATGGCAAAAATGTATGCATTGCCTAAGATTGTAAGGGAAAATAGAATATGGATAAAACATTCTTCACTAGATATGTGCGGAGTTTGAAAATAACTATTTTTCTTTCAATCAGCATGTCACAGTGTATAGAACATAACAACATATAACAGAGTCGTGTTTGTCTGGTTGTCATTGCACATACAGAATCCCAATATAACACCACGCAGCCAGCAAAGCTATGTTTGTGTAGGCAGCAATATGATATGTTCCCCTGAAATCTAAATTCAATTTTAATACAAAATAAGGCTTGAGTCCAAAAAGGTCGACTCTAGGATCTTGATTATTTTCTGTCACTGGGCCAAAGCTTGGAAACCAATTCATGTGGACCTTCATGCTCACCTGTAGCCCTGAAGCATAACCCAGCTGTTCACTGGGAGTATCACACAGCACTCAGAACAAGGACCAAAGAAACAATCGACTTCATAATTTTCCAGGTGCATGTAACAGCTCTATGAACCTAATAAATTAATTTATAAAGAACCCTTAAAACTGAAAGACTAGTTCAGTGTTTTGTATAGAAGAATAAGACACATGAGGGAAAGTAACATTATTCATAAATTATTTGATGCATAAATATATTGAATAATTTTCAAAAATCAGAAAAAAGAGGCCTAAAATAAGATTTTATTACATCATCTCCATAAGTTAATTCTGTTTTCCCTATTCTTTGATTGACTAAGAATAGTTATGAAGAGATGTTTATTTTACCATTGTTTTTGAAGTAAACAAACATTGTATAAGATGCCAATCATGCACCACTTACATATTGTAAATACAACTATTTTTAGTGTCCCCAAGATAATACTTTCTACAGAACTAAAGTTTTATAAATGCTTTGTGTAAATGTTTAGTTGAATAAGATAATACATACATTTCAAAGTAGAGAATTAATTTGAAATTTTACATACATTTCATCAAATTTCATGGATTAATCATTTCATATTTAAATTTTATTATTGTAGATAGAAGAACAATATCTATCCTGTTTATAGTGTATATAGCTCATCCATGTTTCAAGTTGAAATAGGTGGTCAAGTCACAGATTTTAGTACATTGACATTCAAATTGCAGTAATAGAACAACTGTGTGCATTGATCAGGCTCCATTTGTGTGTGTGTGTGTGTGTGTGAGAGAGAGAGAGAGAGAGAGAGAGAGCTCAGCAATAAAAAGGGACTTTATTTTAATTACACCAATACTTCTGTCCCTTTAAACATAACCATCTTCCTTTTATTGTTGTTATTTAGTTTAATATGATTAGTGTTATTTCCACTGTTTGAAGTAATGTACTGGAAATAAATTTACAAATTTTTCATAGTTGAAAATAAAACTACTGGAAAATTAAAGGACTCCTGCAACAATGAAGTCACAATGTACATAATAAAAATGAGTACAGAAGAGGTTGCAGGAGGCAAATATCACACCTCAGCACCATGACAAGACTATCTTCAGAATTGTTAGGCAGAATTTAGACACGTGTATGTTTAGCGGGAACTCTAGTTTCTGGAAACTATCTTTAAGTTATTTGTAGTTCTTAACGAACTATTTCTTCAAAACTGGTAACTTTGGAGGAAACACATGGAACTAAGAATAAGAGAAATATGGTTTCCAAATTAGTTATTAGAGCTTACTCAGCTTAATGAGCTGTTAACTGTGTAACCATATGAATTGCTCCAAGATACTAAGCAAAAGAAATGTATTTCCTTTATTTTATTTTATTTATTTACTTTTTTTGGCCAGTCCTGCTTGGACTCAGGGCCTGAGCACTCTCCCTGGCTTCTTTTTGCTCAAGGCTAGCACTCTGCCACTTGAGCCAAAGCGCCATTTCTGGCCGTTTTCTGTATATGTGGTGCTGGGGAATTGAACCCAGGGCCTCATGTATACGAGGCAAGCACTCTTGCCACTAGGCCATATCCCCAGCCCTTATTTTATTTTCCAAAATCAAATTAAATCTACTTCTGAGTTCCCTCTTGAAGTAGCGTGTGAGAAGTCTAATATCAGCACTGATTGTTCCCACTTGTCTAACTGAGTCACTTCCGTGTAACCCACTAGCCTGCTGTGGGTGTCCAAGATGGGCTGTGTTTCCTATTATCCCTACTGCTAAACAGAGTACTATGGGTAAGGTGAGACTGATGGTTCTTCATCATGCTACAGGTGATTCCTGTGCTCCAGGGTGCTGGCTGCTGCTCCAGGGCATTGCTGCACCTACTTCCCAGAGTAAGTCCCCGGGGGAGTGAGATCCTGGCTTGCACCACATGCAAACCGTTAACGCAGGACAAAGTCCAAGATACAGAAAAACTAGGAATATGACAGTCTGAAGCAAGGACGTCATGGCTGCCCTTCCTGAATATTTTGTATACTGAGAAGAATAAGCAAGATGGAAAATTGGAGGAAAAGCGAAAGGGGAAACTTAGAAAAAAGGAAGATATAGGATCTTTTGTCTCACCTAAACTGGCTCAGCTCCAGTTGAAAGTATCAGTCACCTGAGTTTTTAATAAGAAAGGATCAGCAATGACTTAATTGTCTTTTGTTTCTATTACAGACTCAGCAAGAGATGACTACACACACGTACACATATACATGTGTGTATAGTGTTATAGTTTCTCTTTCCTCAGGCTAAATTGTGCTTAATTTTGTTTGTACATGAAAAATAAAACCTTGAAACACAGGCATAAATTAAATCAATCTATAGCTAAATCAGAACTCAACAGATTCTTGCCACCATATTGGTAAGATGGCAAAGTTCTCAACTTGGAGGTGGCCCATATTGGTGAAATATTATTTGAAAGGAAACTGTTAATAAACTACGACAAACCACAAAGGTTTCCACTTTCTGCAAAAAATAATTAAATTCAGATTTGTTTGGTTTGGTTTTACACATTTTCTATCAACTTTTCAACTACAGTGTCTTGGATCAAAAGTATCCCCCAACTCCTCATACTTGGCTTATCCCTTCTTTCTTATGAAAAATGTTATAAATTCAGTTGTCAGTTCACAGCTATGAGGAGCAGAGAACTATTAGCCTTCCTGACACGAAGCCAACCAACAAAACATCATAACTGAGTAACTACTTGTTTCCTTAAGACTATGTATTTCTGGATTCTATTTCTGTTGCTTTGGGTATTCATTCACAAGTGAGACCATGGGTCAACACAGATGTTTCTCATAATAGATCATGCTCCAGATATTTCCATATTTAACAGGATGACTGGACCTTTGAGCTTCCACTCTCCTCCCTTGAGGATCACCTTCTTTTGACATGTCTTACTGATCAATACCATCTTGTCATTGTTGGCATCTTGTCAACATAGCCTTGACCCAAGGGTAGTTTCTTAGATTCTCCATACAATTCATATTTCATCATTTAGGTAACTATTCTTGGTAGGGAAAAAAGTGTAGCAATATTGAGAAAGGAAAATGTAAAGAGAATAAGCAGCTGTACAATATGCTCTATAAAATACTAGTTACTATATTGGTTTGTGATTTATGGGCACGACACTGTCTTTTTAAACTGTACCATGTTCAATGACTAAATTTTCCATCTTCCTCTACTGCAGAGAGCTCCTGTAGTCATCTGGAGACCAATCATGTCCAGACTATGAAAAGGAAGCTGAGACAAATTATGAGATTCAGTTGACACATGCTTTAATCCTTTTATGCTTATAAGAAGGTATGGAATGGTAAAAGCACATTCTTCAGAAAGCAAATAAAGATGTCATGAATACAGAAAGGTTTTGAATCTTATAATCCAATTCTATCCAGCATCTGGTACTTCATCCCAGTCATCAATGAAAATAATTTCAGTGATTTTAAAGTACTTAACTTCAAAATATTCCTGAATTTCTATGTTAGGTTTTCTTTCTTTCTTCCTTCTTTCCTTCCTTCCTTCCTTCCTTCCTTCCTTCCTTCCTTCCTTCCTTCCTTCCTTCCTTCCTTCCTTCCTTTCTTTCTTTCTTTCTTTCTTTCTTTCTTTCTTTCTTTCTTTCTTTCTTTTTGTAATTCTAAGCACAGGGAACTCAGGGAGCACAGGGAAATAATTAAAGCATTTTAAACCCATAAAACATTTTTATATGCCTCTATCTGTAAACTCACAATCAAAGATACTTATGACAACTGGAAGCTTGTACACCCAATATTTGAGGTGGCCAAGTAAAAACAATAATCAACAAAATTTGGGGAAAAATAATTAAACATGCTGTGCATAGAATAGAAAGACACAGTGGCTGCAACCTGAATAGCCACCCTAAGAATATCAGTGAGTAGACATCTGGTCTTTATGGTCAGAATATTGGACATACATTTGAATCTCTGATCATAAGTGAAGACTTGCTTCTCTGACTGGTGAGGGTATTTGGAGTGAGATGGGAGATGGGCCTATAGACTTTGGACTTCCTATGAGACTTAGGCTCCCATCCATCCAGACAGATCCTTTCGGTCACTTACTTGAAAAATAAAATGAAATATTTCTAATATGTAGAAATAAAAGTAACCCCATTCCTTCTACGTACCAACACTCTTTCCACTCATGCTTTGGATTCTACAAGAGCTAGGAAAATTGTACATCTCCCAACATCTATTCTTTGTCCCTGGTAGCCAGATTGTTCTGAGTAAGCAAATCTTGTAATTGTTTTTTTCCTGTTATGTCTCTAACTGGCTGCTATACTTAGAATATCATTTAAATGCTGTGAATAAAATTTCATGACTGAAGAAGAGAGAGAATAATACAAAAATACTAAGATAATAATGTCTATAGTGTTGAGGATATAATATTTAGCATTCTCAATAATTGGTAATTAACATTTTCTAGCCAAATAAAAAGTCATACATCAGTGATAGTATATACTATATATACTATATTATACTCTATATTATATATAGTATATATAGTATATATACTATATAGTATATATATACTATGTTATACTCTACCTTTGACGTGCCAATCAGTCCAGTGATGCAAGTGTATATGTTTTTATGTATTATAATTTAGTTTGAATTAGGAAACAATGATTACAGTCATTAACTAGCCTCAGCATATTATATTGGGGATTTCACTTACAACTAATGTTAATTTTTGCACTGTCTTACCATAACAGAAAGATGGCAGTTCTTTTTCCACTAAAGGTAAATGTCAGTCAGAGCCTGAGACTGTCTGGAATCTTTGAATGTATAAACATATTTTTACTATTGTGTAAAACAACTGTAATTTGACTAGAGTCGACTAATTCTGATTATGTTTGGTTTATGGCCTTCAGGAGCAATCACAAAAAGTTTATTTTCTTTTTATATGATTTAAACATTTATTTGCAGAAAGCTATTTTGTGTGGAAATTTTCTTCTTTACATCCCATGTTGTTTAGAAAAGCAACTATATCAATCAGTGCAGTTATTGACTCTGTACTCTACTAAATTCATTCCATGGTACAGTGTCAGAATGTGTCAAAATTCAGGAGGAGATGAACTGTTTTGAATCATCATTTTATAGTAATTTCTATGCATTTGAGAAGATGTAATTATGTTTTTGATGTTATAAATATGTAATATAACAAATATATTTCAACATCAAAAGAAAGTAAAATTAAAGGAGTTAGTAAGTCAGAATGTGTCACTAGAGATAAAAGCAATATATGCATTCATTTTGTGGAATTTTCCCCTAGTTAAGTTCCCAAATTGTATGCTATTTGGATTCTTCTATTTTCTTATGTACTCCTATTTTAGTCAATACAGTTCACTGAATTTTAAATAAAAAATAAAGTTATATCTTTCCTTTTTTCTTTCCTTTCTTTATTCATTCATTTATTTTTTGATGCTGTCCTCAGAGCCTAGGTTCTTCAAGCTTATTTTCCCCCATTTTTTATGTTATTTAAATCATTTTGCTTTCAGCATTTGTTTGTTTGCTGTATTTTACTGGAGATAAGTGTCCCTTTGACATTCCTACCTCGCCTGGCTTCGAACTGTGGTCTTCTGATCTCACCATCCTAAGTAGCTATGACTAAAGGCATGACCAACCAATGCTAGGCAAAAATTTTATTTTAATAGGATTTGAGAACAATTTGAAGCTGAATGGTCAGAATATTATTTAAATAAATTTAACATTGATTTTCTTAAAGAGAAAAGTTATTACTTATAAATTATCTATCACAATGATATGAATTATGAAATCAACAAAGAAAAAAATTGTGGGGAATATGGTCCATCTCCTACTGAGGCATACAGCTAAACGACCTAGCTTCTCTCTAACCAGGAATTAAAATTCTTGTTCACCTTTCAAATTAATATGCTCATCCAAGTTTTTAACATGGTGAGAATATCTATCAAGTGTTAGAAAGATATAAATCATAACTAAATAAATGAAAGTACATATATTTTGATAAGGTGACATTTAATGTAAAGTTTGAAACTAATTACTTCAACTACCTTTAGAGCAAACAAAAGTTGCATAGGAATATATCATATGATTCAGTAGCCTACTTGACTGTATAATGTATACAAATAGTTGTTTATATGTGAATAAAAATACCAATGTCTAAAACAACCTAGATAAGCATTTACTAAAATAAAATGTCATTACTTTACACCTTTTCCTGCTTCTAACAGTAAATAAGTAATTATTCAGAAAAAAATTGCTTTTTTGTTCTTTGGCTTTTTATTGGGGGATGGTGTTTGAACTTGGTGCTTGGCTTGATTATATGATTGGTGTTCTACTATTCAACATAGATTTATACTCTTCTTTTTATTGTTTGTTTGTGTTTCTTTTTCTTTCTTTTTGCCAATGCTGGGGCTTGGGACTCAGGGCCTGAGCACTGTTCCTGGCTTCCTTTTGCTCAAGGCTAGCACTCTACCACTTGAGCCACAGTGTACCTCTGGCTTTTCCCATATATGTAGTGCTAAGGACTCGAACCCAGGGCTTCATGGATAGGAGGCAAACATTCTACCACTAGGCCACATTCCGAGTTCACTTTGTTTCTTTTTGAGATAGAGTCATATACTTTTCTGCCCAGGCTAGCTGAAACCCAAGATCCTTCAGTTCTCAGTCAAATAAGCACTTTAGCACCTGAGTAGAATTTTAATTTCTGTGAAGATATGCCTACTTCTTAAATTCATCTTCTTCCTGCTAAATGTAAAAAAATGCTAAAACCAATGGGAGGGTGTTAATGAGAGCACATAGTATATTTTGTGCATGTACAGACTTTAATCTGCTCAGGACTGTGGTCATTTCCTGAAGCTAAAGAATGGGAAAAATTCTGTAACACACAGAATCTGAAATGTATGTCACTGAGACTGTTTCCTGTTCTATTCAAAAGCAAGGAAATGGAAGCCAGCATATAAATTTCCTCTATATCATCTGCACTCAATAAATACTGAGCCACATTCTTACTTGATTCTTTCCTTATGACAAATACACTTAAGTAATTAGACATTTCCATCTTATGGAACTGGGAGTTGTATTCATATTTAAATTCACAATCATGGCTTTTCATATGGAAATTTTTATTCCTCAAGTACTCAGGATTAAAGACTAGTTTTTATTAGTTCAACTTGGTATAAAAGGACCAGATCATGCTATTAAATAATGCATCATTTACAAACATTTTAAGTTATAGGCATAACTTACTTTTGGTGACAGTCCTTTTAGGAGAAAATAAAAAGCACACTATAAATAATATCATCATCATCAGTTTTTTTTCTCCTATTTAGATATAATATTTTAAACATTTTATTTAATATTTATGAAATATATTAAGTAGTAAACTTACTGTTATATGACCTACTATTACATTTGAATTATTAATATAGCTCTTATTAATCACTTTTGTTATTTTTATACTGGTCCTTGGGCTTGAACTAGGTCCTGCATGTTATCTCTAAGCAGTTTTACTCAAGCCTAGTGCTCCACCACTTGAACCATAGCTCTACTTACAGATATTTGGTTCATTATTTGGAAATAAGGGGGCTACAAACTTTCCTGCCCTGGATTGCTTCAAACTATGAACTTCAGATCTCAGCCACCTTGAATAGGTATCCTGAGTAGGTATGATGACAGGTGTGAACCACCAGCACCTGCCTGTTGTACTAATTTTCTTTAAATATATTTTCGCCTATGTTTGCCTCACACTAGTATCACATGCATAATCCTGAATCAAACTCTACTAAATTTTATTATATTATGACAATAAAATGAGGAGTTATCTAACAATAGAGAAGAATGGGAAGCCAATCCTGTGATTTCTTTCCTTAGCAGACATTCAAAATCATATCATAGAACTATTAAAATGGAAAAGTGTTTAGAAATTATCTAATTCTAGCAGAACTGTTGAGTTTTTTTTCAAATAAAGTTGTCTATAAAACTTCAAATAGAAAACATCTGGAAAGCACAACAGCTCTGTTTGAAGATAAAGCTAGTTTGGCCACAAGCTAGCCGAACTCCAAAGTTCCCTTGAACACTTCGATAACCACTATTCTGGTAAATGTGCTCAATCTGCTCAGAATGTAATACATTTCTTTGACAGATGATCGAACTGTTTTCTGTAGTACTTTTAGAAACAGAAGACATAATGCTTTCTTTTCTACAGAAAACCCTCTAATAATATTTCCTAACCATATTATTCTTTTGGTGATTGTCTTACACAATAAATTTTCTGATGTATGATGAGTATAACCCTATTACCTTTGATTCTGGACAAAAATAAATATTATCAAGAACATGAAAACTTCCCTACCTTAAGAGGGAAGTACAATCGCCCACATATTGATGCCTGTGCATGGTACTGTGTTGAGGTGAAGCCCATATGTCCTGTGGTTTGTGCTCTGGACCAGAAATGGAATCCTATAACAAAAGTTTCACAAATATTAGGTCTGTATCAAAATTGCTCCAGTAATGTATAAGGCATCTAACACCTTTAAGTTTGGGGGACTAGTCAGGGTCAAAGAAAAATAGTCTGAAAAGAAACAGACAAGAAAAGATGTTTGGAAGACTAAAAAATGCAGAGATCCAATAAGTGCCCGTGGCTTATACCTATAATTCTAGTAACTCGGGAGTATGAGATATAAAGTTTAAACCTAGCCCAGGCAGAAAAGTCTGTGGAACTATTTCCAATTAACTACTAAAAAGTAAGAAATGGAACTGTGAATCAAATTGGCCAAAGTGGTAGTGCATTAGTGTTATTGAGTACAAAAGCTCAGGAATAGCATTCAGGCCCGAGGTTCAAAATAAAAATTGTAGATAGATAGATAGACAGACAGACAGACATAGGATAGATTGACAGACAAGGGGAAAGACCTAAAGAATGATCAATATACAAAGTTAAAACTTATAGAGAAGGGGAGAAATATTTTACAGAACATGTAATCCCACAGAGAATGTGTTATTAAGTTGGTGTGTTGTACATTCTTAGAGAATCATAAACCTAATAATGATTCCAGTAGATTCTCCCAGATCCATAGAGCTATTTATACTCATTCCCAACGTATGACATAATAACTGTTACATTTGAGTTTGCAGACCAGCATTGTTTTATTGCTTTTCTTTTTTTTTTTTTTTTTTTGGCCAGTCCAGGGCCTTGGACTCAGGGCCTGAGCACTGTCCCTGGCTTCTTGCTCAAGGCTAGCACTCTGCCACTTGAGCCACAGCGCCACTTCTGGCCGTTTTCTGTATATGTGGTGCTGGGGAATCGAACCCAGGGCCTCAGGTATACAAGGCAAGCACTCTTGCCACTAGGCCATATCCCCAGCCCCTATTGCTTTTCTAAATTGTACTTGGAGTGTTAAAATAACACATTTCTCTTGTAGCTCCTACCACTTCTCAAAACTTAACATAGTTCCACAACCTGGTTGCTGGTATCAGGTTCTATTCTACTTCCATTGCATTATCATTTTGTCAGAAACTGAGGTTGTGAATTACCTACAGTTGATAAAAATACTCTAGTCAAATTTTCAAAAAACGTATTTTCATATGTTTAAAAGTGAATAAAATTACCTAAAAGAAGATCCAGCAGCAATAAAAAAAAACTCTTGAAAGACATCAGTAGATACAAAAAGAAGAACAGGGAGTCTGGCACGCAGTGCATCTTCTGTAGTAGTGTCATAAGAACCAACATTATGATACACCTATATGTGTCTGTCTTGCCTCCAAATTTGAGGCTGTAACACCTACTTTAATTCTTAGCACTCTATTGATTTTATATGTGAGTAAAGACACATAAACTGATTAAGTGAGAAGTCCAGAAGTAGAAAAAACAGAATTAGAAAATTGAATCTGGTTTCTAGTGCTCAACTTTTCAATCATATCATTTCAGTTTGAAAATGACCTCATATACATGTATATATATATATATATATATATATATCCAGAAAACTGTTTTATGTGGCCCAAATTGTGTCTGAAAAAGCAAAAAGAATATAAGATAATACATAAGAAATTTTGAACCATGTGAAACAAATTTCCTTGTAATCTCAGGTAGTAGATAGAGATAGGAAGCTCATCAAAGACTGGTCCCAAGCAAAAAGCAAAAGTCCTTACTGGACCAAAAAAATAAACACCCAAAAGAGTGGAGTCACTCATTTGGTAGGGTCTAGCAAAAGCAAGTCCCTATATTTAAGCCTTAATACTGCAAATAAAGATATATAGATATAGATAGATAGATAGATAGATAGATAGATAGATAGATAGATAGATTACAGAAAGATCTACATATATACATAACTAGATAGATATATTGATGTGTCTATCATATCTACTATGTATCTAACCATATCTCTATATAGATACAGATATATTGAGTTGGATAGATATCTAAAGATCTATCTATCTATCTACCTATGTATAGGAAAATTGCTATTTAAAAGATGAACATATGAAAGAATTACTTGCAGTATACTGCACGATTCCAGCCAAGTGAGAATTTTATAGGACAAAACAATGGGGACATAAAAGGAATAGTTATTGTCTTGAGGGTGGCCCTGGGGAGAGATAAACAAGCAGAGCACAGGACAGAGAAGCTAATTTGTGTGATTCTAAAATAGAGAGAAGACTTCATTATGCACTTGCCCAAATACACAGAAGCTCCAGCCTAGTGTAATATGTGAATTTAGGGGTTAAGAATGACATCATCACTTTTATTCTGTTATCATATATTTTTATGATATTTGTGGGCAAGTGGAATCAAAGAAGATTTAAGGAACTCTGTCTCTACTTTTTATATAATATTACTTTAAATATATCATAAAAGGGGAAATTTTTAAATAAAAGATGAAGAAGATAGAAAACAGATATAAACTGCTACAACTGTAATTACTCTCCCTGTCAAGAAGAAACAGAAAAGAAGCAATAATGAAGGATATTATAGGGACAAAGGTCTCATGAAATAAACCCAAACTGAACAATCAGATGAAAATAATCCACTGTATTCTCAAATGAATCAAGAATGTAGAAACACCTGCATTAAATATTTTAATCAACTCATCCAAAAGTCATACAAAACTACACTGACCTGATTTATTTTAGATGAAATCATTTTGAGATATGACAGTTAAATAAAAAAATATCCTTTGCAATTTATGTAGAAAATATGAAAAAATGTGCAAAATTAAATTTAAGCACACATAGTTTCTTGATTGAAAATGATGTGTCATCAAAAAATTCCATCAGAAGCAATATCAGGAATTAAGAGTGAATTGACTTAATGTGTGGTTGATTGTAATTTATAATTATGAATGTAGGCAAACAATGTTATTTGTCAAAAGCAATTATACTTAAGCCAAAACACACCATTATGATGAGAATTAGTTGGAAAACTATTCCTTCAGATTTTAGTTACCAACATTTGTAATTCAGAAAAAAACCTGAACACAGTGAACTTTCATATACTTGGATTTGCTGAAAGACAATCAGTTGTGTTTGTTTTGAGGTTTCTCTGAAGTAAAGCATAGATGCAAGAATTAATAAAAGTGTTAAGTGGCTAAGCACAGTGGCTCATGCCTGTAGCTATAACTGCTCAGAAGGCTGAGACCTGAAGATTGCAGTTCAAAGCAGCCCAGGCAGGAAAGTCTTTGAGAATCATATCTTCAACTGACCACCAGAAAACCAGAAATGGCTCTGTGGCTCAAAGTGGTAGAACACTATGAAGAGCTCAGGGAGAGCACTCAGGCCCAGAGTTCAAGCCCCAGGGCTGACAATATACATACATATATAGATATATATAAAGAAAGTAAACAGATTAAATAATTACTATAAAGTGAAAGAATATTCAAATTATTTATGTAAGCAATGATTACACAGAAAATGAAAAGTATATTGATAAAAAATGAACAGAAAATCATGGTTATATAAATAATCAACTTTTGGATTAAATTTTAAATAAAACATATTTGTTATAAACTGGGCAGTTATAGTAAAAAGTAAAGCTTAAAACAAACTATTTTCCTAGTTTGTATGTATATACAACATTGGCCTGGGTATCTCATAATAAGTTCTAACATGTAATGTTCATGTATCAGTCCATGGTCCATGACCGGACAGCAACACCAAATTATCAATGGTTTCTGAAACATAGCTCCTATAAGGTCTATACCTCAGCTCTTCTTGAATGGAAGATGAATGATTATGCCAAATACATTATTGTGTTACACAGAAAACCATGACCTAAAAATCACTATGGTTCTTAAAGTTTTGCTCTGTCTCTCATATTCAGATCTTATTGTACACAACGAGTTACATGGACAAGCTTGAACTCAACAGAGTTGAAAGCATACACCTTATATTGAAAGAGGCATATTGAAAATGCAAATTTTACCTATTTTCATATATGTTTATGCTAATACCAAGCACGAGCACAACATCCCCTCTCCAATGCCATAATACTAATAATGGAGATCATGAGACATTTCACTGAATACCACATGGCAATGTGAAGGGATGAACCATCCTCTTACATGAAAGGAAATGAGTAACTGGCCTGTCATAGAATCTGCTGCATTAGTGGGAATATCCATAAAAGTTACTTTATGGAGGTAAATTAGCAAAAACAACCAAAGCTAGGCTTGCTCAATCTCTTGGTCTGCAAATTATAATCTTGGACATGTATTCAAAAGAAAGAAACTCATATATGAAGATCAAAAAATTTAGAAATACATTAAAGTATCATTCATTGCAATAATAACTTGATTAAATAAATTATATAAACATGATCCATGATGTTTAAATATGTTTCCATTTGTAAACTATTTATGACCTTATGTGCAAAAAATGTTAGCCATCATGCTATTAATAAGTTGTGTGTCTTTTGAGCAAAAGTATAATTTCAAAATTTACTAATGGACAGTTATATATAGGTGATTCTTGTTTTCTCATTCATGGTATTCCTTCCAACCTATTTTATTGTTTGCAAATTGAAATAAACAACAGCACATATGGTAATATAATAGTAATAGTAATTTTGTAAATACACTCATTCTAGTAAAGTGTGAACACTGAACAAATTCAGCAATACAAGAATACTTCATAATAAGTTATAATAATAATAAGTTTCACTTTTTTCATATTTAATGAAGACAGCAATAATTGTAAATCAAGTGGCCTAATTCCACACTTTTCTTTACATTATCTGACAATTTACTAATCTCTTTAGGGAAGGTACAGAATGCAATGGTGTTGATATCATTTAAAATTTCTATTTCTTTCCATTTCCTTGTTTGGGGCTTGGCTTGTTTCTGTTTTTCAAAAAGCTTGAGGTATATTTTGTAGTGTTTATTTGATACTTTGCTAATTGGTTGGTTTAGGCACTCAAAGCTATAAATTTTCCTCTGAGTATTATCTTGGCTGTTTCCCAGAGGAGCTTGCATTTTGTGTTCATTTATATTGAATTCCATAAATGTTTGAATTCCACTTCTTACCCTTTCAATGATCCACCAATAAGTCAAAAATGTGTATGTCAGTCTCCAGGAGTTGAAGAAGTTTCTTTGATGGTTTTTGTTCTATTGAACTCAATTTTTATTCTGTTGTTGACAGGAAACAGAGTAATTTAATTTTTTATAAAATGAATAAGAAATGTACTCACTACCTTACATATGCAACTATAACTCATCTGTACTTCACTTTGACAATAAAGAAAAAATGCAAAAAAAAAATTAAAAAGATGTTCTCTGTTACCTAGAATATAATCTATTTTGGAGAATTTTCCATGTGCTGCTGAGAACAATGTATATTGTAACACTGCTTGGTAAAATATTCTATAGCTATCTATTAAGTCTAGCTGGTCAATGAAGTTATTGAAGCCTAAGGCTTCATTGCTGAGCTTTTGCCCGAATAACATATCTAGAGGTAAAATGATGAGAAAAATCTCCAACAACTGATATATCTGGATCTATGTGTACCTTTACCTTAAGCAGTATTTGTTTGATGAAGTTGGGTACTCCCATCTTTGGTGCATAAATATTTAAAATTGTTATATTCTCATGAATGAGAGTTCCCTTTATTAATATGTAAGGTCAGACTTGTCCCATACAAATTTCAATTTGAAGTCTATTTTATCTGATATTAGTATTGCAACAGTGGTTTATTTCAGGGGTTTGTTTAAGTGAAAAATTTTATTCCAGATTTTTACTGTGAGGATATGTTTCATTTGGGCAGTAATATGTGTCTCCTGTAAACAACAGAGAGATGAGTCTCACTTATATATCACCTTGCACAAGAATCAATACAAAATGGATCAAGGACATCAATGTAAGGTCAAAAACTGTGAAAATAGTAAAGAAGAGAGTAGGGGAAGCACTAGGGCTCCTAGGCATTAATCAAAATTTTCTAAGATCCAAAATCATAACAAAGGAAACAAAGACTGAGTGAATTGTTATTACATCAAACCTAAAAGTTTCTGCATGGCTAAGGACATAGCTAAAAGCTAAACTGAATGCCCCCAAATGGGAGATTTTCACCAGCTATACATCAGACAAGGGTATAATATCCAAAACATACTTAGAGCTCAAAAGTCAATGCCCCCTAAAAATAAGCTTTCAAAGAAACAACAACTCGATTAATAAATGAGCTAACAACTTAAAGAGAGAATCTTCAGAGGAGAAGAAAAATGGCCAATAGACATATGAAGAAAGAAATGTTCAAGTTCTCTGACCATAAAGGAAATACAAATCCAAACAAGACTGAGATACCACCTTACCCATGTTGGGATGGCCATTATCAAGAAAACTAGCAATTACAAATACTAGCTCAGATGTGGCTAAAAGGGAACTCTATTACACTTTTGAGAATGTCAGCCTGATCAACTACGTTGGAAAGCAGTACGGAGGTTCCTAACAACAAAACAAAACAAAAAACTACACATAGATCTATCCTGTGACCCATAAATTGCACTCCATAACCAGAGTATGGATTAAACCCAGATGTGGACAAATGCATCAAGAAAATGTGGCAATGGAACTCTACTCATTCAACAGCAAAAAATGATATTGTATCATTCATAAAGAAATGGTCTCCTTGTTTCTTTCATTTATAGTAGCTAGAATTTTCCTATAAGTCTCCAAATAAACACACTAGATGGAAAGCAAAAGATGGAAAGCATTTGTAAATGAACTACCTGAAGTGCAATAGACTCAATGGAGAGCATAAATGGTATAATTCTTAAAAAGAAAAAAGAAGAATAAGTCAAAGCCTAAGTACTAGCAAATGGTTACTTGCAAATGAGGATGGTGGGGCAAAGGGGCGAGGGGTAGAAAAAGTGAAGGGGAAGGAGGGAGAATGAATGTAATAATTATATGTAAAGCAGAATTGAGAAATATAAAGGAAGGGGTAGTTGGAAGGGGGAATGAAGATGTTGAAGGTGTGACATAGATAAAAACACAGAGTACAAATAAACTGCTTTGTAAAATAGCAAAACAATTCACTACATAACCTAAAATTAGCATGTGTAAGAGAAGGAGTGGTTTGGAAGGTGTGGGTGAGAATGCTAAAAGGGGTTGATATTGATCAAGATGCATTGTATTCATAAACTGCTTCAGTAAACTACTTTGTACAACTACTTAAAGTTAATACAAATATCCAAATGTATATGTATATACATGAATATATCTGTGTGTATATATGCAAGTATGTACGTATGTATACATATATATATATATATATATTGCATATGCATTTGTTCTCTATCACATCCTATTTATTACTACAACTTCAATTTTAAGATTTAATTCAACTACTAGAAGGAGTAGGAGAAAACACTTGGGCTCCTTGACACAGGACAAAACTTCCTTAATAAAGGCCCAGAAAGCATGCTACAAATCAAAGAAAGGTTGGACAAATGGGACTGCATCAAACTGCAGAGCTTTGCCAGGCAAAGGACATAGCTTGCAAGATAAACAGAGAGCTCACAGATTGGGAAAAGATCTTACTGGCCATACAACGGACAAAGGCCTCATATCTAAAATATATGCAAAACTAAAAAAAAAAATTAAATTCCTCAAAAAAAAAACCCTCAAAGGACCAACAGCCCCCTCAAAAAGTGGGCTAAAGATTTAAAAGGAGACTTCTCTGATGATGAAATGAAAATGGCCAAGAGACAAATGAAAAAGTGCTCTACATAACTGGCCATAAAAGAAATGCAAACCAAAGCAACACTGAGATTCCACCTCATCCCAGTAAGAATGTGCATTATCAAGAAAACTAACAGTAACAACTGTTGGAGGGGATGTGGCCAAAAGGGAACCCTACTTCATTGTTGGTGAGAATGTAAACTGGTTCAGCTACTCTGGAAAGCAGTATGGAGATTCCTCAGAAGGCTAAACATAGAGTTCCCCTATGATACCGCAGCCTACTTTTGGGCATCTACCCAAAAGACCACAAACAAGAACACACTAAAGCCACCAGCACAACACTGTTCATCGCAGCACAATTTGTCATAGCTAAAATATGGAACCAACCCAGATGCCCCTCAGTGGATGAATGGATCAGGAGAACATGGTACATATACACAATGGAATTTCATGCCTCTATTAGAACAATGGCATTGCCCCATTTGTAAGAAAATGGAAGAACTTGGAAAAAAATTATACTAAGTGAAGTGATCCAGACCCAAACAATCATGGACTCTATGGTTTCCCTCATAGGGATTAGCATAGGTTTAGGCTAGTCACAGCAGAAGATCACAAGAGCCCAATAGCTATGCCCTTATGAACACATAAGATGATGCTAAGTTAAATGAACTCCAGGTTATGGAAACAACTGTTATATCACTGTTGTAATTACTTTGAACATGCCATGTGAAACTGTAGCTTCTTTTGTTGATGTTCTGCTTGTATCCCCTTCCTGTGGTTGTCCCCGCGCTATCACTGTATCTCATTTTAGTACCCTGGATATTGTATATACCAGTATTAGAACTAGCGAAGTGAAAGGGAATACCAAAATCGAGAGACACAGGATAAAAAGACAAATGACTCCAAAAGCAGTACTTACAAAATCATTTGATGTAAACCAACTGAACAATTCATGGGGAGAGAGGGGAAGAGGGAGAGGGGAGCAGGGAATGAGGGAGGAGGTAACCAATACTACAAGAAATGTGCCCACTGCCTTACGTATGAAACTGTAACCCCTCTGTACATCACCTTGACAGTATTATTATAATAAAAAAAGAAAAAAAAGATTTAATTCAGACATACTTATAAACAAAAATATTTCTGGAATTATTAGAGAAAAATATTTAAGTTTATTCTCAGTTTTCTGTTCCATTTTTGTTTTAATTTCTATAACTATGACTATTACCTTTTTAAAAAATTGTAAATACATAAACTTTCCTTGGGGAAACTAGAAAAATGCATTTCAACTGGATATTTTCATTAGCTACAGGAATAACCCATCAAAATTCCTATTTGAAATACAGAAGAAATAAAAGCAATGTGTTGAGTCTATTAATTAGACTGGTACCTTGAGGTCATGTAGATGAAAAAACTTGTTCATTGACTTACAGTGTTCTTTTCATCCCATAGTTGTGGAATTGAATTCAAAATCTTGGCTTTCCCAAAGCAAAATAACTTTGAATATGAAGAATGTGTGTTTATTATTCAAGTTAGGAACAATAACAGCAAAAACAAAGCACATTTCTTTCTAGTCTATCCCATATGGGTAATTGATGTTATCACAGCTACACTTGAGCATCTAGAATATGTAATTTCTTTTTGTAGAAATATTTCTATCTTGGGGAAAGGCAGTATTTGGCAATGCATCAATTCCTCTGCCTTTGTTCATCATTTGTTTGAACAAAAGTAATTATGCTCACAGCAAATTAAGCATCAGAAATATTTCTTTTGGTTCTTGGTAGACACTTTTATACTCATCTGTCACCAATATGGAAAACTGTCTGTTTCTCATTACTGTCATCAGAAAATCAGTATTCATTTTTAAAAGTTTAGATATAACATATCCATCACTTTTAGTCATTAATTAAATCTAATAACCTTTTTGTCAAAAATGACTATACAAATGCTTCAAAAACAAATTACTACATATCCATAAATATTTATTTGGGTTAAGTTTTAAGTCAGTAAACATTTAATGAATATTCATAAAATTATATTTGTCTATATTAAATGTGACAAGATTATTTCATAAGTACCATATTTATGCATAAATTTGAACTCCAACACTTTCCAAATAATACTGTAACTCAACCAACTTGACTGTTTTTTAGTTGCAACCTGTGACTAAAACTTGTGACTCAAATAGTTGTCTTTATATATTATTAATAGATACCTATTGACATTCACTTCCTTTTAATAGACTATAAAATATTCTTAATCCAAATGGTTCAATTCAAATATATTTTCTTATTCATATTTTATGATTACAATAAGAGTGAAAGTAAAAACATGTATGACTAAATACAATTTATATATCCAAACAGTACAAATAGGCATGATAATATCCCCTTCACAAGATTATTACATGCATTTTATGATTAGCATATGTTGTGTTTAAAACAGTGCTGGTTATATGAAAAAATATCATTCAATAAAAATTAGTTCTGGGCTGGGGATATGGCCTAGTGGCAAGAGTGCTTGCCTCATATACATGAGGCCCTGGGTTCAATTCCCCAGCACCACATATACAGAAAACGGCCAGAAGTGGCGCTGTGGCTCAAGTGGCAGAGTGCTAGCCTTGAGCAAAATGAAGCCAGGGACAGTGCTCAGGCCCTGAGTCCAAGCCCCAGGACTGGCCAAAAAAAAAAAAATTAGTTATTTTTAACCCCCTTTCCTCTCCATTCTTCCATTAGTACATTTCTATAAACAAATAACTTAATAAGCTTTCTATATATAGTTACAATTCACTATGTTAAACATTCTGTTTTGTATGCCATACATTACTTGTAGAAAATTAAACATAGTCAAAAGAGAAAGCAAATAAATCCTGAAATTAAAATAAAGTATCAATTTAACACAGTCATACTATTCCCTTCAAGAAGCTTGCCATTTTATCTTTTATTTTGTCTTTTTTAAACAAAACTTACTGTAAAATGAAATCTTCACATATTTGTATTTTTTAATCTCTCTGAACTTTTACACATGCATATTCTTATCCATCTCCTTAGTATTCTCAACAGCAAAGTTATTGGGTTATGTGAGATAAAATTTTCTAGATTCTTAATTGTTGGTCAAGTTATTTCCCAGAAAGTATTATATGAATCATCATGTTTATAAAAGTATTAAATGATAATTTTTTTGAAATTCTAATTTGCTTTCTTAAGATCAGCCACAGCTATTTCATTGATCATTTTAAAATTAGTGGTTTTATCACATAAAATAATATAATTGTTAGTTATTTATCATAACATTTTATATTTTAATATTTATATTTTAAACAAAAGTTTTGTTTAAAAAATTAATTTTGCCAAATGTAATTTTTTAGAGTTACAGAAGGCAATCATAAAATTCATATGGAAACACGAAAGTCAGCAATCCTAATTACAAATGAGTGATGTTAGAGTGCAAGTTATATACAGAGTTATAGTAACAAAACAGCATGGCAATGCTACAAAAGAAACTTTAGGATCAATGGAACACATTATGAAAATCAATTATGTATTTACACACCAAGAGTCTGATTTTTGACAAAAGAGACAAAAATATATAAGACTTTGCAACAAATTGTCCTGGATAAGTTTGATATCCAGAACAAATCAGTGGTCTGAGTGTGAGACTTGAAACTTCTAGAGGATAAAATATATTTAACTAATCAGTATAGGTGCCAACTTTCTGCATAAAATTCTGCTCTCTCAACAACTAGATTTAAAGACTGAAAAATTGGATTGCACTATGCTAAGAAATTTCTGCATAGCAAGAAGGTAGCTCACTAGGCTAAAAAGACAATTTACAGAGTGGTAAGAGATCATTGCCAGGTATATATATGAGAATATACTAGGAATATAGAATATACCTCCACCCCCAGAATAATGACCCCATTAATAAAGAAGGAATAAAAATCAGCAATAAATATTTGAAATAATGTTCAACATCCCCAACCATAAAGGAAATGCAAATACAAACAACACTGAGATTTTTATATCATTCCACTCAAACTGGCCATTATCAATGTCAACAAAAAATGTTGATGAGCATTCTGGTGAAGAAGATGTGGGAAATAAGAAACAATTACTACACACTTCACAAAAAATATGAGAAATTTAAACATGTCTAGTTGTGATATGGGTACTAGTAGAAGGGGAATGGATGAATGGAAAGCCTAATAAGTGTCATCCTGGATGATATTGGAGAGCCTGCAAATGAGATTCTCTTAATATTTGCCCCCTCAGTAACTGGGATAACAGCTCTTCACCACTCTTCTGAGCCAAAGATTTTCACCTGGGAGGAAAACATCACACTCCAGATGTTACCTTTCTGAGCAGCTATGATTATAGGCATGACTGACTAGCACCTGGCCTACATGTCTCTCTTAAATGAGATTTGTTATTGGATTGAGAGGTCATCTAGACAATCAGAAAATTGTCATTAATTAAGCTACATCTGTAAGGGCTCTTTCTCTCAACAAAGTTACATTACATGCTGCAGGAGCTAGAACATGGCTATATTTTTGGAGTTGTGGGCGGTTCTCACATATACTGATAGCACTCTTACTGTCACCATTATCTTTTTATTCTTCTGTTTTAAAGCTTCCTCTAACACATATATCATGAATTTAAAGAAGTAAAATAAACTCTAGCATACAAAGATTAACTTCCAAATTATGACATCCGTAGAAGTTACCAGGCTGATTATAGTGATATAGGTGGCAGATTATCAATTGTTGTACAATATTTATCCCGTGATTCACAAATACTGTCTTACTCTGATGTCTGGAAGTCCCCTCTCCTCCCTTTTCTTCTCTCTGGGATCAAGAACTAAAAGAAAGCTGTATTTAATCAACATTTACAGATGCTTTACCCATATTTTCACAGGATCACTCGGGAAAAATTGCAAAGGGGATTTGCCAACTACCTGCATTTCAACTCTTATTTTCAAAAGGAAAATACTTTTAGCCATTCCTCTTAGCTTTATGCATTGTTCATATAAAAATTATGTGATAGCTAAGAGTGTTATTCACTTCCTTTGAAAATGAAAAACATACCCACGAGAAAATATTGTCATGTGCTGTGTGTGTATATGTGTGGTAGGTGTGTATTTGTGCCATTCCTAGAGACTGAACTCAGGATCTTAGTGCTGTATTTGAGCATGTTTGCTCAATCTTAATACTCAACCACATGAGCGATAGCGCGATAGCTCTACTTCTAGCTTTACTGAATAATTGGAGATGAGTCTCTGACTTTCTACTTGTCTGTATTCTTTTTATCTGCTTGACTGCTTGCTTATTTGCTCAATACAGCTCTGCCACCTTTTTTTTTTTACTATTAAAAAAAAAGTGGGGAGGAGGGGGTGGCGCTGCCCACAGACTTTCCTGCTTGTGCTGGCTTTGAACTGCAATCAGATATCAGATTCCTGAGTAGATAGAATTATAGGAATGAGCCACTGTTATTGGCATAAACTGTATATTTTTCTATTTAAATCTACAACCTAGCTTCTTCCCTTTGGGAAACTAGTTGTCCAGTTCTATGTTTATATGATACAGATTGTAATATGAAAAATTCTTGCTGGAGACCTTCTCAGATTGGTTGTATGATCTTTTGTGGACTAAGGGATAACAAGAGTTAAAGGAGTACAAAATCATATTATTTGGTGAGAGATTCCGTCAACTGGGCCTACAAAGCCCAGGAGGCTCAGGCACTCCAGAATGAAGTAAAAGAAACAAATCTTTTTGAGATGCTTAAGGCAGAAATTTGATCATAACATGAATATCATCACCATGTACTACTCTCCAGCCCCCAAAAAACTAGAAATGAATTCTCTTCACATGTCTTCATTCTCAAACTTTACCCCAAACCCTTATTTGCCTTAAACTTGTTTTTGGCTTTAAAATTTTAAACATTTAAACTTTCTGCTATAATATAAAAATATTATGTATGTATGTATATATATACATATATATGGCCTTTCCTTGACATCTCCTATGACTACCTTGAGATAAGTAAATGGAGGATATTATTGCAAAGTGAAATAATACATGCTCCAATCTTTTAATAATGCTTAATCTCTACCAATTATCTGTATCACTGTCTTTTATACAAGTTGAAGTTTAATTTTCATTTTCTCTTTGTAACAGTGGAGATGTTACATAGAAATTACATGGAGAAAGTAATTTATTGTACAAGTTGACTGTATTATCCTTTTTATTTCTGTAGATTAAAAAAAAATCGCTTTCCCTATAGCTAGGCACTAGTGGCTCAGGCCTGTAATTCTAACTACTCAGGAATCTGAGATCTGAAGATTGTGACTTAAAGCCAGGTCTGGCAGGAAAGTCTGTGAACTCTGTTGTTGGTGATGGTGGTCATGGCTTGAAATCAGGGCCTCGGCTCTGTCACTGAGCTTTTCTGCTCAAGGTTAGGACACTATCACTTCAAACCACAGCTCCCTTTCCAATTTCCTGGTATTTTATTGGAGATAAGACTCACAGACATTCCTGTATAGGTTGGCTTCAAACTGTGACTCAGATCTCAACCACCCGAGCAGTTAGGTTTACAGGAGTAAGCCACCAGAGCTCAAGTCTGTGAAACTCCTATCACCAATAAACTACTAAAAATCCAGAAATGGAGCTGGAGCAAGTGGTAAAGTTCTATCCTTGAGCACAAAAGCTCAGGGACAATATGTCCAGGCCCTGAGTTCAAGCCCCAGGACTGGCAGAAACAAGCAAACAAACAAAACAACAGGAGAATCACTATTTTCTAACTATATTTTTGATGACAGTGTATACATAGATTTTCTTTCCTTTTGAAATAAAATCATAGCATTAACTTTTTTTTTTTTTTTTTTTTTTTTTTTGTGGCCAGTCCTGGGGCTTGGACTCAGGGCCTGAGCACTGTCCCTGGCTTCTTTTTGCTCAAGGCTGGCACTCTGCCACTTGAGCCACAGCGCCATTTCTGGCCGTTTTCTGTATATGCGGTGCTGGGGAATTGAACCCAGGGCCTCATGTATATGAGGCAAGCACTCTTGCCACTAGGCCATATCCCCAGCCCCAGCATTAACTTTTAAGTAGACAAAATGATACTGACCATTAACTCAACATCTTTTTGTATAGCTAACTGTATCTATTATGATTTCTCAGGATAAAGCCAAGTCATATTCTTTGAGATTCTATGCTAGAACACTTTGAAGAGCAGCAGAGAAAGATGACCAAAGACTATCTCACCGCATACCAAAGGGAACTTGCTATTCTTAGAGAGGGAAAATCTGTCCTTGTCTCCTGGATCCACTTATGGAAAATGGCCTTTTATAAATGAGATCTTTTCCCAGGCATGGGATCAGGGTGGAACTCCTTTCAATAAACCATCCTGCAGGGCCCTTAGGATAAGTGGCAGTGTGTGTGTGTGTGTGTGTGTGTGTGTGTGTGTGTGTGTGTGTGGTGTATGTAAGGGGAGCATAGTTCTACCTTGTTTTGTGGAGTCACTGTGCTTCACACAGCTGTCCATGACAAAAGAAGAGAAAGTTTAAGGATGCTATTGAGAAAAGAAAGCAGTAGAGATGTGGAGAATGATGAAAAGGGTGACATTGGTCAAAATGCACAATACTCATACACTGACATGTTGACTTGAAAGCCCTTTTCCCAACTACTTAAGGCTGAGTATTTAATTGCAAATTGAAAAGACATTGTTAAATTGAAAAAAAGTACTATTAATTTATGGCTACAGAAGATTTGTGACAGTGCTAAAGTAATCCAGAAGGGAATTCTCCAAAGGGAAAATAATACACTGCTTCAAATCTATGTAGTAATTTGCAAACTATGTGGAGGAATAATATATCCTGTACATAATATTTCTGTGAGAAATAGCTGAATTCATGCACACGGAGCACACAAATGTGAAGGGGTCAATAACAAATGTCATGAATACTCAAAACTGTATTCACCTTCCTCCTCATTGTCTTCCACTTCTTTCTCAAAGAAACAGATGCTTTAAAAAGTTGCTTAAGAAAAGTTCTTCTTCTGAATAATTCTTAGTTCTTAGTTCAAATACAGATTACTTAAAATGCTTGAGATGTGATGCCATTAATTTCTACTTCAAGGTATTAATAGGAAGTATTATGTTAGGTAACACAGGGACACAGACTGTATCAGGTTTACATATGAAATTGAACTTCTACTTAGATCCATGCCCAAATTTGCATATTGAAATATAATCTGAGTTGAATTCTGTGTATGACAAAGCTTCTCTCTCATGCTTAGAACTCCTGCTCAATCTTGAGCCACATCTCAATTCCAGCTTTATGGTGGTTAATTGGAGATAAAGGTCACTCAGATTTTTCTGCTTGTGGTTGATTTCAAACTGTGATCCTCAGGTCTCAGTATCCTGACTAGTAGGAGTATAGGAATGAGCCATTGGCTTCTAACTTAAATTTTTTAATGTCTAGGATTGGTCATATTACTCATATTACCTTTTACTGGCAATATCCTGGAAGCTATATTTTTTCTTCAAACTGTAATGCTTTGAGAACTGGGGCTGTGGCTCATATTGTAGAATGCCTGGTAAGCAAGGATGATGGTCTGAGTTCAAACTCCAGTATTGAACGTTTTCCCACATGGAGAATATCCCTACTGCCCGTTTCTATATCATATAATACCTACTGTTTAATTTAACAGATGTTTTATTTAGTATCAATTTAAGACACTGTCCATTACTATATTATTTTAATACCAGTTCATTTTCTATAATTATTTCACTCAAATAACATTCTTTATTTCTTATTGTAGAAGTTGCTTTCATTATCCCTTTACACCTGTGGTTTAAAAAAAGGGAAAAAAAAAAGCATTGTCCTATAGATAGTTGATGGTGGCTCATTTCTTTAGTCCTAACTAAGAAGCAAAAACAAACAAGAAAACATTCTAGCATTAATTTAAAAGAGAACGTAAACAGACAAGGAATTTTAGTTGTGCTAAATCTGAATTACAACTCAGAAACTCTTATGGAATTTATCGTGTGTGTGTGTGTGTGTGTGTGTGTGCATTAAACACAAATGTGACTTTAACATGAAATAACTGAAATATAAATAATTACTTAAACTATTTTATGCCAAGTTACTTATTTAAGTTTCAGGAATTTTGGCAAAATTCCCTCTCCTTCTAAATATCCATTTATTTGCTGTAATAAAATTACTTTCCTTCAATTTTACCCAAATTATTTACAGAAAAAATAAATAATTTGCTTTCATAATTAGTGCAATTTACCAAAATCTGAAGACAGCCTGTTTCTATTTTGTTGTATGCAGAGCAAAAATATAACAGAATAATATAACAGAATTTTCAGGGGCACAGAAACTAGCCCTAAAATTCAATACAATGTTTTAGTCAAGCTCAACAAACATTATCTCCTAGATTTGGCTCTTTACCCTCAGGCATATTATGCACCACATGAATAGATGATTTAATAGGAAGGTAATATCCCCATTAAGAAGAAAAAAATGAGATTTTGTATTCAACTGCCTGTCCACTAGTGATTCAAAATGCTGACAAGCAGAACAAGCATTGAGCAATGCAATGTCAAGTTCTGTAGTGAAATGACATTTTCTAACTTCACTGGAGTTGAGTGACGGGTGTTAATGACACTTATAAATGTAGGAATATAAGCCATGACGAATATCATAGAATGTTTATGCTAAGCGAGGTTGTTACAGCATGGTTACTCAGGGAAGATGGCTCTATCAAGTTAAAACAAAATTAGTCATATGATTTTGAATGTTTAATCACGTTAATAGTCTGTTGATCTTTATTACACCAGAGGATTTCACTTATTTAGAACATAATGTATTATAATAGAATTCTCTTAAGCAGTGTAAGAATAGTGGAAATGTTTACAATATTAAATACTCAAGCGTTTGACATTAATGACATTGTAAATCTGACATGAGATATTTACAAGGAAACTTTGAAAACTGAAATAATGAGGATGATGTTTTCTGAGTGGTATGTAAACCTTCATGTTTTAGGAAAATGTGATCTACTATATTCTTTTAAATTAAATCACAAATATAATGATCATCTTTCAACAAGACAGTGGAGAAAGTACTATACACAACAATATTATCCTCAAAATATTGTTATAGGAATGTGATCAACATAAATAGATTATTTTTATAGCTATAGGTTTATATTTATGAAGTTTAAAGCTTCAGAAATAAACCAGTAAAACTACACAGAGTTACAAGTTTAAAAAGTTGCTGGAAATAGAAAGTGTTTGGAAAAAATCATACTAAGTGAAGTGAGCCAGGCCCAAAGACATATAGACTATGTTTTCCCTCATTGGTAATAATTAGTATATATCTAGAATAATCCTAGTAGATCATCACAATAGATCAATGACAATGTACATATGATCATATCGGATGATGCTAAGTGAAATGAACTCCAAGATATGGAAACCAGTGGTTTTTCACTGTTGTAATTTTTAATATACTATGTGAAATTATTTCTTTTGTCTTTCATTTTTCTTCCCTATGTTTTGGCCCCTGTTGTCACTGTATTTGATTTTGGTGACCTGGATATTGTATATATGTTTATCTGAATTAAGGAAAGGAAGGGGAACATCAAAATGGTGAGACAAATGACCAAGGTGAAACAATGCAACAGCTATACTCAGAAGACAATATGTTGAAAACTAACTATACAAGTTTTGTTGTAGGGGGAGGAATTGAGGAGGAAGGAAAATAATGTGAGAAAAATAATGGAGTGGGTAACAAGTTTCACAAGAAAAGTACTCACTACCTTACATATGTAACATCCTCCTCTGTATACCTCCTTGACAATAAAATTGAATTAAAAATTAAAAATATAAATATAAAACATTTGCCATGTTCAAATGTTACTTGAATATTCAAAATTCCTTAGAATTTTATCTTCTAAGAAGCATGAAACTCATGTCAACTTCATTTAAACAACAACAAAAAATCATCTCGTAAGGAAGTGAATTGCCAACACAGTTCTATATTTTCAAAGCTGTTTTCATCAAAAGATATTAAGAAAAATATATTTACAACCTAAATAGCACAGTAAAATTTATTAACACAATACAGCATTTTCTAATTTATGAGTTTCTAATTTAATTTTTTTCTTTATTGGCAAAAGTGAAGTACAGAGCAGTTACAGTTTCATATGTAAGTCAGTGGGTACATATTTTATCCACCTTGTTACCACCTCCCTCATTCCACCACCCCCTGCCTCCCCCCTCCCCCTCTTGCCACCCCCCCAACCCTCAATGAGTCATTCAGTTGTTTACACCAAATGGATTTGTAAGTATTGCTTTTGGAATGGTTTGTGTTTTTATGCTTTGTCTCTCAATTTTGGTATTCCCTTTCCCTTCCCTAGTTCTGATATACGTATATACAGCATCCAGGTACTAAGAACAGATGACATGATCCTGTATCTAAGAACCCCATAGACTCTACTACCAAGTTATTTGAGCTGATCCAAAACTTTGGCAAAGTAGCAGGATATAAAATAAATCCTCAAAAATCAGTAGCTTTTATGTATGCCAATGACCCTGGGGGAGAGGCTGAAGTCAGGAAAGCAGCTCCTTTTGCAATTGCCTCAAAAACCATAGAATACTTAGGAATAACCTTGACCAAAGAAGTGAAAGATCTCTATGATGAGAACTTTAAAAACTTGGAAATGGAAATTAAGGCAGAACTAAGGATATGGAAAAACCTCCTATGTTCCTGGATTGGGAGGATTAATACTGTCAAAATGGCAATATTGTCAAAGGTTACCTACAAACTCAATGCAATACCCATCAATATCCCAACACCATTTTTTAATGAAATAGGGGAAGCAATCCAGGAATTCATATGGAACAATAAAAGACAGAATAGCAAAAACAATCTTAAGGAGAAGGAACAGTGATGGAGGAATTCCAATATCAAACTTCAAGCTGTATTACAAAGCTATAGTAATAAAAACAGCTTGGGATTGGCACAAAAACAGGCCTGAGGACCAATGGAACAGAACTGAACACCCAGAAATGAACCTGCAGAACTATGGCTATTTAATCTTTGTTAAAGGAGCTAAAAAAAAAATAGGATGGAAGAAAGTCAGCCTCTCCAACAAATGGTACTGGAAAACTGGATCAACACATGCAACAAACTAAAACTAGAACCTCATATATCAATCACCCTGCACCAAAATCAATTCCAAATGGATCAAAGACCTCGAAGTAAAATCAGACACCCTGAAAAGATTACAAGAAAGAATAGGAGAAACACTTGGGCTCCTTGGTATGGGAGCAAACTTCCTTAATAAAGGTCCAGAAATGCAACAAATCAAAGAAAGGTTGGACAAACAGTATTACATCAAACTGTAGAGCTTCTGCACAGCAAAGGAAATAGCTTGAAAGATAAATAGAAAGCCCACAGATTCAGAGAAGATCTTTACCAGCCATAAAATGGACAAAGGCCTCATATCTAAAACATATGTTGAATTCAAAAAATTAAATTCCTCTAAAACAAATAATTAAAGAACCAACTGTCCCCTCAAACTATGAGCTGAGGACCCAAAAAGAGACTTCTCTAAAGAGGACACATGGAGTAGTGCTCTACATCACTGGACATGAAAGAATTGAAAAGCCAAACAACACTGAGATTCCACCTCACTCCAGTAAGAAATGTCCATTTTCAGGCAAACTAATAGTAACAAATGCTGGAGGGAATGTGATCAAAAGGGAACCCTACTACATTGCCGGTGGGAATGTAAACTTGATCAGCCACTGTGGAAAGTAGTATGGAAGTTCCTCAAAAGGCTAAACATAGAGCTTCCCTATGACCCAGAAACCCCACTTTTGGGCATCTACCCAAGATTACAATCAAGACCACACTAAAGCCACCAGCACAACTATGTTCATAGCAGCACAATTTGTCATTGTTAATTTAAAAATTCTTATGATCGGGGCTGGGAAGATGGGCTAGTGGCAAGAGTGCTTGCTTCTTATACATGAAGCCCTGGGTTCAATTTCCCAGCACCATATATATGGAAAACGGCAAGAAGTGGCGCTGTGGCTCAAGTGGCAGAGTGCTAGCCTTGAGCAAAAAGAAGCCAGGCACAGTGCTAGGCCCTGAGTCCAAGCCCAGGACTGCCCCCCCCCCCAAATTCTTATGATCTAAATTATTTATGTTCATTTAAAATGAAAAGTTGTGCCTGCACTGGTGGCTCACACATGTAATTCTTGCTACTTAGGAGACTGAAAGGAGGATAGCAGTTCAAAGCCAGACTGGGCAGGTAGATCTATGAGGTTGTTATCTCCAATTAAGCACCAAAAAAGCCAGAAGTGGAGCTGTGGTTCAAGTGGTAGAAAACTAGCCTTGAGCAATAACACACCCAAACTGCTCCCTGACCCTGAGTTTAAACTCTAGAACTATAACACCAACAACGTGTGTGTGTTCTTCTAAGATGAGATTATTCATCTACTTAGCTTAGTTTCACACTAAAAAAAAAAACAATTAAAATATAAAATAAAATTTATTAAATAATATTAAAAGTACTTTTTCTTCCTCTCTCATCTTTAGATCTCAAAATTTTGTTTGCTTTCTTCTTTATTTTCTTTTACAATTAATTTTCTTTCCTAACAGAGTACAAAGTTTGTTAGAAAAATGCTTCCAATGGACCCATTACATTTTCAATGAGGAGGAAAACAAACTATCAATGTTACCGTTCAGTTTTATACATACTATTCTGTTCTGTATTTATGAAAGGTAAATTCCTAGGGAGCTCATATTAAAGTTTAGGATCTTCTGCAATTTAGCATTATATCATGCATTGATTTGCTGATTCTGTATGACCCTGATATCTATTTTTCTACGTTATAGAACATGTCAACAATGCAGGCTTTCTCAGCATGAAAAATATCCTCAGGAGGAATTTAAGGCTAGAACTGCCTGGAGAATTGCAGCAATGCGTTCATTGAGAGGGAAATGAAGCACAAACAGCTACATTGCCTAAACAAATTAATTGATTTATGTCATAGGAAAAAAAAGGGAAATTCTGTTGCAACTAATATTTAACTCTATCTTGAAAAGTTGGTTTGAGGTGGCAAATGTCAGCATTTTCCTCAGAGTATCTTTATTCTTTCTTTCTTTACACAGAGCGGTCAGTGTTAACTGCTCTAATATATGCAGCTGGTCTATCCCTGTTCAGAGACTCATATTTGTTTTCCAAACATTTATTTTCAAAAACTAAAATCTCTATTTCCTTATAGTTTCCCTGGATGAATGTTTTAGTAATACCTGTAGAGATACTTCTGTAGAAATGGCAGTTGGGATCAAGAATTCGTTTTGGAAATGAAAATTGTACAGCACAGTATTAAGAAATATGTATAAAATATGTCTGAAAATTTACTAATGGTGACTTTATGTCTGCAGATGTCTCTTACATCAGCAGCTACTTTTACACACTAATTTTGAAACATCGCAAAACAATGCGAGAATATTTCATGAGTGTAGATGGAAAATTTCATGTCATTGAATGGTATTGATAACATATCTTTATTGTGAAATACTGAACACAAAATACAGTGTTCCAGAACCACTAAATTAGTTCAGTATGCAAATAAGTTATGAATGTCATTTTATGTAAAAATGATAAGAAAAGAATATTCATTATTACAGACACTCAGATGTTCATGTTATTGTATGTGAAATCTTCTTATGATTTGGGAGTATAAAGTACATGAGATTTAGCCAGAAAACTCTCATTTTTCCACTCAAATATGTTCCCAATTCCAATCTGCCATTCTCCTTTATCCCAATAGTTCTATCCATTTTTCTTGGGTTTTAAAATTCATTTACACAGAATTATATACATTTGACTTGTTTGTTATATTTCAAGTATGATGTCTTATACTTCTAATTTTCATTGCTTCTGTTTGGTCTCTGTTTAGTTTTGTCAGGTTTTACTTTGAATAGGGGAGGAATAGTGAGAGGTGAGGAAGGATGGATGAGGAGAGGATTAGAGAGGAGAGGTCTTTGAAGATAGTCTTATAAACGAAGTGAAATAGCTAAACTTTTTCTTTTAGTGTAATCATTCTTTAAAAAGTTATTGTTTAGAAAGTATTCTTCAGAAGGAAATCTTTTATCACAGATATAATGTTAGGATAAATTAAAGCAATGTCTCAAACGAAAAGATTACTGCATCAATTAGACTACCTTCAAGTGGCAATGAGTTTTATATGAAAGATTTTACTTTCATTTTATTTACAGCATGATTTTATAAGGTCAAAAAATTACATAAGCTATTAGTTACAAAGATCTTTCAATGGTGTTGTCTCTGCTGCTGTTTCCTTCTTCCAAGAAGAGAAACAATAAAATTATGTAAAATAAAAATGCTTAATTTTTTTATAACTTTGCCAAATAATTACTTAGTAATTAAAAGATTGTTCACAACCACATGAGTAATTCCAGATGGGGAAAATAACCCCTTGCTAAAAATATATGTCATTGAATAGCATGAATGGTGAACCAACAAATTTGTTTTTGACCAAATTATTTCTAGCTTTGCTGCATGACTGTATGTCTACCAATATCCTCCTATATCTCAGCTTCAGCAACTTTGTGTTTAGAGGAGTAATTAATGCCTTCCACATACTTCTTCACATCATGGTAGACTTCATATGGAATGGGTATTCTGGGAGCAATTTGAAAAAGTCATCACACTACAGAGAAGTTCAAGAATGTTTGTGGGTTCCTTAGCAGTTTTCAGCTGTAGGGATTTTGAGGAGTGGAATCTAGCATCAAGATTTATTTTTATTTTTTGTCTTCATTTATCTGTTTTTATAACCAAAGTGATTCTTGGAAGAACATCTGCCTCATGTTTATAATAATTATCTTTAATAGTGAACATTATCAGTGATTTTTCTCTCCCTAATATTTCTTATATATTCAAGTGCTTTTAAGTGAAGAATACATTATGTTTACCTATAAGATAGCTTTTAGCAAAATTTAAGCACAGTAAAATGGAAATGAAAAATGCATATATAGATATACATATACTCAGACACACCTACATGAGTTTGTGTACATGTATACAATATTGCATTCCTTATAATCAAATAAATGATAATGTATAAATTTTGTTTGGGCATTATAAAACTATTGAAAATCAAAATGCCAGGTCTGGAAGTGAGGACACATATTTACTGCAAATGAACAACAAAAATAAGAGTGACTGCTGCTTTCTCAATTTAAAGAAGGAAAGTCATAAATTAACAGGGCTGATTCTCAGATTTATGTTGCAATGTAAAATGGCAACAATTACTGGTAAAATCCTGAAGAAAAATACTTGAAGATTTTTGCTCCCAATCATTAAGACAAACTTTAAGGTAGATTTGCAAGGACAACATGGTCCTAACATAAGGAGAGAAAAATAAGGCTGCCTACCAGAAACTTGCAGGACTAATTTGAACAGAGTTCTGTTTGATGCCAGGGGAGAAACTACAGCAGAATGCAGTGAGTCATGTAAAAGTTTCACATTACAAAATGGAAACCACATTGTTTATTTGATTTTCCAAAAAATTTAGGATAGATGATATCCAAAACCCTCAGTACTGCAACCAAAAGTAGCAATATAAGGATTCTACCACTGCTTTAACCCATACAAAGAAAATAAAGGTCAGTAACCTAATGTTAATATATTTTTCAATTACATTGGTTTCTCCATTTGTGTTTAAGCTGCCTTACAAAAAGTGACTTTGCTTCCAAGCACAACATAACTCTATCTGATACTTTTGGTAGGATGTGACTTAAGAAAAATCATTGTATTTAAATATAGTTTGTTGTGGTTTTGTTTTGGAGGAAGGTAAGTTTTTTAGTTCTGCATATATTTTAGAGATGAGGCCTTTGTCCGTTGAATGGCCGGTAAAGATCTTCTCCCAGTCTGTGGGCTTTCTGTTTATCTTGCGAGCTATGTCCTTTGCCATGCAGAAGCTCTGCAGTTTGATGCAGTCCCATTTGTCCAAGCTTTCTTTGACTTGTAGCCTTTCTGGGTCTTTGTTAAGGAAGTTCCGTCCTGCGCCAAGAAGCCCAAGTGTTTCTCCTACTCCTTCCTTTAGTGTTTTCAGCGTGTCTGTTTTGATTTCGAGGTCTTTAATCCATTTGGAATTGATTTTGGTGCAGGGTGATATATAAGGATCTAGTTTTAGTTTGTTGTATGTGTTGAACCAGCTTTGCCAGCACCATTTATTAAAGAGGCTATCTTTCTTCCAAACTATTGTTTTAGCTCCTTTATCAAAGATTAAGTAGGCATAGTTCTGTGGGTTTAATTCTGGGTCTTCAATTCTGTTCCATTGGTCTTCAGGTCTGTTAGGGTGCCAATACCAAACTGTTTTTATTACTATAGCTTTATAATACAGCTTGAAGTTGGGTATTGTAATTCCTCCAGCACTGTTCTTTCTGCTTAGGATTGCTTTTGCTATTCTAGGTCTTTTATTGTTCCATATGAATTTCTGGATTGCTTAATCTATTTCATTAAAAAATGATGTTGGGATATTAATGGATATTGCATTGAATTTGTAGATAGCCTTTGGCAATATTGCCATTTTGATTATATTAATCCTCCCAATCCAGGAGCATGGGAGGTTTTTCCATTTCCTTAATTCTGACTTAATTACGTTTTTCAAGCTTTTAAAGTTCTCATCAAAGAGGTCTTTCACTTCTTTGGTTAAGGTTATTCCTAAGTATTTTATGTTTTGGGGGGCTATTGCAAAAGGAGTTGCTTTCCTGATTTCCACCTCAGTCTTCAGGTCGTTAGCATAGAGAAAGGCCGTTGATTTTTGAGGGTTTATTTTATATCCTGCAACTTTGCCAAAGTTTTGGATCAGCTCTAGTAGCTTGGGGGTAGAGTCTATGGGATTCTTGAGGTATAGGATCATGTCATCTGCGAAGAGAAAAAGTTTAACTTCATCTTTTCCTATTTGGATCCCCTTTATATTTTCTTCTTGCCTAATTGCTCTGGCTAGGAATTCTAATACTATGTTGAAGAGCAGGGGAGAGCGTGGACATCCCTGCCTTGTTCCTGATTTTAAAGGGAATGGCTTTAGTTTTTCACCATTTAGAGTTATGCTTGCTGTTGGTTTGTCATAAACTGCCTTGTTCATATTCAGGCATGTTCCCTGGAATCCCAGTTTTTCCAGGGCTTTTAGCATAAATGGGTGCTGGATTTTGTCAAACACTTTTTCCGCATCCAGAGATAATAGCCCCCTTATCAAGTGGCCTAAAGACTTACAAAGAGACTTCTCTGATGAGGAAATGAGAATGGCCAAGAGACATATGAAAAAGTGCACTACATCACTGGCCATAAAAGAAATGCAAATCAAAACAACATTGAGATTTCATCTCACCCCAGTAAAAATGCCATATATCAAGAAAACTAACAATAATAACTGTTGGAGGGTATGTGGCCAAAAAGGAACCCTTCTTCATTGTTGGTGTGACTGTAAACTGGTTAAACCACTCTGGCAAGCAGTATGGAGATGCCTCAGAAAGGCTAAATATAGAACTCCCCTATGACCCAGCAGCCCCACTTTTGGGTATCTATCCAAAAGAACACAAACAAAACCACAGTAAAGCCACTAGCACAACTATGTTCATCGCAGCGCAATTTGTCATAGCTAGAATCTGGAACCAACCCAGATGCCCCTTAGTAGACTAATGGATCAGGAAAATGTAGTACATATACACAATGGAATTTTATGCTTCTATCAGAAAGAATGACATTGCCCCATTTGTAAGGAAATGGAAGGACTTGGAAAAAATTATACTAAGTGAAGTGAGCCAGACCCAAAGAAACATGGACTATATGGTCTCCCTTATTGGGAATAATTAGTACAGGTTTAGGCAAGTCACACCAGAGGATCACAATAGCCCAATAGCTCTACCCTTATGAACAAATAAGATGATACTAAGTGAAATGAACTCCATGTTATGGAAACGATTGTTATATCACAGTTGTAACTACTTTCAATGTCCCATGTGTCTGTAGCTTCTATTATTGATGATGTTCTTGTATCACCTTCCTGTGGTTGTACCTACACTATCTCTGTATCTTATCTGAGTATATTGGAACCCGGATATACTGGTATTCGAATTAGGAAATTGAAAGGGAATACCAAAATTGAGAGACACAGGGTAAAAAAAGACAAACAACTACAAAAGCAATACTTGCAAAACTGTTTGGTGTAAGTGAACTGAACACCTCATGGGGGGAAAGGGAAAGGGGGAGGAGAGTGGGGGGGTATGAGGGACGAGGTAACAAACAGTACAAGTAATGTATCCAATGCCTAACGTATGAAACTATAACCTCTCTGTACATCAGTTTGATAATAAAAATTTGAAAAATAAAATAAAATCTATATAAAAATAATAAATGTATTTTGTTGAAACTTTCTATTATTATAAGTCATTATTACAAAAAAAGAAGTTTTTGTTGTTTTATTGATGATGTGTTTATTTCTGTTCAGGTTAGGTTATGTTATAGAACATTTAAAAAGAATAATCTCTTCTCTAAATGATGCTATATTGATTTTAGTTTCTAAAATACATTAACAAAGACTTTTACTTAGCTTTTGTCCCTATTGCTGGCATGGGGTTCAACTTGAGAGATAGATATCCTACCAGGCTTTGTGCTGTTTGATTGCAAATAAGAATCTCATGGATTTTCCTTTTCTGGTTAGCATTGAGCCTAGATCTTCAGAATTCAGCTTCCTGAGTAGGAAGGGTCACAAGCACAAACCACCAAGACCTTTGTTGAAAAATACTTTAATTAAATCTTCTCAGATTGTATTTGTCTTTGTAGTTCCAAAGTGCCCTGCTTCTTTTGTCCCTATGTGTTGTTTTTATCAGACTTGCTAGGTGCAATTTTCAGTGCCTCAGCTCTATCATTATGCATCACCAAATTTGAATATCAAGTTTAACTTTCCCTTTAGGTTCATTTTCCCTAGTTTGTTTCATTGTATTTTCAAGTCAGTGCTTAATTTGGGTATCGCTAGCTTTTCACTCAATAAGTGTAGCATAATTGTTTGAAATCTGCTTCTCCACTTTGTTTTGGAATAGTTCCCTGAACTCTTAAGTACCTGAGCATTAAAATAATTAAGGTGCTGTATTTAATACATTGATTTTCTTATACAAAACATTCAATAAGCTCTTTAAATTCAGAGCACTAAAAAAGCTTCCTCTGTATAATATGAAAACCCATTCTGTCTTCTATGCACATTCTGTAATTCTAATGTTTACATGTTTACTTTCATTGGCAATGTTATAAATATATTGTATTCTTCTTGTCCAGTGATTTTTTTAAAATTAGGATGAAATTGAATTGTTTGTAAATTGTGTTCTGACAAACAACTATACATGGTAGAAAAAAAAAGATCAATATTATCTAGCCTATATATTCCCCTGTTGGAAAAATGGGGTCTTGTATACCTAGTTGTCTCATAGTCGGAGACACTGCACATCAGCTAATTTAATAGAGTTATCAGCTTAAGTAGAACCTACTAACTTGAATCAGAAAGCAAGGGCAAAGAATTCCACATCAACCCTAAGTACAAATGGCATATTCCTCATAACATAAGATTATATTCAGGATCAATATCATCTCTGTTTCTTAGAAATATGTAACCACGATTTAAGTCCAATAAAATATTCTAATGGCAAAGATAAAATGGGATATCACAAGAAAAATAATTAATATTGGTGAAAATACTACCCACACCTTCCTTCCCCCAAAATGTTCATATTTTGTGTGTGTAGGGTACCCATGGATAATGTGATCAGACATCCCAAAGAGCTTCTCATGAGAGAAGAAAAGGGAACTTTATGGAGCATGAGATTCTTTTTCCTTTAATTTTGTTGTCAAGGTGATGCATAAAGGGGCTTATAGTTCCATAGGTAAGGGAGTGAATACATTTATTGTCATTTTTCTCCCATCTTCCCTCCCCCAGTCCTTCTCGCCCCGCCCCAATGAGATTCTTAAATATGATCGTTTGGCCTGTTCCTTTACTCAAGCTAGCCATCTGCCTATGTGTATGATTTATAAAATATCATTGACAACTACAGAACTGAAAACTTAATTTCCTTAATATTAGAGGTCTTTTGATGAAATAAGTATTTTATCATAAAAAAGTATATTACTGAGCATCTGGGTTGGTTCCAGATTCTAGCTATGACAAGGATCAGGAAAATGTGGTACATATACACAATGGAATTTTATGCCTCTATCAGAAAGAATGACATTGCCTCATTTGTAAGGAAATGGAAGGACTTGGAAAAAGTTATACTAAGTGAAGTGATCCAGACCCAAAGAAACATGGACTATATGGTCTCCTTTATAGGGAATAATTAGCACAGGTTTAGGCTAGTCATAGCAGAGGATCACAGGAGCCCAATAGCTATATATACCCTTATGAACACATAAGATGATGCTAAGTGAAATGAACTCCATGTTATGGAAACGATTGATATATCACAGTTGTAACTACTTTCAATGTGCCATATGTAACTGTAGCCTCTATTATTGATGATATTCCTGTATCTCCTTCCTGTGGTTGTACCTACACTATCTCTGTATCTTATCTGAGTATATTGGAACCCGGATATACTGGTATTAGAACTAGGAAATTGAAAGGGAATACCAAAATTGAGAGACACAGGGTAAAAAAAGACAAACAACTACAAAAGCAATACTTACAAACTGTTTGGTGAAAATGAACTGAACAACTGAACAACTCATGGGGGGGGAGGGAAAAAGAGAAGGGGGAGGGGGGGATGAGGGACGAGGTAACAAACAGTATAAGAAATGTATCTAATGCCTAATGTATGAAACTGTAACCTCTCTGTAATTCAGTTTGATAATAAAAAATATTAAAAAATAAAAAAGAGTTCTGCAGCACTGAAAAATAAGTATATTACTGATACTGAAAGGGAAATTAAAAATAACTATAAGATGATTTCACTCAAAGAACAGTTCCATAGCAAGGAATATTTGAAAGAAAAAAATAAACATTCATTTTCATCAGAATGAGTTTCAAGAAAAGATTTTCTATAATTATTCAATTCAAGTTCAAAAAGTTAATTATTGTAAGAATCAATGCAATTTGGTTAGCCATTTGGAGTTTCTATTGCTGTAATAAATAGCTGGCATGATCTAGCTGTAACATTCTGCCATGGGAAGCAATATATTCACAGTTATTGCTTTGCTTTTCATGCATGCATGAAAATACGTGTAATTGAAAACTTGTAAAATTAATTTAGAAGGAGTCACTTGATCTAAACGGAAAGTCATGCTTTACAGAGTGAAATACATCACATTTTCTGTAGCTACATGTATTTGATTATCACTTTGAGACACACCTTGGAATAACGACTAATCTTTAAAATAATGTTATTGCTGCTTTATCGGATGGTTGTTTTATTGATTTCCTTGTACTCAATAGTATCAATAAAACTCTTTTGCTGGTGGCCTTGCAACCTCTACTCCACACTGAACTCCAGACTGCGATTCTCCACTAAATTCTTGGCAGTCTTCTCGCATTCTTGCTTTGTGGCATGGGTGAGGGCACTGTGGGTTGATGGAAAGGGGTTAGCAACCCTGTGTAATGTGTCTGCTCCCTTTAGCTACTTGTTTCCAAGCACAGTTCGTTTTATTAGTAAACACCTTAAAAAGCTGTCCTTGAATGGACAAGTTCGACAAATAGTACTGAGGATGAGAAGAGAAAGAGGGTCAGGCTGGTTATCTTTCAGATTTGATTTAATCACACTTTAAGTACTCAATTCTCACACCATGTGTTACAAATGCTAACAGCAGAACAACCTTGCAATGAGTTGAAAATACATTTTACAATCTACAATGAAACTACAGTAAAATATGTTAAAATAGTGTTTTAGAATATTGTTTAGAGAAAGAATATAAAGTATCACATTAATTAACATTAAGTTAAAATACCATAATAGATTAACATGTACTTGTGTGTATAATTCTAAAAACAACTCAAGATTTCATATTTACTGATTTCCTAAACTGCAACTGTGTGCTTTGAAATTTGTGGGCAAGCCAACAGTCTTCTGTTTGTTTCACATTTTTATCCTGACATAAATATAGCTACGCTCTACTAAGACTATATATTTTAAAGCCTCCTGGAGTAATGAGTTCTTTCCTTCTTAACTTCTATGTAGGGAAATCAAGATCTCTAGTTTAGATGAGTCTCTTTTGCCCCATTGGAAGTATTATTTTTCAGCAATTTTCTTCAAAAAGTGTACTTTTTTTAAAAGTTTGTAACATCAAACTATGCCATGGATATTCCTTTCTAGTGTCCATGTATGTCTTTTTTTATTAATTATGTGACATTGGATAAACACAATTTCTGATAATCTCTCTTAAGAATAACCTGGCACATTCATTTCACCCCTCTTAAAAATTAGAAACTAATATTTATATTAAAGAATATATTGTACTTCAATTTGTTAGAACTTTAAGTTATGCAGTCAAAAACTGAGAGATTGATAATCAATTGCTTAAATTAAAATTTTTGAATTTTAACTCCAAGTAGAATTTCATACTTTGAAATTATTCTTCTCCCATGAGAATACGAGAATGTCTCATATGAGATGAAGTCAAATATGACAATGTCTCTCATGACATGAATTCAAATATTTGAATAGAAATCAAATATAAAATATTTTTATATCAAATTCAGATACGAGAACATCATATTTGTTTGACATCATCCACAGTTCTAGAATTTTATTTTTGGAAAAGTATCCATTTGGAATATCATAATTTTGTGAATTTCATTTTTGTCTTTCTGAGAGGCTCTTGAATGACACACTGGATACAATTTAGGATGAAACTAATAACAGAGAATAGACTTTTCAGTACTGAATAACTTATATAATACTGTACTCACACTAAAGCCTTCTAGAGCTCGCACCTATACTTGCAAAATAGTATTGAATAGGAGACAACTGTTTGGCTTCAGGAGGATTCTCACAAGGGCAGTAAGGACATCTCCTGTCCATTTCTCATTTTCAGGAGGAGCTAAAGTACTTCTTAACACTGAAACTTAAGGCTGATGGACACATTGGTGATAAATCTGGGAATATTCCAGTATATATACATTCTCTCTTAACAATTATTTTGTATATATGGTATGGTCCCTTCACTTTCACTTGCTCTATTAACCTTTAATGTGGGCCACCTACCAGTGACTGTTCCAAATGCTTTCAAAAGTAGTGTGTAACAAATCATAGGAGCATGTGAATAGCACCTTGTATTAACAAGAGTAAATATTACCCCTTCTCTGCTGTGAAAGCACAGAAGGAATTTAAAGAACTTCATTAAAACCAGTAGTGGGCCGGGGAACTCGGGGGAGGAAGCTGGGGAAAAATGAGGGAGAGGGTAACAAGTGTGACAAGAGGTGTACTCAGTACCAAAAGTATGCAACTGTAACCCTTCTTTACATCACATTGATAAAATTAAATTTTAAAAAACACTAGCGAAAATATAGTTTCCAAATAATATTTCAAATCCTGACTATCACTTTTATATGCAATTTCATATTTTTCCTTTGAGGGAAACAAAAAAAGTTTTGACCTCATTTAAATTATTTGGCTCTGTAGTCTTCAGGCCCTCCTTGTTATAATCTGTATCTGCCCCTTCACTGAGTGTTGTGCTAACTCACCACTGTATTTAATGAGAATCATGCTCTGATTATTTTCTTGGAAGCTTCTCTTTATTTTAAAATGATAGAAGTATCATATTGTATTTTAAATGCGTTTAAGAAAGTATCAGAAAAGGAGCCCAATTTCAGTATGTGTGTTTGTTCACAAGACTTTATGATAGCATGAAAAAGGAAATGATAGTGGGAGTGACAGGTTAGAAATGAGAGGTTGTCACAGGTTTCTTGAAGATGGGGTATAATGGAGCAGACAGTTGACAGGATGAATGAAATAGGAAGTAAAGGTGATGAAGCATGTGAGTAGGGCAGCTATATTTTCTTGAAAGAATTCTGGGAAAATTCAGACTGAGATATACAAGTAGGAGTAGTCCCCCAAAAGATCTCTGTTTCAGTGTTGCAACATGGAGCCAGGGCTTATCTTCTACACTACCCAGATGTGAAGGAAAATCAAAACCCAGAGATTTCTTCATGAAGAAAATGCTAATATCTCTTCTCTAATGAGAGAAATGGAGGTCTCAGTAGACTGTCATGATTCAACAAATATTTAGAATGTAGTATCTGCCCCCATCACTTTGACAGCGGCCAGTAATGCAATGTTGAACAGCACAGAAAAGTACCTTTTTTCACAGGGCTCATATATTAATGGAATAACAAAAATAAATTAAAACTGCATACATATGCATTTAACTATAATTACTATACACATAAATTCATGCAAATTAATGTCAGCTGATGATAAATGTTATGAGAAAATCATGGAGCTTAAAATGATACTTGTATGTGTATGTTGCTTTGTGGGATTTGCTCTGTGTGTGTGTGTGTGTGTGTGTGTGTGTGTGTGTGTGTGTGTGTGTTTAGTGTATGGCCAGGGTAATTAGAAATGAGTAAGGCTGAAATTATACCATAGATGTAAAAGAGATAACGCAGGACACAAAATTTTAAAAAGGTACTCAGAAAATAATAGCCAAAATTAATTGTGCGAATGTAAGTAATATACAAATAAATTGGTAAGAAGATGAGCTACAATCTCCAGGAATACAGAGTCTAGACAGACTGTAGCAAGTGGTATGCCATTCTGCAGGGGGACTACTGCTCAGTCAGACTCCAGAGCCTGAGCTCAATCTCTACAATGATTCTAACTCCACATTTGCTTGTGGGAAAAATAGGCCTGAGTTGTCTGATCTTACAGGCAATGACTTCATCAGGATGGCTACTGACACATTTCTATTGTTTCAAAAAATGTAGTTTTTATTTGTTTCTACTTTTTTTGAATTTCCATATTGTCAGATGTCTGTTTATATGATTATCAAAAAGCTTCTTTTTCCTTCCCTCCCTCCATCCCTCCCTTCCTTCCTCCCTTCCTTTCTTTTCCTTATCTATCCTTGTAAAGTTATGAGGCTTGAACTCAAGGCCCCATACTTTTCCTTAGGTATGGTCAGCCTTTCTTTACTTCATTTATTCTTCAGGTAATTTTGTGAAATTCTACCTAGTTACATTTTCTGTTAATCTGGGATCACAAACATATCACCCTGTACACATTGTTGGAACCGATGATATCCCATTAAAGTTTTGCCCAGAATAGCCTCAAATGCGTTAGTCCCAATATCTACCTCTGGCTGTAATTGATGTGAACAACCATGCTGCCTGACTGTTCACTGAGATTTAATTTCATCTCTTTTTATCTTCTGTTCTTCTTCCGGTTCTGTATTCTCATTTATCTCTTTGTAGTTCTATATTTTTTTCCTATCAGCCTATTTAGTGTAAAAAAATGAAGCGTAATAAAACCAACCCTATAGTGAGAATCCAAAGATTGTGTTAACAAGACATTTATCATAAGCTGTGTGACTCTGGAATGCCACTTGATTTAGAGGTCAAGTTCAATCAAGTGGAAAGGGTATACTAGTTTAATCCCGCAACCAATTGCACATATATTAGTCATCCATAGACCTCTCTAATATTTCCCTATCAAATAAATAAAAACTAGCTAGGCACACACCATGGTTCATACCTAGGAGTTTGAGATCTGAATGGAAAGTGGGAGGGAAGAAGGGAGGAAGGGTACTAAGAAAAGGGAAAAATATGATACAATGGCTGCCTAGTCACATTATTTTTTTAGTAATTCCTTCTATTATTTTCACTTTCTTATTGCTTAGTATTTCAGTGACTATGGTATTATCTTGACTGACCTCTGGAAATAGCCTCTATCCCATTCAATCAGTCCCACACAGCATTAGTTGTTTAAAATATCCCCTTTGGCCAGCCACTAGTGACTTATAATCCTAGCTATTTGGGAGGCTGAGATCTGAGGATCAAAGTCAGACCCATCAGGAAAGTCAATGAGACACTTATCTTCAAATAATCATCAAAAAATCAGAAGTAGAGCTGTGCTTCAAGTTCTAGAGTGTTACTCTTGACCAAAAAAGCTCAGGAACAGCTCCCAGGCTCTGAATTGAAGCCCAGGATTCACACTCAAAAAAATAATTATTTCATCCCCTTTCTCAAAATGTTTATACTTCATTATAATTTGGTGAAGATTAGAGATGTTGTGTTTGATAGTCATGGATAAATATGACAGGTCTCAGGGTTATTTAAACCTTTTCTGTAGCAATATACAACACCCTAAAGTTATCTGCTATCTCAAAAATGGCTTGTAGGTTTTTTTTCACCTTTTTTTTACTTTTCTTCACTGTGTCCTTTTTCTAAAATCAAACTATTCCTTCACACAATAGTTTGAAAGTAAATTTTATGCTTCATTTAAAATCTCAGCAGAGCCCTCCTTCCTATCTGAAGCTTTCACAGATTGTTTTCTTTGAGCTACTTCAGGACTTATTTTTGTACAACTAATATATCATTCTTCAACCTGTTACTCAGTTTTGTAATTATTTGAATACATGTCATAAGACCCTTATTTGACTTCAAAGTCTTAGATGAAATAAATCATCACTATAGCACCTAGGCTGACACCTGGCATGCAGAAAGTCATAAATATGTGTGATATGAATTAATGTATTTCCCTCTCTGTGCAAAGACATAGGAATTCTTTTCTTTTGACTTAAGTGTTATTAAAAAGTATATAATGAGGTTATTGACACTTTATACTTTACACATGTCATTAAATGTATTTAGTTGACACAAAAATAATAATGAAATGCATTTAAATATATGTATTTCTATGTCTGAGGAACAATGAGGGCACAGCTGTTCAAAGATACTTCCTCAGAGTGTGAAACATTGAGTGTGCAATTATTCAACTACCAATGAGAACACATTTTAACATTCCTAGAAATTAAATAACTGTACCAAACTTAGATTTTCTAAGAACTTAAATAGAACTAAGTAACACAACTACATTGCCCTCTATAATTAGAAGATAAAAAATCTAAAAGAAGCACAATGTAGAAAATAGTGTGGGTTAATAATGTAATAAACATAGTTTAATTATATATATAATATATATACTGTAGATGTAATAACACATAGTATGATAAATTTGTGCCTTGTACTTTAACATGACATAGAATATTCTACATTACATCTAAGAGACCCTATCTTATAAATAGGAAAAAGAAGATAGGTCAAGATAAAGTTATTCATTTACTATTACTAGAACATTACTCTGTATAGATGCTCAATCTGTGATATTCATGGACTATTTGTGTGCTTCAATTGGCAAACATTAAGTAAATTATTGTGGTAGAAAATTCTGGGGACAAAGATGTACTTATTGACATAAACACTATGTTTCGAAAGGCCAGGTATGGTGGTGCATGCCAATAATCCTAGGACTCCGCATGTAGAGGTAGAAATATCCACATTGGAGATGAGCCCAGGTATAAGTTATTGAGACTTAATAATAATAGGATGTGTTGGCTAACACAACTAACTCCTTGGAGGCACAGGTAGGAGAATGAGTACCTAAGGATAGCCCAGGTAAAATAAGCACAGACCTTATACGTAAAATAAAACTGAAAACAAAAAGATGATGGGGTGTCTAAGAGTGGTAGAGCAGTTATCTTGCAAAGGAAAGGCCCTGAGTACAAGTCCCCAGTTCCAGAAGCAAGTACATAAAGATCAAAAACAAACGTGTACATTTTCATCAGCAAGGACAGAATAAAATTTTTTTAAGTAATAGTGTTTACTTTCAAACCAACTTGATTTCCACTTGATTACTATTCATTGTGGAACTAATTTTTGTTTTTTTCAGACTTCTTCCCTTCCAATCAAGAATATTGCTGGTTGATATAGGCTGATTTGGAATGACCTTGTTCTGAGAGAATCCTTGCTGCTTACTTATGAGGATTGTCCCCTTCATAAGGACCACTCCAAAAATACTTAAAAGGACTATCCATAAGTAAATCATTACTAGATAGAAATATTAGATCTAAAACATTTTGAGCATTGTAAAACATATTAGATTATACATGCAATCTTAAAGTAAAAATTGAGTAACAGTGCTTCATATAAATAGTAAAGGAAGGAAACAGTTTGGGATACAACTTAGATCTAAAATGTGGTGTTTTGAAATTGCTACACATTATTGTAATGTTGCTTGTATGTGGGGCCTCAAACAACACACAATTCCTTATTAAATGAGTTTATTGAAATAGAAAAGTGACATTGATTTTATGTCTCCTATTCTACTTATATAAATAATTATCAGTATTCCTAAAGTGAAACAACACATTAGATTGTAGTTAATTTCAAGAAACAACTAAGACATAACTTGTAATTCTAAGAGGAGCACACACTTAGAAGTCATGTGGTGCCACAATGAAGTCATCCTCTCCAATATAGGCCATGTGCAGCTTTGAACCCAGAATGGAAACCTACCCTGTGACTTGGTTATACCACACTAGCATTTATACGAAGGATTACAAGTCAAAACACAGTAAATCAACGTGTAAAACCTGGTTCATTACTGCAAATCACCATAGTCAAGTTATGGAAATACCCAGTTGCCCTAAAATGTCCTTCACTGGGAAAATGGATCAAGAAAGTGTGATGTTCTATCTATCTATCTATCTATCTATCTATCTATCTATCTATCTATCTATCTATCTATCTATCTGTCTATCTATCTATGTTATTTGCAGATAAATGGATGGACTGATAAAAATTATGTTAAACTAAGTCAGGCCTTGAAAAACAAAGGATATGTTACTCTCTTTTGTGGAATTTAGAACTAATATATGTGTGTGTGTGTGTGAGTGTGTGTATAAAAGGCCATATTCATGTGAAAATATATAAATGTATTGACTAAAATATAGTATATGAAGGAAAAATTCCAATGGTATAAATCCTTTGAACCATGAACTTACAGTTTAACAAGATGAATACCTGGAAACAAAATTGATGTATCATGAGTGGGTCAAGAGGAAGGAAGTATGAGTATACTATACACAATAGCTTTATGGCAAATTTGTGCACAAAGTTCATACTGTTTTCCTTATGAACAGTCATTAGAGTAAGAGGCAAACACTGACATCATATAAATGAGGTTAAATGTAACTTATTTTTAATGATTAATAATAAAGAACAATTAGCAGAAAGATAGAGGAAGTGGATGAATGAAAAAAAGAAAGATAGGTGAATATAGTCATAATATTCAGTATTTATATGTGAAATGGGAACTAAGGAAATTGAGGGGTTGGGTTGGATTGAGTTGGGGAAAATGCAGGATAAAAGGCATGGCATTGATCAAAATGCCTTGTACTCATAAACTGACTTAACGCATTGAAAAAAAAAACAATAAAAAATTCAGAGAACTGCATCAAATATGTATGAGTATACTATACACCATACCTTTATGGTAAATATGTGCACAAAGTTCATACTGTTATCCTTATGAACAGTCATTAGAGTAAGAGGCAAACATTGACATCATACAAATGAGGTTAAGTGTAACTTATTTTTAATGATTAATAATAAAGAACAATTAGCAGAAAGATAGAGGAAGAGGATAAATGAAAAAAGAAAGATAGGTGAATATAGTCATAATATTCAGTATTTATGTGTGAAATGGGATTTATCTGAAATGGGACTTATATGGGAACTAAGGAAATTGAGGGGTTGGGTTGGATTGAGTTGGGGCAAATGCGAGATAAAAGGCATGGCATTGATCAAAATGCCTTGTACTCATAAACTGACTTAACGCATTGAAAAAAAACAATAAAACATTTCAGATAACTGCATCAAATATGTAAGAGTAATATATGTCATGGATATTTGAGAATGTTTCTTGTTCCCTTTTCCATGTTTATTTTATCAGGAATCTATTCTGACATGAATTCACATACTAGAATAATAGTATTAAGTATGGTTAGAGACTGAAGAATAATTCAAAACTAAGATTTGATTAGAGTAAGAAAATGTATGAGATTAAATTGAGTCTTACTTCCAGAAAACAGTAAGCGGTGAATTATTGAGATCTTTATGGAATTTTCCTTTCATCCCATTTTGATCTCAGGAGATGCATTAGACATCAAAAAGAAGTAGGCTGATCTTTTCAAGGCATAAAAGCATCAGCTGATGACAGGCGTCATAAGAAAGCAAATCTCTCTCTCTCTCTCTCTCTCTCTCTCTCTCTCTCTGCCTCTGTCATTCCAAAATTGGCAAGAGATGCCCTCACCTCAGGAAGAATATCATTCAATATATCTACTACCAACAAACTAAACATGTATGTTCATCAAATATTAATTTTAGTCCACTATGAAATCTGTGACTCTATCAGTGAATCAGAATGTCTTTAAAATTTCATCTTATTTAAATAACAGGACAAAGAAATTAAAGGTTTTTCTTTCTGTTCTAGCCACTGACAACATAAAACTAGTGTTACATGGAGCAATGTAAAAAATGTAACTTGAACAAAACTTCAAGAACTAGAGATAACATTGAAACCCCAACTTTCATCTCATATAGCAAGGATTTTATCAATTGATCCATCTTACTATCTTTTGTCCTTTTATGCATCTTTCAATTAAAAGATTACAAAAGTATTAAAGTTACATACATATATATGTAATTCTGAAAAAATTACAAAAAATTAGCATTAAGATTCTATATATACATATATATGTGTGTATATATATATACATATATATAATCCATTAGACTCAGCTGTGCTCCTAAAGGATCCATGTTCTCCTTTCAATGAGTGTAAAATAACGATAAGAATTATGCCCATATAGATTCTCTTTGACATTCTTCTTTGAGCTTTCTATCTAGTTCTCCAATCTGTATTAATATTAATATAATAACCCTACCTGACCCATAGCTGCAGGCATTCTAACTCAATCTGCATCTTCTATGCACAATGCTACCAGCTTTAGGGATGTGATATTAGCTGCTGTTGCAGTGAAATGGAGACCTGTTCTAACTCACTAGACTCCCTGAGTTCCCTTCTGTAAAGTAAGAACAGGGTCAGGATACTGGAATAATCTTTGTCCTCAGAGCTGAAGCAAGAAAATGTGGATATAAAAGAAAAAGAAGGAACTTAGGAAGTATGTAGCAGATCCCCTAATATACCAGGAGATAAGATCTAAGGTTAAGAAAGAGATCATAGCTAATACATACTGTTAAAGTTTATTTTTATCAAATCACACAAAAATAGGTATGACTACCTGTAAAGTACAAGAACTAATCATTTATGAGATGACTATGCATCTATCTAAACCTGTTTATCTGTATAGATATAAAATGTATCAATATTTTCATGCCCCGTATATCTGTACTTTTGTATGTGCCTAAAGACATATCTGTATACACACATCTGCCATAAATATTTATAAAGTGATCTGTATATGTACATGCATGACTGTGTTTATGCATGGATGCATATGTGTATATACGTGTGTGTGTGTGTGTGTGTGTGTGTGTGTATGTATCCTTGCAGGTGGAATGTTTGGCTCTGATTTACTGTATCTGTACCTCTGGCTCTACCCCATCTTCTAGTTCACATCATTTCCTCCTTCCTCTGTGGTTCTCAACACAAAAATAGATATCTGCACAACACTAATATACATCAATTCCTTCTATGGAAAATTTCCAGAATGGCTACCTTTCTACTGGTTAGTATAGCTGTCATAAACCTCCTGGGAGAAACATTCCCTCATACTGTAGAAATGACTTCTGTGCTTGTGTGCACACAGATAAGGTTGTAGGAAAAGTAAACATATTAAAGCCTAACCTACTCCCAGGAGGGTCAGTAACAATTTTAAGAGCAAGAAAATCACAGACACGTACAAGTGCTCACATACATTTAAAAAGAAATAAAACATTTTATTAATCGCTTAATATATGCACAAAACTATAAAGACATGTAAATAGTGAAGAAAAATATAGCGAGCAGTAAAGAAACATTCTGATTTTGCAGATTATTAAAAAATATTACTTTCCTACTCTTTTTTATGCAAATGGGATGAAACCCCTAACATCCTAAGAGACTTGATAATGGATGAGAAGAACGAATCTGTGTTCTCAAAGCCAGCATACTTTCTGAATCTTGTCACATAGTGCTGGTCTGGTTTTAGCTGCCAACCATTCTGTCATCTACCACAGACAAGATTTCTTCTCACTGTGCTCCATTCAATTGAACATTTGGATTGTTATTTTTTTGGCCCTGGATCCGTAGGCTGCCTGTTTTTTGTCTTCAGTCATAGAGATGTTATCCTGCAGGCAGATTTTTGAAAACATACAGAGATCTTTATTGTAATAAACTTACCATTTGCATATGTAATCCCTTATTGCTTGTGAAACTCTGTGTGTGTGTGTGTGTGTGTGTGTGTGTGTGTTTTTCTTAAAGGAGCAAGCAAAGATTCTTGAAGAAGGAAAACACATAGACCTGACTTGCAAGCAACATTCAACAATGCAAGCAAATGACTCTCTGTATCAAGAACATATACAGTATCCACGTGGCCTACACCCAAGAAAATTCGCCTAGGGCTTTAAATGTAATGTCGATATTAGACAATATGTTGACAGTAGTCTTATATGAACGTACATACATAGCTTTTGAGCTATAGTATTCCACTGAGAGGTCAATTTTTGACCTTTATATGTTGAGTAGTTGTTTGGTTTTAGTTACATACTGTTGGGTCGCTGCCCCAATCCTGTGGGAAATCCCATTTGACAAACAGTTTTTGGTTTCACAGACCTGGTCTCTACTGTCTTTCTGTCACCCTTTCTTAACAGTCATATATCAGGGAGATCATGCCCCTTTGTTTTCTGTGTTCTAGGCTTGTCTCGCTCAACATTATTTGTTTGAGTTCTGACCATTTCCCTGCGAATAACAATATTTCACCATTCCTAATTGCTATGTAGTATTCCATTGTGTATAGGTACCATATTTTTTGGATCAATTCATCTGTGGAGGGGCATCTGGGTTGTTTCCACATTTTGGCTATTGTGAATTGTGCCGTGATAAAAATGGAAGTACAAATGTCTTTTTGATATCTTGGGACCTGCTGTTCAGGATAGATGCCTAGGCGTGGTATAGCTGGGTCATAGGGTAGGTCTATGTTGAGCTTTTTGAGAAACCTCCATACTATTCTCCACAGTGGTTGTACTAATTGCACTCCCACCAACAATGGAGGAGGGTCCTTCTTTACCCGCACGCCATCCAGAATTTGTTGTTGCCTGAGTTCAGAGTATAGGCCATTCTAACTGGAGTGAGGTGGTATCTCAGGGTTGTTTTTATTTGCATTTCCTTTACTACCAGGGATGTTGAACATTTCCTCATATGTTTCTTTGCCATTTTTATCTCTTCTCTTGTGAAGTCTCTCTTTAGCTCCTTTTCCCATTTCCTAATTGGTTTATTGGGCTTGGAGGGGCTTAGTTTTTTGAGTTCTCTGTAGATGACAGATATTAGGCCTTTGTCTGTTGCTGTGCTGGTAAAGATCCTTTCCCATATGGTTGGCTGTCTTTCTAGTTTGGTGGCTATGTCCTTAGCTGTGCAGAAACTTTTTAATTTGTAGTAGTCCCATTTGTCAAGACTCTCCCCTATTTGTTGTGCCCCTGGGACTCTATTCAGGAAGTTCCTTCCTGTGCCTATAAGTTCTAGCGTCTTTCCTACTCTGTCCTTCAGTAGTTTCAAGGATTCAGGTCTGATATTGAGGTCCTTGATCCACTTTGAATTGATCTTGGTGCATGGTGATAGGCTTGGGTATACTTTGAGTTTTCTGCATATGGCTGCCCAGTTCTCAGAGCACCAGTGGTTGAAGAAGCTCTGTTTATTCCATTGTATGTCTTTAGCTCCTTTGTCCAATATCAGCTGACTGTAAGAGTGCGGTTTTATTTCTGGATCTTCAATTCGAATCCATTGGTCTTCCGATTTGTTTTTATACCAATACCAGGTTGTTTTTGTTATGATGGCCCTGTAGTAGAGCTTGAAGTCTGGTATTGTGATACCTCCTGCACTGCTTTTTTTGCCTAGAATTGCTTTGGCTATTCTAGGTCTTTTGCTGTTCCATATGAATTTATGGATTGCTTTCTCTATTTCAGTGAAGAATGTGACTGGGATTTTGATAGGGATTGCATTGAATTTGTATACAATTTGGTCAATATGGCCATTTTCACTATATTGATTCTGCCTACCCATGAGCATGGGAGGTCTTTCCATCTCCCTGTGTCTTCTTTGTTTTCCCTTATTAGACTTTTTATATTTCTCATTAAATATGTCAGTCACGTCCTTGGTTAAGTTGATCCCTAGGTACTTTATTCTTTTTTTGGCTACTGTAAATGGAATTGTTTCCATAATTTCCTTTTCTGTTTATACATTGCTGGTGTACAGAAAAGCTGCTGACTTTTGTGGATTGATTTTGTATCCTGCTACTTTGCCAAAATGGTTTATTAGGTGTAGGAGTTTGGCTACTGAGTTTTTTGGGTCCTTCAGATATAAGATCATGTCGTCTGCAAATAGGGATAACTTGATTTCTTCCTTGCCAATGTGGATCCCTTTGATGTCCTCCTCTTGCTTTATAGCTATGGCTAGGGATTCCAGCACTATGTTGAAAAGAAGTGGGGAGAGTGGGCATCCTTGTCTTGTTCCTGAGTTTAGGGGGAATGATTTAAGTTTCTCTCCATTTAATATGATATTAGCAGTTGGTCTGTTGTATATGGCTTTTATTGTTTTGAGGAATGTTCCATCTATTTCTGTTCTCTCCAGAGCTTTTAATAAGTATGGATGTTGTATTTTGTCAAAGGCTTTTTGGGCATTGACTGAGATAACAATGTGATTCTTGATTTTAGTTCTGTTGATATGGTGAATTACATTGATTGATTTACAGATGTTGAACCATCCTTGTTTCTGTGGGATGAAGCCTACTTGGTCATGATGTATAATTTTTCTTGATCAGCTTCTGGATCCTGTTAGCTAATATTTTATTGAGGAGCTTTGCGTCTGTGTTCATTAATGATATTGGTCTGAAGTTCTCTTTTTTTTGGGGGGGGGTCTTTGCCTGGTTTGGGAATGAGTATGATATTTGCTTCATAGAATGAGTTTGGTATTTCTCCCTCCATTTCTATTTCGCAGAAGAGTTTGAGGAGTATTGGTATTAGCTCCTCACTAAAGGTTTTATAGAATTCATTGGTGAATCCATCTGGGCCTGGGCTTTTCTTTGTTGGAAGGTTCTTGATTACCCCCTGTATCTCGCTGTAAGTTATTGGTTTATTTAGTTGATTTATTTCTTCTTGGTTCAGTTTGGGGAGTTTATACTTCTCTAAGAATTGATCCATTTCTGTAAAATTATTGTTTTGTTAGTGAGTAGAGGTTCTGGAAATAGTTCCTTGTGATTGTTTGAATATTGTGTGTACTTGTAATTTTTCCGGTGGAGTCCCTGATTTTACGTATGTGAGTCTCTTCTCTTCTTTCTTTTTTTGTAAGTCTTGTGAGGGGTCTGTCAATTTTGTTTATTTTCTCAAAGAACCAGCTTTTAGTCTTATTTATTTGTTGAATGGTTTTTCTATTTTCAATCAGATTTATCTCTCCTTTAATCTTTGTGATCTCTCTCCTCCTAGTCATTTTAGGTTCGATCATTTCTTGTTTCTCCAGTTGTTTTAGTGTCATCGTGAGGTTATTCACCTCCACCGCTTCCATTGTTTTAATGTGAGTGCTGAGGACAATTATCTTGCCCCTCAGTACTGCCTTAGCTGTGTCCCATAGGTTTCTTTGTGATGTAGTTTCACTGTCATTGTGGCTTATGAATTTGTTGATTTCATCTTTAATTTTGTCTGTGGCCCAAGTGTTGGATAACAGTGTGGGGTTTAGCCTCCAAGAATGTGTATAGCCTCTGTGGTTACCGTTGTTATTGAGGGTTACCTTTAATCCACTGTGGTCAGATATAATATATGGGATGATGTCAATACTTTTGTATTTGCTGAGGTTCTTTGTGTAGGCTATGACATGGTCTATTTTGGAGTATGATGCATGGGCTGCTGAGAAGAAGGTGTATTGGGTCTCTGTAGGGTGGAAGATTCTGTCAGATCCATTTGGGGTATGGTTTTACTTAGGTCCTCAGGTCCCTTGCTGATCCTCTGGGTGTTGGATCTGTCTCTTGGAGAGAGTGGGGTATTAAAGTCTCCCACTATGATTGTGATTCGGTCTACCTTGTTCTGTAGTTCTGTGAGAATTTGCTTGACATATGTAGGGCCTCTTTTGTTCGGTGAGTACACATTTATCACTGTGATGTCTTGATTCTGGATTTTTCCTTGTATTAAAATGTAGTGACCTTCTTTGTCTTTTTGAGTTGATTTTAATTAAAAGTCCAGCTTGTCTGAGATCAGGATGGCTACACCTGCTGTTTTGGTAGATGCATTTGCTTGGAAGATCTTGCTCCATCCTTTCATTTGGAGCCTGTTTTTGTGCCTTGCTGTAAGGTGGGTCTCTTGTAGACAACAGATGGCAACTTTTTGTTTGTGGATCCATTCTGCCAGTCTGCTCCTCTTTATCAGAGATTTTATACTGTTTATATTCACAGAGATCAAGGATAAGAGTGTTCTTTCCCCTTCCATTTTCTTGTTGGGCTGTTTTTCCTCTTTTTTTTTTTTCTTGTCTTTAGTGAGCTGCTCTTTCTGTTGGGCTCTGGCTATTGTAGTTTCTTTCTGTTTCTGTCTGCGTGTCCTGTATGGTTTTTATTGGGTGGGGAGTCCCCGGTTAGAATTCGCTGTAGGGCTGGTTTTATATTCACATACTCCTTTAGATCCTCTTTGCTATGGAAATATCTGGTTTTCCCCTTGAATATGAACTCCAATTTCGCTGGATATTTTATTTTAGGTTAGCAGTTGTTGGCCTGTAGAATGTGGATGGTGTTCTTCCACTCTCTTCGCGCGTGGTAGGTTTGTGTAGAGAGGTCTTCTGTTTTTCGGATCCTCTTCCCATTGTAGTAAATTTCTTTCTTCGCTTAGGCTGCACTCAAAATTTCTCTTTATTCTTGAGATCTGAATATTCTTGAGATCTTGAATATTATGTGCCTTGCCGTGGCTTTTCTGGGGTCTGCCCTGCCAGGTGTCCTATAGGCTTCGGTTACCTGGATGGGGTCCCTTGTAAGAAGTTTTCTGCAATCACTTTATTGAAAATATGATGAAGCCCTCTGCTCTGGTATTTGGCTCCTTCTTCTATTCCAATTATTCGCAGATTATATCTCTTGTCTTTGTCCACTAGCTCCTGGATTAGTCTGCCCTGAAACTTCTCCGTTTCTTGGAGTGTGGTAATTTTCTGGTTCTTATCGGCTGCATCACCATCCAAGAGAGAGATTCTGGATTCCATATGGTCAATTCTTTGTGCTGTGAATTCAATTGCGGAGTTTATGGATGTCAGAGAGCTATTCATGGTTGTCAGATCAGCTCTGATCGTGGAAATTTCTTCCTTTAAAGAGTTGTATTTTAAATCTATTTTTTCATGCATTTCACTTCTCAGGATGTTAAGGTCTTCTTTAATGGAGGTTTGCATTGTATCCATTTTTGCTTCCATTTCTTTCTTGGCTTCCTGGATGTCCTTCAAGACTTCCACTCTATACTCCTGGAATTGTTTTCTGATTTTGTTTCTGAAGCTTTCCATCATTTCTGTCAACATGGCCACAGTTGATTTTTTATTCTCCATCTTCTCTTCAGTTGTCTGCTTTTTGGAGCTGTTGAGTTGGCTTGCCCTTTGATGAACTGTGTTATATTTCTTTGTGATTTGCGCATCTGGAGATCTGTGAGTAGCTTCCCTCATTTGGCTTTGTGCTGCTTCCCGCTGGTCCATCAGTGGGAGCCTTGTGTCCTGGTGTCCTGGCTCTGGGTTTGGGTTTGGCTGTTGGACCTTGCTTCCCAATGGGTGAGCGTGACCTTCTCAGTTGTTGCTGAGGTGGTCATTCTCCCTGCACTTGGAGGTCGGTAGGTTCTGTGTCTTTCTCTGAGGGACAGTGTCCTGCCGCTGTGTTTTGCTGACCCTAGTGTGCCTCTTGTGGGGGTTTGCTGGTCGCTGATTCAGTGTAGCATGGAGGCTTATCTCTTCTTTGGTTCTTTTTTCCACTCTGTATCTCAGTCAGAGGAGCTCACCTCCAGGCGGTTCTCCCTTCTGTGTGGATCACTCTGGGGCTGGTGTTGTTGAGGGGCGGCCCACCCACTTGTGTGAAATGCACCAAACTGAGTGGGCATGGCCACTGGAGAGCTCTGCCCTCCTGTGCAGGCGCACCTACCAGAGTGGTTGCTGTTGCCGGGGGCCCCACCCACCTATGCGCTGTGCACCTGCTACAGCGGGCGCTGCCACTGTGACCATGCCCACCTGAGCGGGGTACGCCTACCAGAGCAAGCCTCGGGTTGTTGAGTTGTGCTTGTGCCCTCCCTCGAGTCTGCTGTGGGGGGTGGTATGTGTGGGGCCCAGTGGGATCAACTGCCTGGGTGTGGGTTAGCACCCTCAGACTGCACCTCTGCTGTGAGGGGGGTGTGATCAGGTCCAGGTGTCCCTACTGTGCTGGTATTGCCCACCAGCGCCTGTGATTTTAGTTGAAAATCTCCGCGAGGCCCAGGCGCCTTGAGTGGGGCTTGCAATGCCTGCAGGCCCCAGGCCCCTGTTGGAAAGAGGGCAGGGCAGGTGTGGCTGGTTTAGTCTCCTCTGCTGCCTTGGTGCTACTCTGCCCTTCCCCTGTTAGCTCCTGGGTCTTCCCAGAGCCTGATGGGACCTTCCCACCTGATTTGGGGGTTCTTTGTTCCCTCAGGGTGGGGAGGGGGAGGTAGGGAGTTCTAGCTTCTTTGTAGGGTTTGGGTCTCTGTTAGCTGGTCTCCCGTTGGGGGAGGGGGCAATGGGAGACTCACTGGTCCTGGATTGTGTGTGTGTCCCCCACCACCATTGGTCCTTCCGGGGTGGAGTGCTGGGGTGTGGCAAAAGGTCGTGGTGGTGGCCCCAGCTCTCCCCTTCTGCACTGCTCAGATCCCCAGCTGCTCATGTCCATTCCTGGCCGTGTGGACCCAAACTTCCTGTCGCCGCAGTCTGTCTTGATCCGTGCTCTCCCTGGGGTCCATGGTGTCCTGCTGTCTGGACTCTGCGCTCCTGGTGTGAGTTTTCGGCAGTCGGTCTGCTGTTTGCCAGGTCCCCTTTCCCAGCCTGGCCCTGTTGGGGCCAGGGTTGGCTGGTGGGGGGAGGGTATCCTGGAGATTCTCCAGCTCCGTGTAGGTTTTTGGCTCTTCTTTTTTTTTGCTCCTTTTTTGTTTTCCTGCATTTCTCCACTGCTTCCGGCTGCTGGTTTTGCTGGGTTCTTGATAGGGTGTTGTGTGCTGGAGTTCCCAGCTCGCTATTCAGTTGGAGTGAGTCAGGGTGCCTCCCTACTATGGCAGAGCCATCTTCCTCCTACTAGATGTGATATTCTAAACTTTCAAAAATATTGAAAAAATATTGTGGTATTTCAGAAAATTTTTGTTCTCTAAGCCACATATAAAGGTAGATACAGAAACCTTTAACTAAATTTTATACACACTTCATAAATCTGGGACTGTAATTTATATCATTGTATTCTGACTCTACTACTTTTCTTTTCATGTTACGATTAAGGATTAAGGATGTAGAAATTGAGGTTGTCATTATAGTATTTACAAGGCAGACTTTTATTTCTAGGCTTTAACCACATATCTGAAATATTTGAGAGACCAGACAAGATTTACTGTCAGAGATTTAACT